>NW_005360548.1:767308-791455 GCF_000412655.1 Myotis brandtii
TCGCGGTTCCGGCCCGCGGATCTCCAGTCCACACAGTGGTTAACCGATACTCCGCCTCCGGGGAAGCCCGCGGCCCCGCCCACCGGACGTGGCGTAGGGGGGCGGGGCCTCGTCTGTCCCCGCCCTCCTCCCCTGAAGGGGTGGATTCCCAGCGCCGCGAGCTCGTCCCGGTAAAGTGTAGGCCCCCTGAGGTCCTGCTTGCAGGGCAGTGGGGCCCCTCCCTAGGACCCCGCGACTAATCTAACCCCCCTACACTTTAAGTGGCCAGTTAAGCCGCCGATAGCTCTCGGGGACGAGTCCAGCAGCGTGCTCCTTCACGCACGCAGGGCCTGCGTTCCAGAGACTTGGGGATCCCAGGGAGGTGTGAGTTCGAGACCCACCTCTGCCAATTCCCAGCTGTGTTACCTTGAACGAGTGACTTACGCTCCCTACCCGGGCTCGTTTTGTCACCTGTAAAATGAGGATACATAATATTATTTGATTGTTTCGAAAAATGTGTTCAATGCCACAAAAGCCAAGCACTTTACCAACAGGGAAATTGAGGCCCAGAATAGTGAAAGAATTTGTCTAAGGTCAAAGGGAGATTAGAGGAGGGACAAAGCAACGACCTTAACTCTGAAGCTAGGAGATCGAGCCAAATCCTGGCTCCAACAGACTTGTTTCCTCTGAGCCTCAGTTTCCTCATCTGTAAAAAGGGGATAGCAATGATAATTTCCTCACCGGGTTATGGGAATTTTTATTTATTTACAGCAACATATACATTTGTGTACTTGCTTTGTGCCATACACTGTACTTACCACTTTATATCCCATACCTTTTGAGGTAGGGATTACCATCATCCATGGTCAGGGAAACAGAGGCACAGAAAGGCAAAATCCAAGATCACATATCTAAATTGTGTATATTCGAACCTAGGCCAACCTAATCCAAAGTCTGAGCTTTTGTTCCCTACTGGGTAATATAACTTGCTTTTGAGGCTGGGGCGTTGGAGGAGGAGCTGGAAGTAAGAGTATTTTCTCTAAATCAGATCATAACCCTTCTCTGTTCAGAACATTCCATGCTTCCCATCACACTCAGGGTTAAAGCCACAGTCCTCCTCATGACTCATATATTGTACATGATCTGGCTCCAGTTATCTCCCAAACCAAATCTCCTCTCTTTTCCCTTAATCTGCCTGTTGGCCTTCGCTATTTCTCCGAGACATCTTCCACCACAGGGCTTTTGCACTGGTTGATCCTTCTGCCTGGAACACCCTTCCCTCGGGAACAGTTCCCTCCCTCACCTCCTTCAAGTCTTCGTTTCAATGTCACCCCCTCAGCGAGGCCTTCTCTGAACATCCTATTTAATCTTACATTCCTCCTTCCTCTTCTTGACCCCCTTCTCAGGTTTATTTTTCTCTTTAACACATGTCACCTTATTAAGCATACAGGCATACCACAGAGATATTGTAGGTTTGATTCCAGACCACCACAATGAAGTGAATATGGCAATAAAGTAAGTCAAGGAATTTTTTGGTTTCCCAATGCATGTAAAAGTTATGTTTACAGTATATTGTAGTCTATTAAGTGTACGATAGCATTATGCTTAAAAAAAACAATGTACATACCCTAATTAAAAAATACTTTATTGCCCTGAATGGTATGGCTCAATTGGTTGGACAACATCCTGTTCATCAAGAGATTGCTGGTCCGATTTCCCAGTCAGAGTGCATGCCTGGGGTTGTAGGCTTGATCCCCAGTAGGGGGCATGCAGGAGACAGCCAGTTGATGTTTCTCTCTCTCTCCATCTTCCTTCCTCTTTCTATAAAATCAATAAAAATATAAAAAAGAAAAGAAAAAACGCAATATCATCAATGAACAATAAAGCAAAGCACAATAAAACAAGGTATGTCTGTACTTATTTGTTTACTAGAGGCCCGGTGCAGGGGATTGTGCACTGGGGGGGGGGGGGGGGGGGGGGATCCACCCACTGTGGGAACACTCCTGATCCCGCTCAGCCAAGCTATGAGAGAGCACTGACCACCAGGGGGCAGCTCCTGCATTGAGCGTCTGCCCCCTGTTGGTCAGTGCACATCATAGCGACTGGTTGACAGGTCATTCTGGGCTTTTATTATATAGAATAGGATTGTGCCCCTTGCCAGAAGCCAGGACCAAGAGGACAAAGATTTTTGCTTGTTTTGTTCCTTGCTATGTCCCCAGTGCCTAGAAAAGCACATATAGGTGCTTAATAGAAATTTGAAAATAATTTCTCCATAAGAAATTTCTCTTGTTTATAGATTCTCATTCTGTACCAGACCATTTCTCTCTCTCTCTCTCTCTCTCTCTCTCTCTCGTTTAAATATGTTTTTATTGATTTTAATCCTCACTCATATTTTTCCATTGATTTTTAGAGAGAGGGAAAGACAGAGAGAAATATCGATGTGAGAGAGACACATCGATTGCCTCCTGCACAAGCCCCAACCAGGGCCCTGGCCAGGGAGGTACGTGCCCTTGACTGGAATCAAACCCGGGACCCTTTGGTCCACAAGCCAACGCTCTATCCACTGGACCAAACCAGCTAGGGCTGTTTTTATTGATTTTAGAAAGAGAGGAGGAGAAAGGGAGAGAGAGAGAAACATGGATAAGCTGCCTCCTGTGCACCCCCTAATGGGGGATTGAGACCAAAACCTGAACATGTACCCTGACCAAATAGAACCAGTGACCTTTTGGTCATTTGAATGGCGCTCAACCAACTGAGCCACGCTGGCCAGGGCAGGGCCCTCTGCTCTTTATGGACACTATTTCACTGCATCTCTCTCTCTCTCACTAACACTGAGCAAGAGGTGCTGACACAGCCCCATTTTACAGATGGGGACCCTGAGGTTCAGAGATCTGCTACCCCCTAGCCTTTGTTTATATGACCTCGTGCATATAAGCCATGTGAATTAGTTATTGTCATAGGTACTTTTATATATTTTTCCCTTCAAGAGTGAACTGTCACCCAGCTCCTGAGTCAGACCCTTATGTCTGGAGGGGGCAGGAGATGGTTTGTCTTGAAATTGAGTCACCTGTGGGAGGGGCATTGGGCCCAGGCCCAGGAATCTAAAATGAGTCATCTCTTCAGGGACCAATGACAAGTCATCGCAGAGACCCCCTCACACATCATACAGGCTGGGAACGAAGTCCAGAAAGGGTCAAGGCTCTTCTGAGGTCACAGAGCACAGGGACAGACAGGAATATCTGATTCCCGACAAAAGGGTTAGACAGGGGCAAGGGTTCTGTGGGGAAGCGTCATATGTCCTCCCAGCAGCGGAAGAGAGGACCCAGCCAGCTGCTTCTATTCCAGACTGTGAGAAGAGGGGTGAGTCAGCCTGTTGTGGGGGGAGCAGGCTTTAAGCCGGCCTACACACCCCCACCCAAGACACACACCCAGATGGGATGGGAGCTGGTTTTCTGGAATGCCAAGTCTCCTGACTCAGCACTGGGAATTTGGGCTGAGTGCGTTCTGGGAAATGTCAGGCCTACGGGAAACAGGGGGCTCACTCAGGCCATCCTGCAGGTGGGCGGGGAGCAGGGAGAGCAGGGAATATGAGGAAACGGGCCAGTGTGCAGGGAGCTGAGTGTGAGGGGTTTATGAACAGGGGTGAGAGCTGAGGGAGACAATTGCCAAGTAAAGAAGGGGGTTTATATGTGCAAAGGAGGAGGCTGGGTGCCAGGATGTGAATGCTTGAAGCAGAGGGTGGGTGTGCAAAGTGGATGGGCTCCACGTACATGGAAAATGTTTGCGGGGAAGACGTGTGTTCAAAGGAGAGATGTTGAACATGCTGGAGGTAGAAATGAGATTCGCAAGGTGTTCGTGCAGAGGAGAGGTGTGAAGTTTGTTAGGGAGAGGGATGTTTGCAAAGAAGACGGGGTACGGAACAGAAAGGTCCGCCGCACACCGGGCACTTTGAAAAGCGCACGTGTGTGCTCCCGGCTTGGCCACGCGCAATCCCCCAACCTCCCCAACGGCTCCGCCCCGGCCCCGCCCCTACGCAAAGCGAGGAGTTCTTTGTGCCAGTCAGCGAACTGCTGCTCCGCCATTGGTTAGCTGACCGGAGAGGGCGGGCGTGTGGAGGCTTCCGGAAGTGCTAGGGGCCCCCGCGCATTACGGACCCGGATCCCCGAGCTGTGGGTGCTTAGCAACAGGGGGAGGTGCCCAGTAACGGGGTAGTGGGTACTTGGGGGGTGGGGGAGGATTGTGGGTGCCTAGCAACAGAGGTGAAGGCGGTGCCTGGCGACGAGGGGGCCTCAGAGAAGGGAGAGGTAGCCTGGAGGATCTGTGGGTGTCTAGCAATGAGAGCGGACCCTAGCAACGGCGGCGAAGTGGGACAGGGAAAGTGAGCTTTGGTAGGAAAGCAGGAACAGCTATGGGTGCCTAGCAACCAGAGGGAACCAGGAGAAACTGGAGGGGCCCTTATCAGGGAGGAAGTCTGCTGGGTGGGAGTCAGGGCCGACACGAGGACTGTGGGGCTTGGGGTGGGTGGAGCGAAGCGGGAGGTCGGCCCCACAACTCCTGCCCGAGTAATTCCTCCTCTTCTCCCCCAGGCGATGTGGCTGGAGGTGGGGGGCCTCCTGCGGGGGACCTGTGGACAGCTGGGCCGGACTGTTGGTCTGCCTTATGGGGCCCTGGGGCCTGGGCCCCGCTGGTGGGTAAGATACTGGGGAGGGGTCTCCAAAGTGAAGAGCCCGAGGGAATGGGCAGTAAGTAACGGGATAGGGAGGAATCCAGAGGGCCAGGCAGACCCCTCTGCTCCTTGTCTTCCACTCCTTACCAATGTCCACATCTCTTGCAGGGGCCATGTAAGGGTTCTTGGGCCCAAAAGCTTCATCAGGGTGGGTCTGGCCGAGGCCTGAGTGAGGAGGACATTTGCAAGGCCCGGGAGGCCCGGCTCAGGAAGACACCTCGGCCCCAGGTATCATGGCCTCCCACCTTACCAACAACACCCCATTAAGGCAGCTGGCCCCCCGAGCTTGGGGAATAGTGTGGTGGCAGGTTGTTTGGACTTCCTGGGCACTGTACCCACCTTCCCACCCTCAGACCTTCTCCCCATTTTCCAGCTGAGTGACCGCTCTCGAGAACGCAAGGTGCCTGCCTCCCGCATCAGCCGCTTGGCTAACTTTGGGGGTAGGTGTGACTGTGGGAGACTGTGACTTAGGTCAGAGGAAGCAACATTTACAGAATTAAGTAAGGGAGAGGGCGAATCAGAGACAGAGAAGAGGGAGAGATGAAAAGAGAATGAAAGTAAAGGCCTGCAAAACCAAGAGAAATAGAAGGGAAGGTAATATTTATTGAGAACTCGGTGCAAGGCCCCATACATGTGATACCTGCACCGAGTTGATGACTGTGTATTTCCATTCTATAGATGAGGACATGGAGGCTAAAAGAGGTGAAGTGACTTGACCTAAGGTTAGCAGCAGAATTGTTCAAACTTCAGGTCACAATCTGCATGAAACAGTTAAAAAGGATAGAATGGAAAATACCAGTTCACCTGTAGAGTAATGGAAAAATATTTTTTCATGAAGCATTATAGGTATATTGGTACCTACCGGTTATAATGCAAATACCTTCCTCCTGGTTCAAGCTTTAAAGACAACAATTCACAGTATAAAGAGGAAGTTGAGCTTTGACACTGTGCTGCCTCAGGGTTCAAGGGGTGATTCTGCTATATCCTCACTTTGTGATTTTGGATGAGTTACTTAACTTCTCTGAGCCTCAGTTTCCTTTTCTGTAAAATGGAAGTTTTTCCTATAAAACTTATTACATGAGGGTGTGGGGACAGAATGCATTAAAGCATATAACCCACTAGGAATGGTTCCTGGCATGAAGAGAGTGCTCAGAAAATGCCAGCTTTGGTTATTTACAGAGATGGTGATAGTGAAAGAGGCAGAGAGGCTCAAGCTATCTTTAGGGACAAGGAGACAAGAGGACACAGAGGAAATCAGTTGTCCAGAACATCAAAAGGAGGAACAGAGAGAAAGAGGCTTAGATAGATATGTCAAGTGTAGGGGAGGGGGAAGATGAAGAAATGGCTGACTTAGGAAAGGCGAACATGAAGAAGAGGTGTGGACAGAGAAACAGGAATCATAGGAAGTCGCAGAGAGACTTGGGGGGACCCTTTTGGAGTCTTCTTGCCCTTGGCTGTACACTAGAATCATCTGGGATGCTTAATAAAAAGATAAATTCTGAGGCCTCATCTCGGGCCAGTTTAGTCAGAGCCTCAGGGGTGGGACCTGGGCATTGTATTTACAAAAGCTCCTTACTCGACTCAAATGTGCAGCGAGGGGTGAAAACTGCTGACACGGGACAGACCTATAGAGAGGAATAGAGAAAGAGCTGGCCTCGCCTTGAAGGGAAACCCAAGCAGAGAGAGTAAGTGACTGAGCTAAAGACAGAGAGTTGGGTACAAAGAGCTGGGGGACAAGTGTGCTTAGAGAGACAGAGGAGAGAGGGTGGGGAGAATGCCCCAGGCAAGAGGGCATTCAGGCTCTTCTCTCACTCCTCAGGACTGGCTGTGGGCTTGGGGCTGGGAGCGCTGGCTGAGATGGTCAAGAAGTCCCTGCCAGGAGGATATCTACAGTCAGGTGAGTTAGCCACACTGCCTGGGTCGGGCCCTGTCCTGGCTGTGTGACCGGGGACAAGAGGCTTCACCTCTCGGAGCCTGTTTCCTCAGGTGGACAATGGAGGTGATGATAATATACCCACTTCCCAGGGTCCCTGTAAAGTGCTCAGAACAGGGTGGAGCCACTGTCAGGGTCCTGATGGATTGAAACAGATCATGAGAGAAAAAAAAATGTAAGCCATCCAGAGCTGAGTTCTTAACCCTGCGCAGGAGAAGGCTGAAATTAGGCCTGCTAGTGGGAGTCTGTGTCCAACAGAGATGGAACAAGATGTGTAGAGATCAGCTTCTGTCGGTAAGATTCCTCAACAAGTCGATGGCCGAAACAAAAATGGGGGTGGATATTCTAGATTAAAAAGAGACTAGCCGAAAGCGGTTTGGCTCAGTGGATAGAGCGTCGGCCTGCAGACTGAAAGGTCCCAGGTTCGATTCCGGTCAAGGGCATGTACCTGGGTTGTGGGCACATCCCCAGTAGGAGATGTGCAGGAGGCAGCTGATCGATGTTTCTAACTCTCTATCTCTCTCCCTTCCTCTCTGTAAAAAATCAATAAAATATATTTTTTAAAAAAATTTAAAAAAATAAAAAGAGACTAGAGATAACTGACAGATGGAATGTGTGGACCATACTTGGATGTTAGTTGGAAAAAAATAACTAAATCGTGTGGATATAAAGTACAGCATTGGGAATATAGTCAATAATATTGTTACAACTATGTATAATAGGCAGGTACTAGCCTTACGGGCTGATCACTTCATAAGGCATATAAATGTCTAACCACTAAACTGTGCACCTGAAACTAATATAATGAATGTCAACTGTAATTGAACATCACAAAATTAAAAGGAAAAGAGGACTGAAAAGAATTCTGGGGACAATTAGGAAAATCTGAATATGGATTGGATAGTAAATATTAGAGAATTAGGGTTAATTTTCTTAAGGGTGATTATGGCACTGTGATTGTATAGGGGAATTTCCTTATTTTTAGCACAGGTTGAGTGCAGCTCCATGCAAATGGGTCAGCAAAAAATAATAGTAAGTGTTTGGGTACACACACAGAGATAAAGCAGAGGAGGCAGAATATTAAAATGTTTGAATCAGGTGTGCAGGTGTTCATGATGCAACTTTTTTGTCTGCTTGAATTTTTTTTTTTTTAATAAAAAGTTGGAAATAGGTGGAGGATTAGGCTTTAGGGTAAGGCCAAACTGAGTCTATACCCTGCCCTGCCACTTCTGTGCTGTGTGACCCAGGGCTGGGCAGTGTACTTCTCTGAATCTCTTGTTTCCTTGCCTTGAAAATTAAGACATTGGTAGTTTTTTAAAAAAATATATATTTTATTGATTTTTTACAGAGAGGAAGGGAGAGGGATAGAGAGCCAGAAACATCGATCAGCCGCCTCCTGCACACCCCCCACTGGGGATGTGCCTGCAACCATGGCACATGCCCTCGACCGGAATCGAACCTGGGACCCCTCAGTCCACAGGCTGACGCTCTATCCACTGAGCCAAACCGGTTAGGGCGACATTGGTAGTTTTTACTTCCTGGGGTGATTGTAGGGATTCTGCCAGAGAATCCAGAGAGACACTTAGAATTCTGCCTGGCACAGGGTGAGCCCTCAATAAAGAGCTCAATAATTTTTTAAAATATGTTTTTATTAATTTCGGAGAGAGAAGAAGGAAGGGGGAGATAGGGATAGAAACATCAATGATGAGCTCGCCAGGACGAGCTCAATAATTTTTTAATAAATAAAAGCATATTGGCACTTTATTGAATAATAATATAATTTGCATGTAAACCTGCCTACACATCACAAATGTACAGCTTGGTTCATTTTTCACAAAGTGGACACATTTATGCACCCAGATCAAGAAACCCTAGAACATGCCCAGCCAGTGTGGCTCAGTTGATTGACTATCATCCCATGCACCAAGCGGTCATTGATTCGATTCCCAGTCAGGGCACATCCTAGGGTTGCAGGCTTGATCCCCAATAGGGGGTGCGCAGGAGGCAGCAGATTCAACAGCATTTCTTAAGCTTTTTGGTCTCAGAACCCCTATACTAGTACACCCTTAAAACTAAGGAATGGATTTTTTTTTTTCAAAAGAGCCCTGGCCAGTATGGTGCAGTGGGTAGAATGTTGGTCTGAGCAACGAAAGGTCACAGTGTGGGAGGCAGCCAATACATGTGTCTCTCACATGGTTGTTTTTCTCTCCTTCCCCCATCCCTCCCTCCTTCTATTCTCTCTAAAAATCAATGGAAAAAATATCCTCGGGTGAGGATTAACAACAACAACAACAACAATAATAGTAATAATAATAATAAACCCTAGAACAGCATTTCTCAAGCTTTTTGGTCTCAGGATCCCTATATACCCTTAAAACTAAGAAATGGATTTTTAAAAATGTGGTATATCATCCTGGCCAGTTTGGCTCAGTGGATAGAGCATCGGCCTGCAGACTGAAGGGATTCAATTCCGGTCAGGGGCACATGCCTGGGTTGTGGGCTCCATCCCCAGTAGGTAGCGTGCAAGAGGCAGCCAATCAATGATTCTCTCCCATTGATGTTTCTGTCTCTCTCTCCCCCTCCCTTCCTCTCTGAAATAAAAAAAAAATAAAAGATGTGGTATATCCATACAATGGGATATTATTCCGCCATTAAAAAGGAATGAAGTGCTGATACCTGCTACAGTGTGGAAACAGTATCCTAAGTGAAAGAAGCCAGACACAAAGTCCACTTATTGTATGATTCCATTTACATGAAATGCCCAGAATAGGGAAATCTGTGGAGACAGAAAGTAGATTAGTGATTTCCAGGATTGGGGCATGACTGCTAATAATAGGGAAGGGGTCTCTTTTTGGGGAATGAAAATGTTCTGGAATTGGTTGTAGTGATAGTTGCACAACTCTCGATATACTAAAAGCCATTGAATTACATACCTTAAATGGGTGAATTATATGGTATGATAATTATCTCTCAATAAAGCTGTTTAAAAATAGAATGAGGATTGACTTGGGGTGGTGAACACACAATACAATATATAGATGATGTATTATAGAATTGTATCCCTGAAACCTATATAATTTTATTAACCAATGTCACCTCAATAAAGTCAATAAAAAATAGAATGAGGACCCCAAAGAGCTTGTTTATGCGGGTTATATTTATGGATATTCATTGTATTAGGGATTTTTAAAAAATGTGTTTTTATTGATTTTAGAGAGAGAAAGAGGAAGGGGGAGGGAGAGAGAGAAACATCAATGTGAGAGAAATATCAACATCAATTGGTTGCCTCCCACATGCACCCCTACTGGGGACCAGACCCACTACCTGACCAGGAATTAAACCAGTGACCTTTGAGTGCAGGGTACGATGCTCTACACACTGGCTAGGGCTCACTGTATTAGAGATTAACACTGAGACATTTTAAAACACAAGAACACACACATTTCATCAGCCATCAGAGCAGTGGTATCATCATGGGTCATGGAGCTTCTGGAATACTCCACAGAACATTTGTGGGAGAACAAGAGTAAAAAGGGGCAAATAACATTAATATTATTATGATAACATTTTTGATCTCACAGACCTCTGACAGATCTCGAGGATCCTCAGCGATCCCCTGACCATGCTTTGAAAATACCTTCTCCAGAGCCCCACCCTGGGCACTTCCCCCCACAAAGGGTAACCACTGTTTTGGCTTCTAACCCCAAGATTACTTTTGCCAGTTTTTTGCTCTTTACACCAATGTAATGAGTGTATTCTCGTAGGCGTCTAGTTCTTTGAATCCATGCGTTCTGTATGGGAAAGGCATCCATTTTGCTGTGAGTGGATGTAGATGGTTTATTCCTGCTGTAGTAGTCATTCACTGACTGTTCTACAATTCCTTTGTTCATTGTACTGATGGTCATTTGGGATGGTTCCCGTTTGGGACTTTTATGAGCTTTGCTGCGATGACCCCTTTTGGAATATATGTCAGTGGACACATTTATGCATCTCTTGTGGGCATCCCTCTGAGAGAAAAGGCATCCAGTACAGGCATGTGCTTTACTAGAACCTCCCCATGTTTCCCATGGGCTTGTGCCGCGGCACGGTCATCAGCAGGGCTGGCGGTCAGGCTGCTCCACATCGTTGCCAACACTTGATAATGTCTTTTTCATTTTAGACATTTTGGTGGGCGTGTAGTGGTGTTATACTAATTATTTTTATGGTTGTGACACTAATAATCATTCTCTCTACCCAGAGGGCAGCTCCCAGCCTGGCTCCAGCCCTTTCTTGTCGGAGGCAAATGCTGAGCGGATTGTTCAGACCTTGTGTACAGTTCGGGGGGCCGCCCTCAAGATTGGCCAAATGCTCAGCATCCAGGGTACAACATGACCCTTGACCCCTGATCTCACTTCTACTCTACCCCCTCACCAACAAGCCCGGACTTCAGGTACTCCCACAGGGGCCCCCCTCGCCTCCTCCCTCACTGCTTCCCTTATTTCTTGTCTCCCTGTCTCCCAAGACAACAGCTTCATCAGCCCCCAGCTTCAGCGCATCTTTGAGCGGGTCCGCCAGAGTGCTGACTTCATGCCCCGCTGGCAGATGCTGGTGAGTGCCCAGTGGAAGAAGGCTGACCAGGGAGGTGGGCTCCACCTGCCTGCCTCTCCTGGCTTTACTGCTCTATTCCCTGTCAAACTCTGGGCCTCGGTTTCCCCATCTGTAAAATGGATCGCCAAAGCACACTCCTCATAGGATTGTTGTGATGATTAAATAAGGGTGGTACAGAGCACTTAGTCCAGTCCCTGGAAGGCTCAGTGAGCTGTTAAAGTGGCAGTGAGCACAGTGGTTAGGGGTAAGGCTTCTTGAATTCAAACCCTAGCTCTGCCACTTCCTACCTGTGTGATCTCAGACCTGCGGCCTGACCTCTCTGTGCCTTAGTGTCCTCATCTGTGAAATGGCGATAGTGATAGCCGCCCCACATCACAGTGTTACATAAATTAGTATACAGAAAGCACTTAGAAGGGTTTGCATGAGTGACATGCAAGTTTTAGCTGTTATTATTAACTGGTTTTTTAAATTAGAGGAGAGTGTGTCTGTCAATCGGTAGGCATAGCACCTGGCACTCAGTGCCCAAGACAGGAGCTGTTTCTTCCAATTACTCTGTAAGGGTATGGAATCCAGAATCCAGCCACCTGTCTTCTGATCTTCGTTCTGCTCACTCACCATGTGACCCTGGGCAATTATTGCTGCTCTCTGAGCCACTCTGAACAGTACCCAGCCCACAGGAAGCCCTTAAATTTTAACTCTTATCTATCGCATTAACTTTGAGTTAATACCAGCTGGGCTGGGCCTCCCTGTCTGCCAGTGCCTGGTTCACCTTGGCTGAGAGACTTCTCTCTGAGCCTCAATTTCTTCATCTGAAAAGTGGGGTAGCAGCCGAGCCAGGGCCCGGCATGTGGTAAGAGTTGGAGTTGTTAACTTGTAAAGTGCTTGACACAGGGAATGAACTCAGTTGCCTATAATCATGGTGATGATTGTTACCACTGCTCTCCCTAGAGAGTTCTCGAAGAGGAGCTCGGAAGGGACTGGCAGGCCAAGGTGGCCTCTTTGGAGGAGGTGCCCTTTGCCGCCGCCTCAATTGGACAGGTGCACCAGGGAACGCTGAGGGATGGGACAGAGGTGGCCATGAAGATCCAGGTGAGGCGGGGGATGGACAGGTGGTGGTGGGCACCCTGCTGTCCCAGAAGAATGACTCCCCTCCCCCACTCCTCCCCTCACAGTACCCAGGCGTTGCCCAGAGCATCCAGAGTGATGTCCAGAACCTGCTGGCGGTGCTCAAGATGAGCGTGGCTCTGCCCGAGGGTGAGGTGCCCGTGTAGAAGCGGTACCCTGACGAGAGGAAGTGGGGCTGAATGGAGGGGGAGCCCAGAGAGCACCAGCTGGGGCAGGGTGTGCCTGTGTGTGAGTGGTGTGAGTGTGTGTTTGAGACAGGAAGAAGGGATGCCAAGGCAGGGAGAGTGTAGAGTACAAGTGTGTAAGAAAAGGAGACTTAGAGATTCTGACAGAGACACTGAGAGTCAGAAGCCCAGACCAGAATCCAGAAACAGACACACAGAAGGTATGCAGAGAGGGACTGTCGGTCTGAAAAAGCCACAGAAGCAGGAAGAGAGTGTAAGTGGGGCCTCATGTTTGTGTTAAAGAGCCTAAAGAAGATGGAGCAGGATGTGTGTGTGTATGTGTGTGTGTGTGTGTGTGTGTGTGTGTGTGTGAGAGAGAGAGAGAGAGAGAGAGAGAGAGAGAGAGAGAGGCAAAGACAGAAGATTCAGAGAGAGTACAAAAAAGGTGGAATAGGTGGCATGCGTGACTATGAAAAAGATGCCTCGGGACTGGTGTGCATGCCTGTGAAAGAGACAGACCCCAGGAGAGACTTCAGAAGAGCCCGCAGTTATAAGCGGACTGAGGGGAGGTGTGTGGACAGACACTGGGGTAAAAGGCTTGGAGCAGAAGGTGTGAGGGACAAGTGAGAGACAGGATTGGCAAGAGAAGACATTCGTGAGTGGAGCCTGAGGGGCTGGGCGGATGGACAGCCTGTGACCTTCCTTGGCTGACACGGCTGCTCCCCTCAGGCCTGTTTGCGGAGCAGAGCCTGCAGGCCTTGCAGCAGGAGCTGGCTTGGGAGTGTGACTACCGTCGAGAAGCAGCTTGTGCCCAGAACTTCAGGTGAGCACAAAGCTTCGGGTGGCTGGCAGGCCCCCCGAGGACCCCTTCCTTCCAGCTTCCCTGCTTCCCTCCCTCCCACGCTGAGTGGAAGTGGAGCCCTGAGGTGAGCCTGGCAAACTCCTTTTTCTCTTCATTCGTTTGTTCATCCATTCATCCTTTCACTCATTACTTCACTTATCCGCTGTGTTCTCTGTGAGCTTGGGCATGTCGCTTCCTCTCTCTAAGTATCAGTTTTCTCGTCTGTGGAATGGGTTAGGTAACCTCTTCAGTCCAGTGGGGGAGATGATCTTGTCAGCAGACACTTATCACAGAATGAGTTACACCTGCTGCACTGACGAAGCTAGAGCGATCTGACAGTGTCAAGAGGTGGAGAGGACAGGGCTGCAGGGCATTTCTTTCTTCTCCACCAGGGCAGGAGGAGATTTGAGATAAGCATTTTGGAGACCAGTTTGGCATCCTATAATAAGGCTGGATATTTGCATACATCCCAATTGTCGCCCTCCTGGCTAATTGCTCTAGGGTCACTAATGCCAGTATACACCATCAGACTTTTCTAGAAAGCTCAGAGTAGTAATAGCTCCAAATTGGAAACAACCCAAACCTTTGAAATTCATCCAGCGGGGTGGATGAATAAATTATGTGATATTCATCAGTGGAATATCATACAGCAGCGAAAATGAATGAATCATAGCTACTGGGAACAATGTGGTTGTCTCTTAGAAGCATCGTGATATGCAGCAAATACCGCAGTGAGATCCTTCATGGGTTAGCCCACACATTTACTGAGCCAAGCTCTATAAATACAGTGAGAGAAAAGGCGGTGGAAGGCAGGGTTAGGGGCGCGGGCCTGGAAAGACAGGTGTGGGATCCCGCCCCAGGTCAGCCCTTAGGCTGGTGGCCTGACTGCACAGTGGCCTTGGGAGAGTACCCTCCCAGGGAGGTGAAAAGGAAACTGTGCTGATTAAATGCTCAGCACAGGGCCTCGCCCACCAGGAGTGGGTCCAACATCAGAGATTTTATAAACAAGGACAAAAATACAAGCCTGAAGCAGGACCCGGAGGAGGGGGGTGCGAGGTGTAGACTGGGCTAGAGCGCTCCTTGTGGGATCTGGGGAGAGCCCTCTCCACAGGATTTCTTAGTGCCCTTAGAATAAAACCTACATCATTTCCTCTGGCCCCTCCTCATCTCCCTGCTCCCCATCTTACTCTACTCCAGCCATCCCATAGGTCCCCAACCAGAGGCCTCACTCATTGACCCTTATCTCAATCCTCCGGTCTATTTGTTTGTTCGAGGGTGGTCTCTGTGTATGTCAGGGGCAGGCCTGGACTTCATCCACTGCTCTGTCCCCAGCATGGTCCAGCACAGGGACGGACATTGAGGACTCTTTCCCTTAATTAGCCAGTGTTCCCAGTAATGACTTGAAGGAGTAGCGATGAGTATCACTGTAGACTTGAGGATTTGTATATCAGTGACTGTTTTTTTAAAAGATGAATTAATAAGTTGATGAAAAAAATAATGTTCATGGAGCTTAACACATTAAACTCATCATGAGGCAACTGGATATCACGCAAGTGTTTCTGGTCGGGAAGTGGTAACTGGGTCTCTAGCGGCCAGCTTAGGGGCAGGCACAGAGTAGGCCCTAAGGAGATGTTTGTTGAATGAATTAATGAATAAAATGTCTGAATGAATGTCAGTCCAGCCAGGTATTGGCCATCACTCAGGGCACACAGAGGCAAGAGGAGAGCAGGAGGGAAGGCGAGACATAGACTGTTCATGGAGGACTTCTCAGAGGAGGAGGAGTCCTTGAGCTGGGCCACAGGGGCCTGAAGCCAAGTCCCATCCCCACCCCTCCCTTCTGCCCCAGGCAGCTGTTGGCAGATGACCCGTTCTTCCGGGTGCCGGCAGTGATCGAGGATCTCTGCACTACACGGGTGCTGGGCATGGAGCTGGCTGGAGGGGTCCCCCTGGACCAGTGCCAGAGCCTGAGCCAGGACATCCGAAACCAGGTACATGGTCTCGTAGGACAGCAGGGAGGGTGCTGCCACAAGGCAGGGCCAGCAGGGCTGGCCAGACCCATCGTCCCTCTCCAGGCCATAGAGGGCTTGACAGGGGCAGACGACTCCGAGGTGTCTGTTACTCCCTCTCCCCACCCCAGATCTGCTTCCAGCTCCTGAGGCTGTGTCTACGGGAGCTGTTTGAGTTCCGATTCATGCAAACGGACCCCAACTGGGCCAACTTCCTGTATGATGCCTCCAGCCACCAGGTTGGTTTCTTGTGATGTGTGACAGGATACATTAACTGCTGTGACAGATATTTTCCAATATTTCAGTAGCTTATCACAATACTAGTTTATTACCCACGTGACAGGCTGGGGTAGTTCTCCTCCAGGTGGTGATTTGGAGACCAGGTGCCTTCCCTTTTGTGATTGTGCCATCCCAGGAAGGGAAAGAGATGGAGAGTAGAATCCCCTGCTAACTGTTTTGAGCAGAAGTGACGCATCATTCCTTTTACCATTCTGTTGGTAGCTGTTCACACAACCTGTCTAGGTGCAAAGGATGCTGGGAAAAAGCAGTCACTGGCTAGGCAGTGGCTTCCTAGTGGCAATGTGACAGTATAGAAGAGGGAACACAACTTACAGAAGGCAGTTAGTCATCATTACCACACTTGTCACTCTTTGGAACACACCAAGCAGCCGCTGCCTCTTGACAACAATGCCAAGACAATCCTGATCCTCACCTTCTCAGAGTTCCTGGCCCAGTGGCGGGACCTGTCACCAGCGGTCACCTAGAGTAGTTAGTACCAGATGGAGAAACACAGGCCAGAGTTGTCAGTGGTGGGGGATGCACAGGGGGTTGTGGGAAGCCAGGGAAAGTGGCTGACCTGTCTGGGTATGTAGGGTCAAGGAAATCTTTTTAAAAAATATATATATATATATTTTTTTAATTTTAAAATTATTTTTATTGATTTTAGAGAGGAAGGGAGAGGGAGAGAGAGAAACATCAATGATGAGAGAGAATCACTGATCCGCTGCCTCCTGTATTGAGCCCGCAACCCAGGTGTGTACCCTGACTGGGAATCGAACCATGAACTCTTGGTTCATAGGTCAGCGCTCAGCTACTGGCCACACAAGCTGGGCAAGGAAGTCTTCTTGAAGAAAGTGTCATTAAAGCTGAAACCAGAAAGATTCAAAGAGGACAGTCATCTAAAGGGCAAGGAAAAGCGCTCCTGGCAGAGCACAGTGTGTCCCAAGGCCTGGGGATGAGAGTTTGGATGGAAAGGCTCTCAGCATGCATGGTGGCCAGGTGGCTTTCCAACGTGGCCTGTCCCCATTTTGCCCCAAGAGGGATCTTTCCCAAACACAAATCTGGCCACACTGTGCCTCCCAGAGTGCCCCAGCGCCCTCAGGATTAAGTCTAAGTCCTTTGCCAAATGTGAAGGGGCCCCCCTGAGTCTCCAGCGTCAGTCCCTTCTACTGCCTTACCCCCAAGTACACTCTGCACCCCTCCTAGGCTGGTACCCCAAGGAGGGGTTTTCTGACCTGATAGGTAATACATGTCCTGCTTCCTGATGTCAATTTATTGGGTCTAACTGCATTTTGTTTGTTTGCTTGTTTTAAAGACATAGAATAGAAAATACCACTGTGCCACATGGGAGGGAGTTATATTTTAGGACACTTTTGTTTGGTGTTTATTTATGTGGCATTGGCACTGGTACACAGTATATTCTGCATTTCTTACTATGGGTTGTAATCAATAATCCCAACTCTACTGCCTAGAGAAACTCCTACACATGTATTCATCGAGCACTGTTTTTAATAGCAAACCCCAGAAACACCCACATTGTCCATCAACTAGATAAATGCTCTGATATATCTACACAATGAAGTCCTTTCACAGCAGTGAGAAATGAATGAATGAGTTAGAGCTGCACATAGCAGTGGGGATAAATTGAAAAATCATGTTGGGCACAAGGAACAAGTTGCAGGATCACTATCATAAATACTATTTATGTGAAGTTTAAATACACAAAACATGACTATCGTTTATGGGTGCAAACATGTAGGAGAAAATGTAGAAATACACACATGGTAATTTCAGGAAATAATAATTTAATAATAATTTCAGGAAAGCGGTGACCCTAGAAAAGAGGGTGGGGACATTGTGCTGGTAGGATCAGTCCAGGGTATATGGGAGGCCCCACCTGGATTGGTATTATTTTATATTTTAAGCATGGTGAGATTTGTGTTCACTCTTCTATATATTTTATTCCCTGTATTTTCTTTCTGTGCCTAAAACATGTTGTTATAAAAACCATTAGGAGCAAAAAAAAAGCCAAGTCCCTTCAGCTTCGTGTGGGGGTGGATTGGAATTGTGGAGACAGGAGATTAGGAGCCCAGGGACACAGTGGGCGGGGACTCTGGCAGGAGGAGACAGGGTATAGGGAGGAAGGATGACCCTGGCCACCCCAAATAGACAATGGGGAGCATTGCTGGACTCCCAGCATCCCTTTCACCATCATTGTTCCCAGGTGACCCTGCTGGACTTTGGTGCAAGCCGGGGATTTGGGACTGAATTCACAGACAATTACATTGAGGTGAGTGCCCCCAACCCTGGGGTCTGAAGGGCCATTTACTGAGGCAAGGGTGAGAAGGAGAAATATAGTATCTCGAATTAAGAAATAAGAAATAGCTTGGCCAGTGTGGCTCAATGGTTGAGAGTTGACTCATGAACCTGGAGGGCACATGCCCAGGTTACGGGCTCAATCCCCAGTAGGGGGCATGCAGCAGGCAGCCCATTAATGATTCTATCTCATCATTGATGTTTCTATCTCTCTCCCTCTCCCTTCCTCTCTGAAACCAATAAATAAATTTTTAAAAAAAGAAATAATAGTAATACTAATAGCAGTTAACAAATACTAAGCACTTAATATTATGTCAGGTGTGGTTTTAAGTGTTATACATTTGGGAATTGATTTAAACCATACAGCAACTGCATGGGGTAAGGACATTCTTAGCTTTGTTTTATCCATGAAGTAACTGGGACTCAGAGAGGTTAAGTCACTTGCCCAAGGTCACAGCAGTCCTCACTCGGGATGTCTGGGTCCACAGCTCGTGCTCCCCACACTGACTAGCCTTCTCCTAAGAGAAAGGCCCATGATGCTCATCCTGTCACCATCCCACACCCCACACTGTCCAGGATCTTGGTGTCCAGCCTTGCCCTCACATAACTTCCTGGGGGGCTGCTCCCTGGGGAGCTGCTCTGTCCTCAGGAAGTGCTTCCTCACCTGTTGCCTGTCCCTCCCACCAACTGGGGTTAACCCTTTGTACACCATAAGCGTCTATAGATGCAATTAAATTAAAAATATTGTGGCGTGTGGGAATGGTTTCCATTTTGGACGTGTGGCAGTTAACTGGGTAATTTGTCTTAGAGGCCACAGAGAACACTATCTCATTAATTGGTGACATGAGACATTCAACCTGGGTTTTCTAATCATTTAGTCATCAATTTAAACATTCTTTGATACCATGTCTGTGCCCAGCCCTATTCTGGGTAATATTGGGGACAATAGTGACCAATTCAGGACCCCACTTTCAACGAGTTTACAGTCCAGTGGGGGAACAGACAGTGAGGACCCAGAGTGATCACGGTTGGGAGGGGGAAGCACAGGGCATTGTGGGAGCTCAGAGGAGCCTGGCCCAGCCTGTGGAATCAGGGAGGGCTTCCTAAAGGAGGAGACAGCAGAATTGAGACCTGAGGGATGAGGAGACCAATCAGGAAGAGGCAAGAAGAGATATTCCCATTAAAGCAGCGCTTCTCAAACTTTAGAGTGTGTGTGAAACCCCCGCTCCATGACCTTGTGAAAATGCAGATTCTGGCCTGGAGTTAGACATAAGATGCTGCATTTCTAACACACTCCTTGGTGATGCCAAAGCTTCTCATACAAGAACCACACTCTGAGAAGTAAGGTCCTAGGGATAAAGAGGAAGTTCATGTTCTGCCTTGGCGGGTAGGTAAGGGGCAGAGCAGGAGCCAGGGATGAGATTGGAGCCAAATCATTCTGGGTCTCAGAAGCCATGCTTTGTAGCTTGTACTTTATTTATTTATTTAATATATTTTTATTGATTTCGGAGAGGAAGGGAGAGGGAGAGAGAGAAACATCAATGATGAGAGAGAATCATTGATTGGCTGCCTCCTGCAAGTCCCACACTGGGGATCGAGCCCACAACCTGGGCATGTGCCCTGACCGGGACGCAAACCATGACCTCCTGGTTCATAGGTTGATGCTCAATTATTGAGCCACACCACCTGGGCTATAGCGTTTACTTTATATGGGTGCCCTGGGGAGCCGTGGGAGGGACTTGAGCAGGAGAGGGGTGCAGTCAGAATTAGGAAACCCCTTCTGAATAATGAGTGGTCTTTATTTTTTTTACAATTGATTTTAGAGAAAGGAAGAGCCTGAGAGAGAGAGAGAGAGAGAGAGAGAGAGAGAGAGAGATTGATCAGTTACCTCCTGTACATGCCCGGACCCGGGATGGAACCTGCAACCTGAGTGTGTGCCCTGACCAGGAATGGAACCTGCCACCTTTTGGTGTAGGGGACAATGCTCCAACCAGCTGAGACACAGTGGTCAGGTCACGAGGGGTCTTTAAGACTGGACACTGGGAGCTCAGGGAGGCTGTGGGGAGGGGAAGAATAGTGTCTGGCTTGGGTACTGGGCATGGTGGGGACACCCTTGAGATGGGAACAGGAAGGAGCAGCTGGTAACCCACCCCTGGCTACCACATATACAGGCCCTTTGGGCTGGGCCCTCTCTGCAGGCCACTTGAGGCACCACGGAGCGGCCTCTCTGGTAGTTGGGATATCTCAGTCCCCCGCCCCCGAATTTTTTAGTACGGCCTTCTTGCCACCTCCCCAGCCGTTTCCAGTTTTAAAAGGCCCTGTCACACCAGCCCCCAAGGACCATAGGTCTGACAGATGGCCAGACAGGCTTGGGCAAGGAAGCCAAGACAGAATGGAGCTGCCAGATTTAACCCTGTATCCCTTTCTTCCCAAGAAAGGACAGCTCACTGGGTAAGGGAATGCCCAGGTTCCATTCCTCACTTTCTGTTGCCCACTGTGAGCCTGTTTTCTCTTCTATGAAGTTGGGATCCTCATGTCCACCTCTTAATCATAATAGTAGTTTATAATATTTATGGTGCTTCCTACATGTTGGCATAGTGCTCAGCACTGCACAGCTATTGCCTCCTTTATCCTCACAACAACCTCATGAGGAAACTATTTTCATCATCCCCACTTCACAGATAAGAAAGTGGAGGTCTGAGGCAAAGCACCTTGCCCAGAGTCAGCCAGCAGTGGCAGAGCTGGGACTGAGCCCAGGCAGGCTGGCTTTCGCCGCTGTCTGCCCACATGCCCTCAAGTCCCACTGCCACGTGCACTCATGGCTGGAGGGGTGCTTAGCTCCATACACCAATGTGCTAAACAAAGGTTCACCAAAGGCCTCCTGGGAGCCAGAGCTCGTACTACATGGGACTGAACCCATCTGGGATCCCTGCTCTCTCAGGGCTCCAAGTCCAGTGCAGGAGACAGACATCAATCAGGTGATCAGAGATGGCCCAGTGGCAACCTCCAATGCCATTTTGGGTCATGGTCACATCCTTGGCCACATGAATGTTCCAGTTTTAAAAGGCCCTGTCACACCGGCCCCCAAGGACCATAGGTCTGACAGATGGCCAGACAGGCTTGGGCAAGGAAGCCAAGACAGAATGGAGCTGCCAGATTTAACCCTGTATCCCTTTCTTCCCAAGAAAGGACAGCTCACTGGGTAAGGGAATGCCCAGGTTCCATTCCTCACTTTCTGTTGCCCACTGTGAGCCTGTTTTCTCTTCTATGAAGTTGGGATCCTCATGTCCACCTCTTAATCATAATAGTAGTTTATAATATTTATGGTGCTTCCTACATGTTGGCATAGTGCTCAGCACTGCACAGCTATTGCCTCCTTTATCCTCACAACAACCTCATGAGGAAACTATTTTCATCATCCCCACTTCACAGATAAGAAAGTGGAGGTCTGAGGCAAAGCACCTTGCCCAGAGTCAGCCAGCAGTGGCAGAGCTGGGACTGAGCCCAGGCAGGCTGGCTTTCGCCGCTGTCTGCCCACATGCCCTCAAGTCCCACTGCCACGTGCACTCATGGCTGGAGGGGTGCTTAGCTCCATACACCAATGTGCTAAACAAAGGTTCACCAAAGGCCTCCTGGGAGCCAGAGCTTGTACTACATGGGACTGAACCCATCTGGGATCCCTGCTCTCTCAGGGCTCCAAGTCCAGTGCAGGAGACAGACATCAATCAGGTGATCAGAGATGGCCCAGTGGCAACCTCCAATGCCATTTTGGGTCATGATCACATCCTTGGCCACATGAATGTTTGGACCCAGGAGCAGCACTTGACATTTGTTCTCCTCTGTGCTGCTTCACTGTTTAGTTTCCAGCAGCCTCTGTGTTCCCAGCCAGGTGGGCAGAACCCCTGGCCATCCCGACCCCCCAGGCTCTGGAACAGTTTTGAGACACAGCTGGGCAAGGTGAGGCGGAAGAAGCCTAGGCAGATGAGAAGGGAAGTGGGTACAGGAAGGGCCTGGCTACCACCTCCTGTCTCTAGTTCCCCCAGACCCCTCCTTGAACCCTGCTTGGCCTTTGACCCTGTGTTCCACACCTCTCTCCCTAGGTAGTGATGGCTGCAGCCAATGGAGACAGAGACCGGGTCCTACGGAAATCCCAGGACCTCAAGCTCCTCACAGGCTTTGAAACCAAGGTTGGGAGACACTAGAGGAGTAGGGGCTGGTGTCTGTTGGGGGGCATGGGGACTGCTTAACTCTCTGGGGGAATGGGGGAACTGCTGATCTATACTAGGGGACTCTGGGGAGGACTAGGGGAGAATGGGGACTACTTGGCCTGTCAGTAATCCTGGGAAAATGGGCACCACTTACCTATTCTAGAGGAAGGGAGTGGGGGAATGGAGGCTGCTTCTCTGTACTATAGAGTGAAGTCTGCTTGTCTATTGGAGGCTCTGAGGGAGTGATGGGCCCTTTTTGGGGGGAGGAGTAAGGGGCTGCTTATTTTCTGGGGGCTCTGGAAGGAGTCTGGTGCTTGAGTTTACACTCCAAACTGCGGAGCTGAGTGCTGCTTGTTGGTTCTTGGTTAAGAGAAGGGCTCTGCCTCTGTTCTCCCCCACCCCTAGGCATTCTCCGATGCCCATGTGGAGGCTGTGATGATCCTGGGAGAGCCCTTTGCCACCCAGGGCCCATATGACTTTGGGGCAGGGGACACTGCCCGCCGTGTGCAGGGCCTTATCCCTGTGCTGCTGCAGCACCGGCTCCGCCCACCGCCTGAGGAGACCTATGCCCTGCACCGTAAGCTGGCAGGGGCTTTCCTGGCCTGTGCCCGTCTACGTGCCCATATCAACTGCCAGGACCTCTTCCAGGACACCTACCAGCGCTACTGGGCCAGTCGCCAGTCTCAGCCACTGCCTGAAGCCTCCTGACCAGAGGGGAGGTCTGGTCAGACCACTCAGACAGCGTCCCTCTGGGGAATCCGGCCAGTAGAGGGCCATCCTCCCTGAGATGCCTCCTTCCCACTCTGCTCTAGTCTGGGGACCCCACCCAGGCTTCCCAGTCTTGTCTAGCACCCTTCCCCGGGGACTGGGGAACCCTGGGGCTAGGGAACTCCCCATTTCACACTCCCATATCCTGCTCTCCCCACCCCACAGTGGGCATCCGGGAACTCTACTCCAGGGATTGATTTCTTTCTGCCAACATTTGAGAGAACTTCAGGCTCTCTGCATGCCAAAGTGGAGATGCAGAATCATTTAGAGGGGAGCCCTCCGCCCGTGCCTCAGGTCTCCCACAGATCTGGCCAATGAGAGGGGAGGGGTGGTGGTTGGTGGAGGCAGCCTCCCTCACCCCTTCACCAGCTGCCTTCTCCCTGCCCATCCTCTGTGTTGGGGAGGGGTTGGGGGTGTTTGAACCTTCAGTCTGAATAAAAGCGAACCTCCCCTTCTCCAGCTCTTTTCTCTGTGCTGGGGTGGAGGGGAAGGAGGCTAGGACGAGAACGGCCTCCAGGTGCAGATGGCCAGCCCCCTCCCACCCTCTTGTCTGAAAGCCTCAGTTCTGCACGGGCCATCTGTTGCTAGAATCCTCCTTCTCCCCTTTCTCTCCCACCCCCAACCCCTCCCGCACGTGATGACCACCTGCTCACAAGACTGTGGCAGCTGAGAAGGCCTTTCCCCCACACAACCACCCCGACGCCCCAACCTCGCCTTTGCTAATGGGCCTTTATGCCCCTGCCAGCTGCTTTGCCAAACCCACAGGATCCGGAGGGAGCGGAGGTCGCAGCGGCGGCCAGAACCGCGCCCTAGTCCCAGCCGGCGCCCCCACTGCCTTTGCAAAACGGATCCGCACTAGGACGCAGGGGTCTGTTCATTTCCCCTCCCATTCGTGGCAAAAAGTGCCTCGTCACCGCTTCTGCCCGCCCCCGTTGGGCTGGGAAAACCGTGGGGTTAGCTGGAGGATTTGAGGATGTGGGGCGGGAAGCCTTTTCTCGAAGCAACTCTTTCGGATGCAGAACTGAAGGAGAGCTGAGGTCAGTGGTCGAGGAGGGGAAGGGAGTGGCGGCCTCGAAGGACCTGGAGGGAAAGTCAGCGAGGCTCCCGTGCACATCCAGTCAGGGACTGGTTAATGGGCGTGGCGGAGCGGCGGCCGCACCGGAGAAGGCGGGGTCACACTGGCGTGTGGGCGTGGCTTGGTGACCAGTGGGCGGG
>NW_005360548.1:791861-818363 GCF_000412655.1 Myotis brandtii
GCCAGCGTGAGAAGGGCGGGAGAGTGGGGCTCGGGTGGGGGGCGGCGCCGCTGCTGATGTGGCGGAGGGTGGGAGGCACCCCGATGGGGAGAGGGTGCCAAGGCTGGAGAGTGCGGTCCGGGGTGGGGGTCCACGAACTGACCCCCACCAAGTCAAAGCTTGGGAGACAGGGGTCTCGCCAAGGCCCTCCTTTACCAAGGCCCTAGAGATAGGGACCCCCGACACCGAACTCCACCTCAGAAAAACCAAGGACAGGGCGACAGATTCTCGGTACAACTCCCTCCGCAAGGCTTGGGGATGGGTCCGGGACACAACCCCCAGATGAAGCCAAGGCCTCCTGGAGGCGATTCCAGCCCAGACGCCATCCCGACTCCTCCCTGCCGGAGGGGAGCTCTGAGCACAACAACCCTCTGGGCAAGGTCTTGGTGGGTCCCTGGGCACAGGTTCCCCACCAACCCAAGACCTGGGGGCTTCCAGGCAGATCTGTCCCTCAGAGGCGTCCTGGGCACAGCATCCTTCCCCCTCCCCCCAATCCCTGGGCAGCGTCCCAGGAACAGCCCCTTCTCAAAACAAGGTCCCAGTGCCTGGGACCCCACCCCCACCCCAGCCTGAATAAAATCAGGGAAATTTCAGGCACATCCCCTTTCCCCTCTCTGCTTGGTCAAGGGTCCCAGGGCTCAGGTCCTCTGGGCCACCCCCTTTGTCCCTGAGGCTGCCCAGCTGCCTGGGAGTGGCCCCACCCTCGGATAATGCGCCGGTCCCCCGCGCTCCAGGATTCATGCTGGAAGGGGTGGGGGCGGCTTCCCAGAGACCGACTGTAGTCTGTCTGCAGCGTCGGAGGTGATGGCGGCTTTGTGTGTGGTACCTGGGGGGGAGGGGGGAAGAAAGCGACGGGGGGTGCCTGAGTGTGACCCCCTGTTTACGTGACTGGCTCTGTGTGTGTGTCTGTGCTGGTGACTATGGGGAATCTTGTGTCTGTGTTTTGTGCTTGTGGTTGTGTCTGTGAGTGACCCCAGCATTTGTGTGACTATGTGTATACGACAGCTGCTCTAAAAGAACCCTGTACTTTTCAGTCTGTTTGGGTGTGTGCATGGTTGTGACTGTGGGGTTGTGTCTGTGGTTCCATCTTTAGTGACCCCGTGTTTGTGTGCCTTGGTAACTATGACTGGGTATGTGGAAGTGCATCTGTTGAGTCTGGGGTTGGACTTGTGTGTGGTTGACTGAAGATGTGGGTGGAGTTGTGATTATGTGTAAATGGAGTTGTGTCTATGGCTGTCCATGTGCGACTCTCCCAATGATTGTGTACATTTGTGGTTGTGTCTGATTTATATTTGTGTCACACATAGGTCTGTGGCACATGTCCCTGCAACTGAATATGTGACTGCCATTGTATACGAAGTCAGTCACGTTGTGCCTATGTGACTGGGTGTGTGTGATGGCACTGTGACTTGTATGTTTGTGTGACTGGTCTGTGTATATGACCAGAGTTATATAAATGACTGTATCTAGCTGTGTGTTGATACTGAGTGATTGTGTGTAGTTGCAGTTGCGAATGTGTGATTTGGGTTATGTACTTGACTTGGGGTCTGAAACTCTGGCTGACCATTAATAGTGGGTTATTTCACTGTATCTAACTCAAGATATAGGTGTGTCTGTGTCTGATGGCACCAGGCTACTGTGTGTGTTGGAGGGAGTGTAGGTGACTGGGGCTTCTATATTTGTGTGACCTGCATGTCTGTGACCCTGGGTGACTGTGAGTACTTGTGTCTGTGTCATGGGCTGTGAGCGTGTGTCTAGCTGTGTGACTATTTGGTGTGTGTGTGTCTGTGTGTATGCTGGACTGCTGGTGTTTGAGTGTGATTTGGTGACAGCATGACTGTCAGGAGCTGCGTCTTCTGCATACATGCAGCTGTAAATGCTATGTCTGGGTCACTGCATTTCTGAGCATGCACCTGACTGTGTGAGTGTAGTGTGTAAAGTGGAAATTGTGTGCTGATGTCTCTATGTGTGAGATATGTGTCTGACTACATGGGGCTGTGATTGTATGTGGTCACGTGTCTGTGTGACTTGTGTGTTTGCATGAAGAGAGACTATGTGTTTCTCTGTGATGCTGTGATGTGGTACAGCTGGGTAGGGATTATCGGGTGACAGAATTATGACTGTGATATATGGCCAGGTAATATGGACACTGATGTTGTGTGACTTTGCGTACACGACCAGTTCTGAAATGTGTATGGCTGTGACTCTGGACCACCAGTTGTCTGGCTGTGTCTGAGTGTGGCCATCCTTGGGGACAGTTGTCTCTGGGTGGTTGTATGCATGTCTTGAGTGTGCCAGCCTGTTTCTTTATAATGCATGGGCCATGGCCATCCAGGTCTCTGTCTGATTGGTGATGGAGGACTGTCCATATAAGTTAGTTGATACTGTGACTAAATGTGAGCCCCTATGACTGGGTATGTGTCATTGTGTGACAGTGTGTGACCAAAAAGGTGTATTGGTGTGATTGATATCAAGGGTTGAATGTCCATGTGCAGCTGTGTGCCTGTAGATGATTCAACACATTTGGCTGTGACTGGGTGTGGCTGTGTGTATGTCTGCATGCATCCGTGACCAGATGTCAACACACAGCATTGGAGCTAGGTGTGATAAGTGTTTATGTGTGTGATTTCATCTGTGTGACTGGGTGTGATTCTATGTGAGTGCGTCTGTGATGTGAATATCTTGGGTGGCTGCCTGAGGAAACATAACTGTCATTGGGTGTGGCTGTACATATGCCACTCTAGTGGGTATGCCTGGGCTCAGCTCTTTGTATGTGGATGAAAAAAATAGAAGTGACCAAATATCAGTAGCTGGCATGACCAGGTGTTTGTGGCAGGGCCTAGGCAGGTTGGGACTCTCTATATGCATGTAGACATATGTCTGTAGTGGAGACTGTGTATATCTGTGAACAAGATGTTTGTAGTGGCTGTGACTGTTTAGGTAAGTCTGTGTGACCTTGTGTGTATAGTTGGGGTTGTGTCTGTGTATAACTAAATGTGCAGAGTTGTGACCCGGTGCTAGGGACAACTGTAGACATGAGTTGCATCATACATGTGATTGTGTATCCCTGAACACATGTCTAGAAGACAAGGCTACTCCCCTCCTCACACCATCCCTGTGGGTACTAAGAGCCTCCTGAGCCCAGAATATTCCCTAAGAAATGCCCCCAAAACACAACCAGGTGGCTCATTTCCCTTGTAACAGTTGCTATGACAACCAGGCTATCATCAGGGAGCCTGAGATGGAGCGGGGATGGCTGATGCCCAACAAGGGGGTAAGGTAGGGGAGTGTGCCCATCCCAAGCCAGCCTCTCACCTTTTCCTCTGTCCCTTGGGCAGGGCAGACCCAGAAGGCCTGAGCAGCACCTGCCCCCAGCCCCCTGTGGGGCCCCGGGGCCCCCTGAAACCTCCAGGACGGAGTCAGGTGAGTGACCAGCTAGGAACAGGACCAGGACTGAGTGTGTGGGTGGGTCTGCCTAGCACGCCTAGCAGAACTGTCCCTGCAATCACACAGGCCTAATCACACTCATAAGTAGATACCCTCAAACCTCTTCCCTGCACTCAGTGACCATCCAAGCCCGACTCGTGCACAGATACACATACCTGGACCATGTCATACACACACTGAGACATTCAAACACACACCGACCCCAACACACACACAAGTGCAGGGTCACAGACATTCAGACACATTCCCAGACTATACCTAGACTCCCTCAGACAGGTGACTACAGACACTAAGCAGATACCGACTCTTAGATACACACTTTTGCAGACAACATATACAGACGCACATTTTCATAGACAACAGCCACACTTTCTCAAGCAGACATTGCCTCACAGACAGTACCTGTGGACCCATTCTGTCATAAAGGTTACACTTCTACATACAGAAGTCTCACCATAATACCCAGCACTCATGGACAACAGCCATGTTCTCACATAGTCACATCCTCATAAATACAGTCACAAACAACTCTCAAAGGCAACAACCTCATGGGTGTATACTGTCACATCCTCAGAACAACACTCATGGACCCAACTCTACAACAACAACCACATGCTCTGACACAGACACACCTTCCCTAACAACAGCTCCAGTCTTGGACATAGACGTGGTCTCTTGGGTAACTGCCATACATATACTGTCAGAGGCAGCAGTCATCAATGACAGTAGCCACACCCTCATGCAGACACACAGTTCAAAGACAACAGCTTCTTGCTCAGACACACACTCACAGGCAACATTCCCTAACACACACTCACAACCACTCTCACACATAGATACCCTTCAGCAACAATCTTTGAGGACCTGCACTGACAGACAACAACCACACTCTTGGACATAGATCCCCTCACGGCCAGCCTGCACAGACACATACTCTAGGAAACAACCATTCTCAGACCCACGTCCTTTTGTACAGCCTTCAGAAATACACACACTCACAATAGTTGCATGCTCAGCTCTGGACACCCTCACAGGCACCATTCAGGAACACCACCTGCATACTTGCTTGCACATGCACATAGTCCCCATCTGCTGGTGCTCTGTCCTGTGTGTGCCTTCACCCTCTTCCTGGGACTGCCACTATGGCTTGTCAGTCAGTGAAGACTGTCTTAGTCAATGAAGACTATCTTAGTAACTGGCCCCCTCCACCCTCATCCCTACCTCTGACAGTCACAGGTGCACACTGCCCCAGGTCTCCTGCCTTAGACTAGACACAGTTGTTAGAGGGGTGGTGTCTCTGGGGCACAGAGACAAGCCCTTGTTCTCCATACCCTCTGCCTTGGCTCTGGACCTCAATCCTGGACCTTCTAAGACCCCCACACATTGGACCCATGCTCCACACATTGGACCCATGCAACTCCCAACTCCTGTTCCCTCTGACCACCTCACCCCCTGACCTCATTCTTGTAAAGTCGTTGACCTCATGACCCTGGCTCTGTGCCCTGTAATCCCAGGGCCTTCCAATGCCTTGACTTCCCATTACTTTGGATCCTCATGATTCTAGACTGTCACATTCCCAATCTCCAGACCCCTAGAAGCAGTGACCCCTATCCCAGACCTCCCTACCCCTTAGCGCCATGTCTTCTGACTCTTGCACTCCCTGCCTTACATCACCCCCTTTCCCTGTCACTGCTGCTGGTCCTAGTTCCCTGGTCATGTCCTCTAACCCAAGAACCCCCTAAACCTACTCCCTTGTTATCTCACCCCTTGCTCCCTGAGCTCTGTGTCCATCCTCCTTGACCCCCATGCTTCTGACCCTGGCCCTTGACCACTCCCTGCCCTGTGTCAGCAGACGGGGCTGGCACAATGAACAAGTTAAGGCAGAGCCTGCGGCGGCGGAAGCCAGCCTACATGCCTGAGGCATCACGCCCGCACCAGTGGCAGGCAGACGAGGACGCGGTGCGCAAGGGCACGTGCAGCTTCCCAGTCAGGGTGAGTGAGCAGGGCGCGGGCGGGGGTGGGGCGCATGCGTGCCCCAGTTGGGTGAGGCGGTTCTGTCCTGTGTGGTGGAAACAGCGCGTCCACAAAGAACTGTGAGCCTGCCGAAGCGTGACCCCACTGCCTGAGTGCTTCAGAGTCGGGATTAAAAACCTAGCCCTGGCGGTGGTGTGCAGTTGTAGGTGCTCCCAAAGGTCCCTGGTTGGATCCCCCTTGGCTTGTCTGCTAGATCCCCAGTAGGGGGCGTGTAGGAGGCAGCAGGTTGATGTTTCTCACATCGATGCTTTTCTGTCTCTCTTTCTCCCTCTCTCTCTAAAATCAATAAAAACATATTTTAAAAAACTGCACGCATTCTCTTGTACCAGGGAAATGTTACCTGGGGGACGACATGCTGGGTCACCCCACTTTGTGGGAGCTCACAATTTCCAGAGGGCACTGGAGAGTCACAAAAGTTTTGTAGCATTTGCAAATCCTTCTATGACCCTTTACAACCCACACTACACATTCATAAGGGAGACAGCAGGTTCAGGTTTAAATACCAACTTGGTCCATCCCCCTAGGTGCAGACCAATAGGAGGAATGGGGAATGCTGGTGGGAGTGAGGAAGGGAAGACAGCCAATCAATGGTGTGTTACTAAATTGCAGCTGTGGGCAACTGTGCTTCATGCCCCTGGGGACTCTGGGAAATAGAGCCATCTACCCACAAGGGGAGGGAGCTAGAGCATGTGTACCCCAAATCCCATCAGTTATTGCTGGGGCCAGTCCTCAGGCTCAGATGCAGATGCTGGCACTCAGGACAAGAATGATGTTGTTAAGGCCCAGGGATAGAGGCAGGATGGGAATCACTACCGCACACTCTCGTTTGTATATTTGGGATGGGAACGCGGTACCCATCTTGTAGAGCTGAGGTGCAGAGTAAATGAGTTAATACATATGTTGTGCTTAGGACATTGTGTAGTGCATCGAAGCTGCTCAGGGAACACTAGGAATTATTGATTACTCTGCTTATTTCATGTCCTCCTGTTTCCTCCCTCCAAGTACCTGGGTCACGTGGAGGTGGAGGAGTCCAGGGGGATGCACGTGTGTGAGGATGCTGTGAAGAGGCTGAAGGCGGTGAGTGAGGGGCTGGCGCAGAGAGGGGGCAAGGTCAGACTGGAAGAGGCAGCCCTCATCCGGCCCTCTATTCTCACCTCCCCCCCAGATGGGCCGGAAGTCCGTGAAGTCGGTCCTGTGGGTGTCAGCCGATGGGCTCCGAGTGGTGGATGACAAGACCAAGGTAGGAGGTCTTTAGGGTTAGGAGAGGGCACCAGAGTGCCCCTCTCCTCATCCTGCTCAAATGGGGCTGAGGATGCTTTCCCACCCACCTCTAGGATGTCCCTCCCTCAGAGACCTTCTAGACAATACCATGTGCTCCTGCAACATCATGGCACACCCCAGTCATAATTCAAGATTGAGTCCTGTGGTTATTTGTGAGCTGGCATAGATAGTGGGTAAGAGCACAGACTGTGGAGCAGCTGCCTCAGCTCCGATCCCAGCTCACCCACTTACCAGCTGGGTGACCCTGGGTATGAGATGTTACCCTTCTGGGCCTCAACTGTGTCATCTTTAAAATGGGGATAATAAAGACCCTGCCATTACCTGAGAAAGTGTATCACATAGTTTAAAACTGTGCCTATGTCAAATGAAAAATAATACCAACTAGTTGTTTTGTCCCAAAAAGGACTTATTGGGGTAAAGGAAAGGGTTGCAAACCAGTGCATGCAGACAAAAGAAGCCACATGCACACTCTGGCCTGCGTGCCAAGATTGAGGGCTATTTATAGAAGGGAAAAGGAAGTTAAGGGAAGAAGTTAGAACATAGAGCTTTATTATAAACACTAGAGGCCCGGTGCACGAAATTTGTGCACAGGTGGGGTCCGTAGGCCTGGCTGGTGATCAGGGACAGGCCAATCAAGGCCCAAAGGCCCCAGCAGGGTTGGGAGAGGAGGCAACGGTTAGGCCGTGCATGGAAGGAACGGACACCTGACACCGGTGCTGCCACCACATGGTTCCCTGCCTCTCCCCCTCCTCTTTCCCTCACTGCTGCACCACCACCTCAGTGGGCAGCTGGCTGATTGGGGCCTGCTGGCCGGTGGGGGGAACAGGGTATGGGAGGTTGGCCACTGGCCCTGAGGAGGCAGCCAGCCCTCAGCCCCCCTGGGAAAGGGGCCACGTCTGCCGCCACCCACCCCCAGTTCCTGGTCCCAGCCAGGGGCCCAATCACCCGATAGCCTTATCGGGGCCTGCCGGCCAGGTGGAGGAACCGTGGGAGGTTAGCTGGCTGGAGGAGGTTGGCTGTGGGAGCACATTAACCACCAGGGGGCATCTCCTGCATTGAGCGTCTGCCCCCTGGTGGTCAGTGCACGTCATAGCGACCGGTTGTTCTAGTCGCTTAGGCTTTTATATATGTAGATAGGGTTCTCCCTTGTAGGGTTCTTGTGATTACATAGAGTGTGAGAACTTCCATAAGCCCTAGCTCCTCCTATAGGCCCTCCCAACTTAGTATATTTGCTTAAAGCTGCTATTGGTCTTTATCACCTGGTACAGCAGAAGTGTTCAGATCAATGAATGTTAGCTGTTATGTGTTTGTTGTCAGTCTACCCAGCCAGAGAGGAGTGCCATGGGGCCAGGATCTGGGTGTCTGTTTGCTCGCTTTTGAATTCCCTGCCTCCAGCCCAGAGACCACCCGAGGAGGCAGCCAGCTCACAATGAGACTTAGTTTAATGACAGAAGAGTGTTGACACCTTGGCACAGGCAGTCCCTCAGCCTGAAATACTGTTCCCTGCCTTTTGCTTCTAGGAAGCGTTGCCTGACTGCACCGCCCAGATAGATCCAAGTTGGGTCAGGCACCTCCTCTTGGCTCCTGCAAGCCCCTGTGCCTCCCCCATCCCATCTGTGATCTCTCTGCCTGTACCTCCCTCATTACAGCCTGGGTTCTCTCCTGGTGATGGGTCTGGTTCTGTGATAAACTGGGGGCCCCATGCCATTAGGGTCCACAACAGAATGCACAGTGACTGCTTGGTGCCTACCCCAATCAGAATGGGAGATAGAGAGACACTAAGGGAATGTTGAATGAATACATGAAAGACAGTTCACATTCTTCTCGGCCTCCCCAACCACTCCCAGGACCTGCTGGTGGATCAGACCATTGAAAAGGTCTCCTTTTGTGCTCCTGACCGCAACCTTGACAAGGCTTTCTCTTACATCTGCCGTGATGGGACCACCCGCCGCTGGATCTGCCACTGTTTCCTGGCACTCAAGGACTCCGTGAGTATCGCCAGAGCCCGAAGCTGGCTGACTCCTCTCCCATTCCCCGGCATTCCAGCCCCTTCCCGGGCCTGCCGTTCACCTCTCCTCTCCAGGTCTCGCGCCACCAGGGGGCATCTCCTGCATTGAGCGTCTGCCCCCTGGTGGTCAGTGCACGTCATAGCGACCGGTTGTTCTAGTCGCTTAGGCTTTTATATATGTAGATAGGGTTCTCCCTTGTAGGGTTCTTGTGATTACATAGAGTGTGAGAACTTCCATAAGCCCTAGCTCCTCCTATAGGCCCTCCCAACTTAGTATATTTGCTTAAAGCTGCTATTGGTCTTTATCACCTGGTACAGCAGAAGTGTTCAGATCAATGAATGTTAGCTGTTATGTGTTTGTTGTCAGTCTACCCAGCCAGAGAGGAGTGCCATGGGGCCAGGATCTGGGTGTCTGTTTGCTCGCTTTTGAATTCCCTGCCTCCAGCCCAGAGACCACCCGAGGAGGCAGCCAGCTCACAATGAGACTTAGTTTAATGACAGAAGAGTGTTGACACCTTGGCACAGGCAGTCCCTCAGCCTGAAATACTGTTCCCTGCCTTTTGCTTCTAGGAAGCGTTGCCTGACTCCACCGCCCAGATAGATCCAAGTTGGGTCAGGCACCTCCTCTTGGCTCCTGCAAGCCCCTGTGCCTCCCCCATCCCATCTGTGATCTCTCTGCCTGTACCTCCCTCATTACAGCCTGGGTTCTCTCCTGGTGATGGGTCTGGTTCTGTGATAAACTGGGGGCCCCATGCCATTAGGGTCCACAACAGAATGCACAGTGACTGCTTGGTGCCTACCCCAATCAGAATGGGAGATAGAGAGACACTAAGGGAATGTTGAATGAATACATGAAAGACAGTTCACATTCTTCTCGGCCTCCCAACCACTCCCAGGACCTGCTGGTGGATCAGACCATTGAAAAGGTCTCCTTTTGTGCTCCTGACCGCAACCTTGACAAGGCTTTCTCTTACATCTGCCGTGATGGGACCACCCGCCGCTGGATCTGCCACTGTTTCCTGGCACTCAAGGACTCCGTGAGTATCGCCAGAGCCCGAAGCTGGCTGACTCCTCTCCCATTCCCCGGCATTCCAGCCCCTTCCCGGGCCTGCCATTCACCTCCCCTCTCCAGGTCTCGCGTCCTCATCCAGAAAAGGGGCTGTACTCCGAGCTCCTAACTTACAGGATATTGTAGACTTGAGTAGGTTAATACCAGGATGTAGAATAATGACTGGCACATGGGAAACACTCAGGAAAACACTGGCTACCATCCTCCTTATTATCAGTAGTTCTTCATGTTTCTCTGACTTTTCTAATTGAGGACCATATACATACATGTGCACTCCTTGTCCAGCCCCATGAATTTTTGTTTATGGATATGCCCCACCCAGGTCAAGTTTGGCTCCTACCCCCAGCAGGCTCCCTCAGGCCCTTCTCAGACAATTTCCCTTCCCCACTCTTCCTTCAGCCTTGATTCATTTTCCCTGTGTTTCTTTATATTTGAGGGGGTCAAGGTCCCCTCTGAGAATCAGATGAAAGCATCAAATGGGCTGTTTTCTCAGTAGTATTCTCCCAGTGAGGATTCTGAGGCTTGTAGCAGAAACCCCAGACACCAGGGATTTCAGTGAAATGGAAGTTTCCTTCTGTTTCATGGGAAAGACCCAGAGGCAGGCCATGCAGCACGGGTGTGGCTCCCCTCCACTCAGCAGGGCCACAGCTCCTTCTGTCCTGTTGCCGAAGGAGAGCTCCACTTCCTGATCCAGGATGGATGCGCACGCTCCAGCCTTCACATCTTCCTCCCACCGCAGCATGGAGAGGCGGTGAAGAGGGCATGTCCTCTCCTTTCTGGGAGCTGCGCATCATTTCTAATTGTATTCCACTGGTCAGAACCTAGTCACATGGACATCCCTACCTGCAAAAGACAGTGGAAAATAGAGCCTTTCTTCTGCCCTGTCACCCGGACCCTGAATTCAGTCCCCCACCCACAATCTCAGCCTCCTACATTAGCCAGTTCTCTGGTTGCTGGCAATAGAAACCAATCTGGCTAACTTAAGCCTAAAATAAAATTCTTGGAAGGCTTTGGGAATCTCACAAAATCGAAGGGCAGTCAGAGCAGTAAGTAACAGAAGGGCAGAGAGCGGGACATCCTGGGGACGTGGCAACGGGACAGTTCCTTCAGGGAACCATTGTGAGATGAACCCAACTCCCAAAGCTTTGGGTTCAAATTCTGATGAGAGGGCATGGGATTGGCCTGGCTTGGGTCACCGTTTTCCCCTTGGCCAGGGGAAGGGAGGGCACCCAGATTGCTTTATCCAGTGTTGTAAAGGAGTTCCCCAAAGGGGATTCTGGGGTAAACTGGACAAGTAAAATAACGCCTGTACCTTGCAGACCTTAGCAGTCTCCACTCAATGATTCCTTCATATTTCCGAAATTCCCACTGCACAGAGCTCTGAGCCCCCGAAACGAGTCAATACCCCAGATTTCCTCACACACACAATTTTAGACCTGAAACCAGGAGTAAGGAAAACAAATTTGAGGGTGTCAGTATTGATTAGTCAGTACTAATTGGGGCTAGTACTGCCAGGGACTAGCATGGAGATATTTGAAATACAGAGCCCATAGCAACTGCTATTTCTGGAGAAATAGCAGAGTAGTTGTATCAGTTATCTGTTGTGCGTAACCAATTTCTCCAAAATTTAGCGACTTAAAATATCAATCACTTATAATGCCTCACGGTTCCGTAGGTCAGGAATTTGGGAAAGGCTCAGCTGAGTAGGTCTGCCTCCAGGATCTCACACAGTTGCAATCAGGTGGTGTGTGGAGCTGTAGCACCAGACCGGCCGGACATCGCTCTCTTCATGTAGTCACAGGGTCTCTCCACAGGGTCTCCGGCATGGAGGCTTCAGAAAGCTGGATTTCTTACACAGTGGCACAGGGCTCCAAAACAAGGGGTGGGGGGCGGGGGGAAGAGGGAGAGAAATTGCTTCAGCATAGTACTAGCCAGGAGGAAGCTGTGTTGCCTTTCTGGACTTGTTCATGTTATTCTATGTGTCCAGACAGTCATAGAGATCTTCCCAGACTCAGGGAAGAGGACGTAGGCCTCACCTCTGATGGGGTAATCACAGGGTCTGGAAGGGCATGTGGGGCCGGACATTTGTCACAACTGTTTTTTTGAAAATACACTGCCGTCTGGTTAGTGTGGATTTGGTGTCAAACCACCTGGCTTTGGGACCGTAGGCACAAGTGACCTCTCTCCAGGACTGTTTTCTCCTTATAAAATGGGGGGTCATAGCAGCACCTCCTCACAGGCTTGTTGGGGAAGCATTCTCATTATGGCCACACACAGGAAGTTCTCAACGGAATCTTCTGTCATCTGAAAACGAGTCAGGGATGAAAGTCAAAGCAAGAAAAGGGCAGGGCCATCTCCTCCGGGGAGAGTGTGACCTTGGGCGAATTCCTTCCTGCTTCTGAGCTTTGGGTTGTAAACATTAAGCAGTGGAATTCCCAGGATTCCCCAAGTTTAATTCTTTTTAGGTGAAATTTACATTAAATTAATAATTTTCAATTCAGTGGCACTTAGTACATTCACAATGCCGTTTAACCATCATTTCTATCTAGTTCCAAACATTTTCATCATTCCTCAAAGAGACCTCATACCCAGTAAGCAGTTACTCCCTGTAACACCCCTCCCACTCCCCTCCCTGCCCCGTCACACACAGTAAGCCTCCGGCAACCTCTAATCTGTTTTCTGTCTCTGAATTTACTTATTCTAGACATTTCATACAAATTGTATCATACAGTACATGGTCTTTTGTATCTGGCTTCTTTCACTTAGCATTGTTTACAGGGTTCATCCTTCTTTTTTTGGTCGAATAATATTCCATTGTATGGATTAGCCACATTTTGTTTATCTATTCATCCATTGATGGAAATTTGGGTTGTGTCCACCTTTGGGCTCTTGTAAATAGTGCTGCTATGGACATTTATGTGCAAGTATTTGTTTGAGAACCTCTTTATAATTTTGGGGGGTATATACCTAGGAATGGAATTACTGGGTCATAGAGTAAACTTATGTCTGACTATTTGAGGAATTACCAAATTGTTTTCCACAGTGACTGCACTATTTTACATTCCTGCTAACAATGTACAAGATTTCTAATTTCTCCAAATCCTCATCAACACTTATTTTTAATTTTTTGTTTAATAGTCATCCTAGTAGGTATAAAGTAGTTATCTCATTGAGATTTTGATTTGCATCTCCCTAATGACTAATGATGTTGAGTATCTTTTCATGTGTTTATTGGACATTTTTTTACCTTCTTTGGAGAAATGTCTTTTCAAATTCTTTACCCATTTTTTAATTGTATTTTTATTTATTTTTTTATTTTGTTAATCCTCACTGAGGATATTTTTCCATTGACTTTTAGAGAGAGAGTGGAAAGGAGGGGGCAAGACAGAAAGAAACATCGATGTGAGAGAGACACATCGATTGGTTGCCTCCCACATGCACCCTGATGCATTTTAAAGTTGCAGATACCTGAACACTTCCCCCATACTTCAGCATGCATACCATTAAGTAGAATTGGCGGGGATCAAGCTGCAACCGGTATGAGACCCTTTAGTCTGCAGGCTGACGCTCTATCCACTGAGCCAAACCAGCTAGGGCTGTCTTTTTATTTTTGAATTGTAAAAGTTATTCATATATTCTTTATACTAGACTGTTATCAATTTACAAAAATTTCCCCCCATCTGTGGGTTGTCTTTTCACTCTCTTGATAGTGTCCTTTAATAAACATTTTTTATTTTGATGAAGTTCAATTTATCTGTTTTTTTCTTTTGTTGTTTTGTGCACCCATTGTCATATCTAAGGACCCATGTTTCATTTCTAAAACTTCATGCTTTATTCTAAGAGTTTTATAGTTTTAACTCTTATATTTAGGTCTTTGATCCATTTTGAGTTAATTTTTGTAAATGGTTTGAGGTAGGGGTTCATCTTCATTTTTTTCCATGTGTTTATCTGTACTCCCAGCACCATTTGTTAAAGAGACTATCCTTTTCTCATTGAATAGTCTTGGCACCCATATTGCCAAGATAATCAATTGACTGTAAATATGTGGGTATATATCTGGGTGCTCAATTCTATTTAATTGGTCTGTATTTTTATCCGCTGCTTCATGCACACCTCCTGCTGGGATAGAGCCCATACCCCAGCATATGTCCAGACTGGGACTCAAACCATGACCTTCTGGTTCATTGGTCAATGCTCAACCAATGAGCCACAACAGCCAGGCAGTATGACACTGTTTTGATTACTGTAACTTTGGAGTAAGTTTTGAAGTTGAAAAGTATAATATTTTGTTCTTTCTCTAAATTGTTTTGGCTATTCTGGGTCCCTTGCAATTCCATATAAATTTTCCGATTAGCTTTTCCATTTCTGTAAAAAGTCCATTGGGATTTTGATAGGGATTGAATTAAATCTGTAGATCACTTTGGGAAATATTGCTGTCTTAACAAGGTGAAGTCTTCCAATCTATGAATACAAGATGTTCCATTTATTTAGGTCTTTGTAAATTTCTTCCAGCAATGTTTTGTACTTTCAGTATATATGTCTTTCATGTCCTTGGTTATATTTATTCCTAACCGCTTTGCTCTTTTAGATGCTATTGTAAATGAAATTATTATTTTTTAAAATTATTTTATTATTTATCCGTTTGTTTTTCAACATCTTTTTTTCTTTTTAAATCTTCACCTGAGGGTATTTTTCCATTGATTTTTAGAGAGAGTGGAAGAGAAAAGGAAAGACAGAGAGAAACATCGATTGGTTGCCTCCTGCATGCGCCCTGGAGCCTGCAACCGAGGTATGTGCCCTTGACCAGAATTGAACCCAGGACCTGTCTGCAGGCTGACACTCTATCCACTGAGCCAAACTGGCTATGGCTAAATAAAATTATTGTCTTAGTTTCATTTTTGGGTTGTTCACTGCTAGTGTAAAGAGGTATAACTGATTTTTGTCACTCTTGTATCCTGCAAATTTGCTGAATTCATTTATTAACACTAATAATTTGTGGATTCTTTAGGACTTTCCACATTACGATCATGTCATCTGCAAATAGAGATGATTTTACTTCTCCCTTTCCGATTTGGATGCCTTTTATTTCTTTTTCTTATCTAATTACTCTGGCTAGCACTTCCAGTATAGTGTTAAATAGAAGTGATGAAAATAGGCATTTTTGTCTTGTCCTGATCCTAGGGAAAAACTTTCAATCTTTTACCATTGAGTATGATACTGTGACTTTTTCATAAATGTTCTTTGTCAAGTTGAGGAAGTTCCCATCTATTCCAAGTTTGTTGAGTGTTTTTTATTATGAAAGTGTTGAATTTTGTCAAATGCTTTTTCTGCATCAATCAAGATGATCATGTGGGTTTTTTCTTCATTCTATTAGTGTATATTACATTGATTGATTTTCATGTGTTGAACCAACCTTGCATTCCTGGGATAAATCTTACTTGATCATAGTGCATAATCGTTTTAATACACTTCTGGTATTTTAATACACTTGCTAGTATTTTGTTGAGGATTTTTTTCCCCCAAGTTTAACTTTAAGAGGTGGCTGAGCATCTTGATTAGGAAACAGAAGTCTGACAGATACGTCAAGGGCACGTACCTGGGTTGCAAGTTCAATCCCTAGCCCTGGTTGGGGAGTGTGTGGAAGGCAACCAATCTATATGTTTATCTCACATCAATGTTTCTCTCCCTATCCTTCTCCTTTCCCTTCCTCCCTTCCACTCTCTCTAAAAATCAATGGAAATAATATCCTTGGGTGAGGAGGGTGGGGATTAATAACAACAACAAAAAAAGAGTCTGCACCTCCTGGCATAGTTATGAGGATTTCATAAAAGGATGCAAGTCAGGGCTCAGCCTGGGCTGGATACATTTACACTGATGATCATGTGGTGGTTCTCTGTGCTGTATACCGTGCATATATTAGTTTTCCTAATTCTTGCAGTAACCCTGTGAAGTAGGTGCTGTTTACAGATGGAGAGGCTCAGGCACTGAGAATGAAGTGATATTCTTGAGAACACACACCTGGAAAGTGGGAAGCCAGCATCAATCCAGGCTGTCTGGCCTTGGAGCCTCTCAAGTAGACACTCAGGAAATAGTGACTGCAGTTTTTTACTCCCAATGTTTTATTAGAAATAAAAGTCGAAAGCACACAGAAAAGTCGAAAGACTTGTACAGTAACCAGTCACCTGTACACATACCACCCAGATCCTGCCACTTACATTTGCCTTTGTCACTCTATTGCCTATCTGTTCATTTTATTTTTGATGCATTTTAAAGTTGCAGATACCTGAACATTTCCCCCATACTTCAGCATGCATACCATTAAGTAGAATTCATATTTTTCCAGCTCTTTTTAAAGTAAAATAGCTATTTATTCAGCCTCTTGTCATGACAAAATGTTTTGAGCGTATACCGCTGTATGAGCATACCCTCTTAACAGGCAAAATTGTACATCAAATTATATTACATGTTACCTGAGTATATAAAAATGCAAAGTGAAAATGATTTCAATTCCTTTTAACATTACTAGTAACCAATTCAGCAGGAGACATGAGACACAAAATCTTAGTAAAATGACACAGAAAAAGTAATAATGTAATTTTCATGTAAATTTAACTTGTCATAATTTGTTATGAATATACAAAGGCAATCTTTTAAAATGTTATATCTGCTAAGATTCTGGCAACAGCTTTATGTAACAAGACAGAGCATACCAGGCCTGCCACTCAACTTGTGTATGATGTCTCAGCTTCAATATGAAGCTATTAAAAAAAACCCACAACCTAAAACCTGCTTTTCACATGCTAAATATCTTGGCAAGAATGCCGTAAAGCCCTAGCCGGTTTGGCTCAGTGGATAGAGCGTTGGCCTGTGGACTGAAAGGTACCAGGTTTGATTCCAGCCAAGGGCACATGCCCGGATTGCAGGCTTGATCCCCAGTAGGGGCCGTGCAGAAGGCAGCCAGTCAATGATTCTCTCTCATCATTGATGTTTCTATCTCTTCCTCCCTCTCCCTTCCTCCCTTAAATCAATAAAGAAATATATTTAAAAATAAAAGAATGCCATTAAATGCAATAAGGAATTTAAGATAGCAAGAATTAAAGTTAATAAAAGCTAAACATCAAACCTAAATAAAATTCATACAAAAGATAACTATTACTAGTTATATAAAAAATTTCCTGACTGGTTAAAACTTAACAGTATAAAACATGCACTTTAAAATCTTTAGCTGTCGAGTTCAAAAAGTAGCCGTGTCTAGGTCCTGACCAGGTTAGTAGGTTGTAGTGTCTTCCCGATGTGCTAAGGTTTTGGGTTCAGTTCCCAGTCAGAGCACACAGGAGTCAACCAATGAATGCATAAATAAGTGGAACAACCAATCTCTCTCTCTCTCTCTCTCTCTCTCTCTCTCCTCTCCAAAGCCAAAGTGTAGTCAAAATTAATACAAATGTTATAACATATTCTAATGCTAAAATCCCTTCAGTATTTATTGGATTAGAGGTAAATCCCAGAGCTTCTGGGGCTTCCTTATGCTGTAAAAGGCTGTTTCTCTGGTTCACTCTGACAGAGACCAACGATGTCACTAAGCTGGGTGAAGCACCAGACTGCCGTACCCAGCTCTGACCTCCCAAAGCATGGCTACTGTGTCCCCAGAAACAGGCTGTGTGAGGATAAAAGGCATAGTTACAGAAACAGCAAACCACCACCACCCAACCCTAAAAACTCCTTCCCCAGGTAGATAAAAGTATACAAGGTGAAAAAATTAAAATACACTTATTATCGGTTTCAGCCCAATCCCCATGGGCCAGGCCGAGGGGCCCCAGCAGTGCACAAACCTGTGCACCGGGCCTCTAGTATGCATATAAGATCTTTGGTTAATCTCTTCCTGCCCTCCCCCTGCCCCCTGGTTGTCAGTGCGCATCATAGGTAACGGTTGAATGGTCACTTAGGCTTTTATATATATAGATACTGCTAGTCAAAATATTAGCTTATTCTCAAATATCAATCACTAGGTATGACTGCAGTGCATTATCTCCCAGAGTTATTAGGAAATAGAAGAGAAAAAGACAGATATTCAAGCCCCTGGCAACTTTTATGACCCTTTCACATGCAACATCTGAGTAGCTACAGAACAGTCCTGGAATAATTCTAAAAAACAAAAAAATTTATGCATGTTGGTAGATATAATTCTCACAGTTGAAATTTCCTCAGACATTGCATTTTCTTTATAAGGGAATCCTGGTTTTTCTTTTTCTTTTTTTTTACCTTAAATCAATAAAGAAATATATTTAAAAATAAAAGAATGCCATTAAATGCAATAAGGAATTTAAGATAGCAAGAATTAAAGTTAATAAAAGCTAAACATCAAACCTAAATAAAATTCATACAAAAAAATAACTATTACTAGTTATATAAAAAATTTCCTGACTGGTTAAAACTTAACAGTATAAAACATGCACCCCTCCACTGATCCCTTCTAGCCAACCCCTGTGCCCCCACCCCCTCCACACACACACACCTCAGGCCTTGCATCCCTGAAATAAATCCCACTTTATGGTGTATACTCTTTTTAATATATTGCTGGATCTGATTTGCTAATATTTTGTTGAGGATTTTAGCATCTATGTTCATCAAGTATATTGGCCTGTAATTCTCTTTCTTTGTAATGTCTTTATCTGACTTTGGAATTAGGATAATGCTGGCCTCATAAAAAGAGCTTGGAAGTGTTCCTTCCTCTTGGATTTTTTGGGAATAGTTTAAAATAAGTTTTTTTTTTCTCTTGCTTCCTTTAAGATTCTCTCTTTGTCTTTAATTTTTGTCATTTTAATTATGATATGTCTGGGTGTGGGCCTATTTGTATTCTTCTTGCTTGGGACTCTCTTTGATTACTGCTTCTATTCCCTCAGTTGTTATTGGCCTATTCAGATTTTCTGATTCTTCCTGATTCAGTTTTGGGAGATTATATTTCTCTAGGAATTTATCCATTTTATCCACATTGTCCAGCTTGTTGGCATATATTTGTTCATAGTATTTTCTTCCAATCCCTTATATTTCTGTGGTGTCAGTGGTTACTTCTCTGCTTTCTTTTCTGATTTTATTTATTTGGGTCCACTCTCTTTGTTTCTTTTTTTAAAATATATTTTTATTGACTTCAGAGAGGAAGGGAGAGGGAGAGAGATAGAAACATCAATTATGAGAGAGAATCATTGATTGGCTGCCTCCTGCACACCCTGTACTGGGGATCGAGACCACAACCCAGGCATGTGCCCTTGACTGGAATCGAACCCAAGACCATTTAATCCACAGGCTGACCTGCTATCCACTGAGCCAAACCAGCTAGGGCTCTCTTTGTTTCTTGATGAGTCTGGCTAATGGTTCATCAATCTTGTTTATCTTTCCAAAGAGCCAGCTCTTAGGTTCATTGATTTTTTTGTGTTGTTTTTTAATCTCTATGTCATTTATTTCTGCTCTAATCTTCATTATTTCCTTCCTTCTACTTACTCTGGGCTTTTCTTGTTCTCTTTCTAATTCTTTAAGTTGTAAGGTTAAATAGTGTATCATTAATTTTTCTTGTCTTTTGAGGTAAGCCTGTAGTGCTATGAACTTCCCTCTCAGAACTGCTTTAACTGTGTCCCAGAGATTTGAGGTTGTGTGTGTTCATTTTCATTTGTTTCTAGAAGTTTTTTATTTCTTTCTTGATCTCATTGGTAACCCATTCATTGTTTAATATCATGCTATTTAGCCTTCATGTGTTTGAATGATTTTCACTGTAGTTGATTTCTAATTTCATTCCACTGTGATCTGAGAAGATGCTTGATGTGATTTTAGTCTTCTTGAACTTGTAGAGACTTGTTTTGTGTCCTAACATGTGGTCTATCTTTGTGAATTACCCATGTGCACTTGAGAAGAATATATTCGGCAGCTTTGGGGTGAAATGTTCCATAAATGTCAGTTAAATCCATCTGATCTAGTATGTCATTTAGAGTCACTGTTTCCTTGTTAATTTTTTGTCTAGAAGATCTATGCAGTGAAATCAGCAGGGTGTTAAAGTCCCCTACTATTAGTGTATTGCTGTCGATCTTTCCCTTGAAGTCCTCTAGAAATTTATCTATATATTTAGGTGCTCCTATATTAGGTGTACATTTGTTTACCAGGGTTATGTTCTCTTTTTGGAGCAATCCGTTTAGTATTATGTTGTGACCTTTGTTGTCTCTTGTGATGGCCTCATTTTGAAGTCTTTTTTTTTGGTCAGATATGAGTATTTCTACCCCATCTTTTTTTTCGTTTCCATTTGCATGGGAATTTTTTCCCCATCCCTTCACTCTCATCCTGTCTGAGTCTTTTGTTCTGAGGTGGGACTTTCATAGGCAGCATATAATTGGGTCACATTTTTGTATACATTCAGCTACCCTACATCTTTTGATTAGAGCATTTAATCCATTTGCATTTAAGGTTATTATTGATAGGTACTTATTTATTGCCATTTTAATTCTGTATACCTATGTCTGTCTGTCTCTCTGTCTCTCTGTCTCTCTCTCTTTCTTCTTCTCATTACAGCAGTCCCTTTAGCATTTCTTGTAGTGCTGGTTTTGTGGTGATAAACTTCTTTAGCCTTTTTTTGTCTGGGAAGCTCTTTATTTCACCATCTATTTTGAATGATAGCCTTGCTGACTATAGTCTTGGTTTCAAATCCTTGCTTTTCATTACCTTGAATACTTCATGCCATTTCCTTCTGCTTATAGAATTTCTGATGAGAAATCAGCTGACGGCCTTATGGGAGCTCCTTTGTAGGTAACAGTTTGCTTTTCTTTTGCTGCCTTTAAGATTCTCTCTGTCTTTAATTTTTATCATTTTAATTATGATATGTCTGGGCGTGGGCCTGTTTTAGTTTTTCTTGCTTGGGACTCTCTGTGCTTCCTGGACTTGTGCAACTTTTTCCTTCACCAGGTTAAGGAAGTTTTCTGCCATTATTTCTTCAAATATGTTCTCTATCCTTTGTTCACCTTCTTCTTCTGGCACTCCTATTATGTGAATATTGTTACATATCATGTTGTCCCACAGCTCCCTTAAGTTGTCCTCCTGTTTTTTAATTGTTTTTTTCTTTTTGTTTCTCTGATTGAGTGATTTTTTTTCTACCCTGTCACTGATCCAGTCCTCAGCTTCCCCTGGTCTGCTGTGTATTTCTTCCAATGTGTTCTTTCTTAGTGCTATGTCATTCTTTATTTCTGAAGTCTTTTTTTGGTCAGATATGAGTATTTCTACCCCATCTTTTTTTTCGTTTCCATTTGCATGGAAATTTTTTTCCCATCCCTTCACTCTCATCCTGTCTGAGTCTTTTGTTCTGAGGTGGGACTTTTATAGGCAGCATATAATTGGGTCACATTTTTGTATACATTCAGCTACCCTACATCTTTTGATTAGAGCATTTAATCCATTTGCATTTAAGGTTATTATTGATGGGTACTTATTTATTGCCATTTTAATTCTGTATACCTATGTCTGTCTGTCTCTCTGTCTCTCTGTCTCTCTCTCTTTCTTCTTCTCATTACAGCAGTCCCTTTAGCATTTCTTGTAGTGCTGGTTTTGTGGTGATAAACTTCTTTAGCCTTTTTTTGTCTGGGAAGCTCTTTATTTCACCATCTATTTTGAATGATAGCCTTGCTGACTATAGTCTTGGTTTCAAATCCTTGCTTTTCATTACCTTGAATACTTCATGCCATTTCCTTCTGCTTATAGAATTTCTGATGAGAAATCAGCTGACGGCCTTATGGGAGCTCCTTTGTAGGTAACAGTTTGCTTTTCTTTTGCTGCCTTTAAGATTCTCTCTGTCTTTAATTTTTATCATTTTAATTATGATATGTCTGGGCGTGGGCCTGTTTTAGTTTTTCTTGCTTGGGACTCTCTGTGCTTCCTGGACTTGTGCAACTTTTTCCTTCACCAGGTTAAGGAAGTTTTCTGCCATTATTTCTTCAAATATGTTCTCTATCCTTTGTTCGCCTTCTTCTTCTGGCACTCCTATTATGTGAATATTGTTACATATCATGTTGTCCCACAGCTCCCTTAAGTTGTCCTCCTGTTTTTTAATTGTTTTTTTCTTTTTGTTTCTCTGATTGAGTGATTTTTTTTCTACCCTGTCACTGATCCAGTCCTCAGCTTCCCCTGGTCTGCTGTGTATTTCTTCCAATGTGTTCTTTCTTAGTGCTATGTCATTCTTTATTTCTGACTGGTCTTTTTTCATGGTTACTATACCTTTTCTCATGCTGTTGAGCATCTTTGCCATCATTATTCTGAACTCTATATCAGATAAGTTTTTTAGCTCCATTTCATTTAGCTCTTCTGCTGGAGAAATCTCTTATTCTTTCATTTTGGGGTTATTTTTTTTAAATATATTTTTATTGATTTCAGAGAGGAAGGGAGAGGGTGAAAAAGATAGAAACATCAATGATGAGAGAGAATCATTGATCAACTGCCTCCTGTACATCCCCCATTGGGGATGGAGCTGGCAACCCAGGCATGTGCCCTGACCAGGAATCAAACTGCAACCTCCTGGTTCATAGGTTGACGCTCAACCACTGAGTCATGCCAGTGGACCTTAATTGTTTTTTTCTTTTTGTTTCTCTGATTGAGTGATTTTTTTTCTACCCTGTCACTGATCCAGTCCTCAGCTTCCCCTGGTCTGCTGTGTATTTCTTCCAATGTGTTCTTTCTTAGTGCTATGTCATTCTTTATTTCTGACTGGTCTTTTTTCATGGTTACTATACCTTTTCTCATGCTGTTGAGCATCTTTGCCATCATTATTCTGAACTCTATATCAGATAAGTTTTTTAGCTCCATTTCATTTAGCTCTTCTGCTGGAGAAATCTCTTATTCTTTCATTTTGGGGTTATTTTTTTTTAATATATTTTTATTGATTTCAGAGAGGAAGGGAGAGGGAGAGAAAGACTGAAACATCAATAATGAGAGAAAATCATGGATCGGCTGCCTCCTGCACACCCCCTACTGGGGATCAAGCCCGAAACCCGAACTGGTGCCCTTGACCGGAATCGAACCTGGGACACTTTGGTCCGCAGGCTGACACTCTATCCACTGAGCCAAATCGGCTAGGGCTAGGGGTTATTTTTTTTAAAATATATTTTATTGATTTTTTTTACAGAGAGGAAGGGAGAGGGATAGAGAGTTAGAAACATCGATGAGAGAGAAACATCGATCAGCTGCCTCCTGCATATCCCCCACTGGGGACGTGCCTGCAACCAAGGCACATGCCCCTGACCAGAATTGAACCCGGGACCCTTCAGTCCGCAGGCCGACACTCTATCCACTGAGCCAAACCGTCCAGGGCTGGGGGTTATTTCTTTATGTCTCCCCATTTTGATTGCCTGTTTAGGTTGTGTCTGTATTAGGTAGATCTGCTATGATCTCTGGTGCAGGATAATGTCAGACACTGTTTCTGACTGTCCCTGAGTACCCTGTTGTTTTTTAGCTCCATTTCATTTAGCTCTTCTGCTGGAGAAATCTCTTATTCTTTCATTTTGGGGTTATTTTTTTTTAATATATTTTTATTGATTTCAGAGAGGAAGGGAGAGGGAGAGAAAGACTGAAACATCAATAATGAGAGAAAATCATGGATCGGCTGCCTCCTGCACACCCCCTACTGGGGATCAAGCCCGAAACCCGAACTGGTGCCCTTGACCGGAATCGAACCTGGGACACTTTGGTCCGCAGGCTGACACTCTATCCACTGAGCCAAATCGGCTAGGGCTAGGGGTTATTTTTTTTTAAATATATTTTATTGATTTTTTTACAGAGAGGAAGGGAGAGGGATAGAGAGTTAGAAAAATCGATGAAACATCGATGAGAGAGAAACATCGATCAGCTGCCTCCTGCATATCCCCCACTGGGGACGTGCCTGCAACCAAGGCACATGCCCCTGACCAGAATTGAACCCGGGACCCTTCAGTCCGCAGGCCGACACTCTATCCACTGAGCCAAACCGTCCAGGGCTGGGGGTTATTTCTTTATGTCTCCCCATTTTGATTGCCTGTTTAGGTTGTGTCTGTATTAGGTAGATCTGCTATGATCTCTGGTGCAGGATAATGTCAGACACTGTTTCTGACTGTCCCTGAGTACCCTGTTTGGGGCTATCAGCAATCCACAGCTATGGCGCCTCTGCTGGGGCTGGTGCCTTTGGAAAGGAACAAGATTCTACACCAGGATCTGCTTTTCCCAGCCCCGGGCCCAGAAGATCAGGCAGAGTCAAAGCCTCCAGAGAGCTTCCTCTGCCTGCAGTCCAGTTGACATTCAGTATTGATTTGCCTCAAGCTATAGACCACAGGGTGGGGCAAGATGTCTTCCAACATGGTGGGGCAATTGTCTTCACCCCAAGCAAAAACTTGTATAGGTTAGACCTTTGAAGAAAGCTGTCCTCTGCAGTATGAGGGAATGACTCAGTACATGAAATCGGGGTTGTGCTCTGAGCTCCAACCCCAGAGCCCCCAACCCTGGACTCTCCTCACACAGCTCCAGTCCACTCTGCCCTCCCTCTGCCCGAGACCAAGGTGAGTGGCTGCACACGAAATTTTGTGTGTTGGCCCTTTAAGAGGGTGCCTGCATTTCTAGCTGTCTCTGGCTGGCAGACAGCAACCCTACTGCTTTTCACAGCCAGGTTTTCTGTGTGCACCTTTCTCAGTTCTGGTGCTCTGGGGTGGTGAGTCCAGCTTGGGGTTTAGACCCAGAGTTCTCAGTGGGAATTTCCCACAGCTGAGATATCCCTCCCTTTAGCTCAGTGGTTCTCAACCTTCCTAATGCCGCGGCCCTTTAATACGGTTCCTCATGTTGTGGTGACCCCCAACCATACAATTATTTTCGTTGCTACTTCATAACTGTAATTTTGCTACTGTTATGAATCGTAATGTAAATATCTGATATGCAGGATGTATTTTCATTGTTACAAATTGAAAATAATTAAAGCATAGTGATTAATCACAAAAACAATATGTAATTATATATGTGTTTTCCAATGGTCTTAGGCGACCCCTGTGAAAGGGTCGTTCGACCCCAAAGGGGTCACGACCCACAGGTTGAGAACCGCTGATTTAGCTGCTATCTGTGGGAGCCTGGCCAGCCCTGTGGCATCTCTGTACGTCCTACCAGTCTCTATGTGGTCTCCACTTCCTACCCGTAGTTATCAGGGTTCTCTCTGCTAGTCTTCAGTTGATATTTCAGGGTGGTTTTTCTGTATTTTAGTTGTACTTCCAATTTGGTCCTAGGAGAGTGTCAGTGTAGCTTCCACCATTTTTTCAGGGGCTGTTTTCTAATATGCAATCGGAATCCTGATTTTTCTTAATGTTACTATGATGAGTCAGGACTTGAATTATCAGCCTTCTTTTCCTTACTGTGTTTCTTATGCTTCTCTCTCTCTCTCTTTTGCTTTTTCTGTCTTCACTGCTTTTCTTTTCTTTTCTTTTTTGTTAATCCTCACCTGAGGATATTTTTCCATTGGTTTTTAGAGAGAATGGAAGGGAGAGGGAGAGACAGAAAGAAACATTGATTGGTTGCCTCCCACATGTGCCCCGACCAGAGCCAGGGATAGAGCCTGCAACCAAGGTACGTGCCCTTGACCTAAATCGAACCTGGGACCCTTCAATCCACAGGCCGAAATTCTATCTACTGAGCCAAACCAACTAGGGCCTTTTCTTCTTTTTTGCTTATACCTCCTCAATATTATCTGATTCTGATAAGGACTCAGATGATAAAGGTTTACCGTCAGGATACATCTTTCTCTACTTGCCAAGTCCTTGAATGTCCTTTCCTTTCTCCATTGCATCTCTTTTATTTTTTAAGATTTTTTATTGATTTTATTTTTAGAGAGGAGGGGGGAGAGAGGAACATCGATCGGCTACCTCCTGAACAACCCCACTGGAGATCAAACCCAAAACCCAGGCATGTGCCCTGACCTGGAATCAAACCAGCAACCCTCCAGTGCCTGGACAATGCCCAGCCACCCAAGCCACACTGCCAGGGCTCAGTTGCATCTTTTGACTTCTTTTTTTTTTTTTAATTCTCCTTTCTGTCTGATTCACTCTCTAACATAGAACTTTCTGTAATTAGTGTGAATGGTTGCTCTTTTTCTTTTTGTAAATTCGCATCTTCAGAATCTGAAGAACTGCTGGAAGAATCAGAGCTTGAAGAAGATTTCTTCTTTTCTTTTTTCTTGTTCTGTCTTCTTTTGGCTGAACTCCCATTTCCACTTAATTATCTCTCCCTGGTCTTTTTCTTGGTCTTTCTTTCAGTTCTCATTCATTTTTTTTCTTCAAATTTAGTTAATTCCTTGGAGCCTTTCTTTTTCTTTTCTAGTTGTTGTTTCACTTCTTTCCAGGTAGGCCTCGGTTGATTCAGGTAATTAACTTGGATTGTTGACCCTGAAGACTGGATTGAACCCTTTGAACTGGCCATAGCTTTTGGAACTATATAAGCCTCGTGGTTGTCCCATTTCCCCGTGGAAAAACACATGCTGACCATAAACCTTAGGTATACTTTTGCTGAGTTTTGACAACTGCATACACCTGTGGAACCCAAACCCCTGTGAAGTTCTAGAACATGACAACCACCCCAACCCATCCCCCTGCCCTTC
>NW_005360548.1:818422-820679 GCF_000412655.1 Myotis brandtii
CCCCCTAAGAAAGAGCCACTGCTCTGACTTTTTTCACCATGGATTAGTGTTGCCTATTTTAGACCTTCATATAAATGGAGGTGTACAGTATTGCACTCTTTTTTTATTCCCATCCCCCACCCCTTCTCTTTGACAATCATCAGCTTGTTCTATATATCTATAGGTCTGTTCTGTTTTGTTTTGTTTGTTTTCTCTGGATAAATAGCCAGAAGTGGAATTGCTGGGTCGTATGACAGCTCTGATTTTAATTTTTTGAGGAATCTCCATAGTCTTGAACCCTTGTTGCTGGCTTTCTGTTTTCACTCAGGGCTGTCATTTGTGTCCCTCGGTGCAGGTGTTCACTGAGGTCCGAGCGGCAGAGGGGTTGTCCGGGGTCACCCAGCACCTGGGAGCTGGGACCCAGGGCTCCTGGTGTGCAGTGTGCACAACTCAGCATCTCCAACCCTGGCCCCACCCTCTCCTCACAGGGCGAGAGGCTGAGCCACGCTGTGGGCTGTGCTTTTGCTGCCTGCCTGGAGCGGAAACAGCGGCGGGAGAAGGAATGTGGGGTCACGGCTACCTTCGATGCCAGCCGCACCAGCTTTGCCCGCGAGGGCTCCTTCCGCCTGTCTGGGGGTGGGCGGCCCACTGACCGAGAAGCCCCGGACAAGAAGAAAGGTGGGTCTGCCCAGACGGCAGGGCACAGAGTGGGCCCGGCTGCGGGTCCGGTTTGCAGGGAAAGCTGCAGCGGTACAGGGACTCCACAGTTTACAAAGCAGAGCACCAACCACAAAGTTTGGTTACAGTTTATAAAGCTCATTTAGTTAGAGTCCTTTGGGCAATATTCTGCGGGCCACAAATCCCAGCAAAGTTCACAAATGGCTCTATTACCTGCCAACTCAGGGAGGTGCCCAGGCTTTTCAAAGTGTGTACAAAAAAATGAAATAGAAAATACAGAGTAATCAAATGTAGTAAAGATAAGTATAGCTTAATGATGTTTTTATCTCATTTCGTGTATGTTTGTACGTGGAATAGGTTAGCATGTAAAGGTATTTCTTACTCTGGTTGCCATCAAGAAAGTTTAATAAACATCTGATAGACATTCTAGGTGACTGGCAATACCTTTGTAAATTGTAAAAAAAAATTTTCCGACGTAAGTGTATTATATGCTCAGTCACAATGTGACTTAGTTTTTCTTTTATGCAGATTCTAGTTTTAAGATTTTTTGAAAACACTGCTTAAAATTGACAAAGAATTTCCCATTGGGAACTGTTCCAGATTAAAGGAGACTAATGAGATTTGACAAGTATTATTAAATGCAGTGTGTGGTCCTGCACATATGTAATAAAGAACATCTATGAAGGACATGATCTGGACAGTTGGGGAACTGGACTTTGGACTGTAGATTGGCTAATAGTATTGTCCTCATGTTCAGTTCCCCACGTGAGAAATTGTACTGTCGTTGTGTAGGAGACTGTCCTTGTTCTTTGGAGATACATGCTGAAGGCTTGGGGTTAAGTTGTCTGAAAGTTACTCTTTTGTTTTTTTTTAGAATTTCTCTTTATTTTTAAAAAATATATCTGTATTGATTTCAGAGAGGAAGGGAGAGGGAGAGAGAAATAAAAACATCAATGATGAGAGAGAATCACTGATTGGCTGCCTCTTGCTGGGGGTCGGCCCACAACCCAGGCATGTGCCCTGATCGGGAATTGAACCATGACCTCCTGGTTCATAGGTCAAGGCTCAACCACTGAGCCATGCTGGCCACACTGAAAGTTACTCTTAAATGGTAGGGAAAATTATAGAAGGAGGGAGAGAGCACATATGATAACATGTTAACACCGGGACCTTAGGTGAAGAGAACCGGCACGCTTGCCCGGCTGGTGTGGATCAGTGGATTGAGCATTGTCCTGTGCACCAAGAGGTCACTGGTTCAGTTCCCGGTCAGGGCACATGCCCGGGTTGTGGACTCCATACACAGTAGGGGGTGTGCAGGAGACAGCCGATTGATGTTTCTCTCTCATCCATGTTTCTACCTCCTCTCCCTTTCTCTATCTAAATATCAATAAAAACATATTTTTTTTAAAAGATAGGAAACATGCACACTCATTGTTCCATTAAAACATCTTTTCTATAAGTTTAAAATAGTTCTAACAGAAAAGTTAGGAAAGCAACTTTTTTAACTAATTCTTATTGCTTTATCAATAGCATTCTTTTTTAAAAATGTATTTTCATTGATTTCAGAGAGGAAGGAAAAGCATGGAACATTTACTGCCTC
>NW_005360548.1:820698-824071 GCF_000412655.1 Myotis brandtii
GGGGGCGGGCGGGAAGGGGAGGGACACTTCCTAAGGTCTCTAAAGGGGGTTGGGGGTGGGGTAGAGGTGGTTCCTGGTTCCAACCTGTCCCAAGCTGTCACCTGGCCAGGCCTGGGTGAGAGCCTCACGGCCTCAACCCGGAAGATGGGAGAAGAAATGCCAGGTGACCTCCCTGCCCACTCTGGGCCTGAGTTTAAGCTCCCTGGCATTCAGGCTACAGCTTGGGTGAGGCCCTGATTGGAGGGTGTGTGTGTGTTGGCAGGGGTGAGGGGACCCTGCCCTGGAAGAGCAGGCCTTGGGTAGTCCCAGAGTGGAGGGAGACCAGGCTGAAGGGCTGGAGAGATCTGGAAAGCTCCCCAGAGGAAGTGTGTCAAGCTGGATCTAGAAGGATGGGTAGCAACTGGAGGAAGGGAGGAGGTAGTTGAGGTGGGAAGAATGGTGGGAGGTACAGAGACGGAGAGAAGAACAGACAGAATGATAGAGGAAGACAGCATGACGTGGAGAGACCAAGCCAGAGGGAGAGACAGGTTAGGGTAATGGGACCACCAACTCCAGAGTCGGCCTGCCTCTTGCTAGCACTGTGGCTTGGGCAAGTCACTTACCATTGCTGGGCCTCAGTTTTCACCTCTGTAAAATGGGGACACTGGTAGTATTGACCTCAAGGGGTGGTTTTGAAGGTTGAATGAGTTAGTTATTACCAGGCACTTGGAACAAGCCTGATTCATTGGTCATGCACCAAGCAAGTGTCCATTACATTAGTCAGAAAAGGAGATAGAAGGGCTCAAAGGGGAAACAGGGAACAGCAGAGGAAAGAGATCGGTGGCAGAAAGCTAGCGAGACACAGAAGGTTAGGCTGGGGTGAGGTTCCTCAGCGGCTTCCTGGGGAAAGCGGTCTTGACTTGGGTGGGGGGAGGGGCATTCACGGCCCTGACCAGCCCGTCTGGAGGGCAGGATACACTGGGTGAGGAAGGCCGCCGCGGGGAAGGGCCAAGGGGGCCAGGTGGGGAGGCCTCCCATGCCAGGGTGAGGTATCTGACCTCCGTCTCCCGTGTCTCCAACAGAGGCGGCAGCTGCCCCCACTGCGGCTCCCGGCCCTGCCCAGCCTGGGCGCGTGTCCCCGACACCGGCCACCACATCCCCTGGTGAGAAGGGTGAGGCAGGCACCCCCGTGGCTGCAGGCACCACCGCAGCCGCCATCCCCCGTCGGCACGCCCCCCTGGAGCAGCTGGTTCGCCAGGGCTCCTTCCGTGGGTTCCCGGCGCTCAGCCAGAAGAACTCGCCTTTCAAACGGCAGCTGAGCCTGAGGCTGAATGAGCTGCCATCCACGCTGCAGCGCCGCACTGACTTCCAGGTGAAGAGCACAGGTGAGCCCGGGATCAATACCACTGTCTGTGCAGAGATAGAGAACGGGGTGGCCACCACGGTTGATTTAGCACTGTCTACCGTGCACACAGATGAGAGGTGGAACACGTTGTGATCCACTAGCAGTGTCTGCCAGGAGCTAGAGGGAGTAGAAATCATGATCCATTAGCAGTGTCTGCTATGGACAAAGGATAAAAGAAAGGTGCCACAAATCATGATCAATTAGCTATGTTTGCTGTGGTTAGGGAAATGCAAGAGGTGGCCTACATGACTGATTAGCAAAGTGCTGTGGACAAGGGGAGGAGGGCAGCTGCACCAATGCCAGGATTTTGCTCAGGAGGAGACTGAGGCACCAGCCTTTGCCAGTAAAGCCATGAGATCTGGCCGCGTGAAGAATTCAGGCTGTGTCACAGAGGATTGTGATGGGTTAGCAATGCCTGCCTGGGGCAGGGAGAATAGAGTGATGGCTTACATCTTGAGCTCCTTCCAATGTCTGCGTGAGCAAGAAAAAGGAGAAGGTGGCACACCACGTGAATAATTAGCAGAGTTTGCTGTGGGCAAGGGAGGAAGGGAGAGCAATAGCAGTGCTATGTTTTCACCCACGGAGAGACGGCCAGAATTTGGCCAGAGGAAACGTGAAGTGGAGGGCACAAGGGAGTGTGGGAATCGCAGGGTCAGGGAGCATGGTGGTGGCTTTGTGATGTCACTTGAGGGCAAAGGACTGGGCTAGGGCAGCACCCACCATCGTTGATTAGCAATGTCTGCCATGGGTGATGCTAGGAGAGAGGCCGTTTAAATGTCCTGTTTTGCTTGGAGGGAAGATGGAGTCACAAGGATCAGTCCTGTCTTCCAGGATTTGGCCTGTAGAGGCCAGAGCCAGGTGAGGGGTGAGGTGAGCAGAGTTCAGTGGGGGGAAAGCATTGTGTTTGATTACTAATGTCTGCGATGGGCCCAGGAAAGGAGAAAGATGGTATATGCCATGATGTAAAGCAGTCTGGCCCAGCGGGTGTGGCTCAGTCGTTGAACATCGACCAGTGAACCAGGAGGTCATGGTTCGAACCTGGTCAGGGCACATGCCCAGGTTATGGGCTCAATCCCCAGTAGGGGGCATGCAGGAGGCAGCTGATCAATGATTCTCTCTCATCATTGATGCTTCTATTGCTCTCCCTCTCCCTTCCCTTCTCTGAAATCAATAAAAATATATTTAAAGAAAAAATAAAGCAACAGCTGCAGTGAGAAAGGGAGAGGAGAGGTGGTGTGGTACCACGTTTTGTGCAAGGGAGAAGGCGGGAGGGCGGCCTTTCCTCCAGCTGCCGGTGAAGTCATGTGGTCTGGCCTGCTCCCCTGCCTCCAGACACCTCACCGGGACACCTACCCTCACGGCTCGGGGACTGGTGTGGGAGGTGTGGACGGGTATCCAGGAGGCTGGGCTACTCCAGAAGGTGACGGCTGGGCGGATGCCAGGGCTCGTTGAGAATGACTGGCATTCACTCCTCCGTGTCCACAGCATCCCTTTTTTGCTGTCCTCTTCCAGCCTGACATTAAGCTCACACGTGCTCCCTGGAGGGGGCAGGCTCCCCAGGCTTTATTTGAAAGCCTCACACTCCTGTAGCCAATTGCTCATTTGCTTAGACGTGACTTGCCACACAGAAATTTCACCGACTCACACAGATGTTCCGGTCAGTCGCACACTTAGTCATGTGCACACCAAAATCACACAGAATTGGAAGTTGCAGGTACCCCCCCATTCATGCACACTTGGAAGTCACACATGCAGATTCATGCATGCTTGCAAACACGTTCATACATCATGCAGGCAGCGTGGCTCACACTTGGGAATCGCAGTCAGGTCACCACACACCGGATTTCAGTCGCACTCAGATGCCACATCCTCTGAAGCTGCATGCTCCTTCGGACTAACACACACACTCCATGTAAATGACCTGGAGGCCATATACCCTCCCCCCTGCCCACCCCCACGCCCCCCCTGCTGACTCCTCCACTCAGCTTC
>NW_005360548.1:824107-829876 GCF_000412655.1 Myotis brandtii
ACTCCTCCAGTCAGTTTCTTCCTCATGCTCATTGGAGCATCACCCCTGTTGCTGAGCTGTCACAGGCACGTGTGGCCCCACACCGCTGTTTATTCAGATGGTCCCTTTGCTCATCTCAAGTGCTCTTGAGGCCCCACATCTGCTCACTGTCTTCCTGGCACAGCTGTGTCTCTGCCCTCGTGATACGTGTTATAGGCCAGCGTGGACAGGGCCCCATTTTGCCACCCAAAGCAGGACAAGTGATCCCCAGCCAGTGAAAAACAGTGTGGCCCACATCCATTCTGACTGGTCAATGCTCTTGCCATCTATGTGGTTAAATATATTTTTTAAATTAATATATGTTTTTATTTTTAAAAACATAATTGATTTCAGAGAGGAAGGGAGAGGGAGAGACAGAAACATCAATGAGACAGAATCATTGATTGGCTGCCTCCTGCACGCCCACTATTGGGGCTCAAGCCTGCAATACGGGCATGTGTGTGACCTGAAATTGAACCGTGACATCATGGTTCATAGGTTGATGCTCAGCCACTGTGCCACGCTGGTCGGGCACTATCTGTTTTTAAACAGTTTAAATATTTCTTCTGGTTTGTAGCTATAGACAGGTCCTCCTTGAGGTCCCCCTTGATTTGGGGCCCCTGTGACTGCCATCCAACTGCTGGGAAAATGTCCCAGGGCCAAGAGACCAGAGAAAGAGGCTGATGACTCCATCACTGCACCAGGAGTTGATTAAGGGAATTTACTTACGAGGCACATCGTGGGCAGAGGCCAGATGACACGAAGTGCCACAGGGCAGGCGCTCAGAGGTTATACGGGACAGGGCAGGATGGAAGGGTGCGGGGTGTGACCTGCCCCAGGTAAGGGGAAACCACTTACATGCTTGCCTGGGCCGGGCAGTGACCTGTTCCAGGAACAGCACACCTGGGGCAGAGGAGAGGTCTCTCAGGGGACGCAGCCTCAGTTCTGCTCTGACCTGGCTTGTGGGTCCAGTCCAGACTATCAGTACCCCAGTGTCACACACTCCTTGCACCACCCAGATGTCACACACACACACACACACACACACACACACACACACACACGCACAAAGTTATCATTTTTGTGACCATGGCCACTTAGTTACTTAGTTACCACACACCTTGTGAGAGGAGCACCTGAGAGCAAAGGGGTCAAGAACAGGGTCTGGGCCTATCACTGACCTCCGCCTCTCCCTGACCGCCCAGTGCCTGAGATGGAGCCGCCCGGGGCCAGCGACAGCGACAGCATCAGTGCTCTGTGCACACAGATCAGCTCGTCTTTTGCCAGTGCTGGAGCGCCAGCACCAGGGCCGCCGCCCGCCTCCACAGGTGAGCACAGCCCTGCCTGGGGCCCCCCTGCATCCCCCTGCTCCACTCGGGGTCACCGCAGGGACTCCAGGGATCTTGGAATCCCACAGGCTTAGGACCGTGGGTCATCTTAGAGCTCTGGGAGCACCTTAGAACCAAGGAATCACTTTGTTTTTTTAATCCTCACCCAAGGATATGTTTTTATTGATTTGAGAGAGGAAGGAGGAGAGAGAGAGAGAAACATCAACTGGTTGCCTTCCATACGTGCTCCTACTAGGGATTGAACCTGCAACCTAGGTATGTGCCCTGACCAGGAATCGAACCCACACCTTTTTGGTGTATGGGACGATGCTCCAACCAGCTGAGCTACCCGACCAGGGCCCCATGGGATCCTTGTTATTTTTCTTTTGTTTTTAAATATGTTTTTATTTCAGAGAGGAAGGGAAAGGGAGAGAGAGGTAGAAACATCAATGATGAGAGAGAATCACTGATTGGCTGCCTCCTGCATGCCCCCTACTGGGATCGAGCCCACATCTGGGGCATGTGCCCTGACTGGAAATCTAACCGTGACCTGGTTCATAGGTCGACGCTCAACCACTGAGCAACACCAGCTGGGCCATGGGATCATTTTTAAACCTTCCTGTCTTAGCCTGGCCGGCGTGGCCAGTGGATTGAACATCGTCCGTGCACCAAGAGGCCTCCAGTTCAGTTCTGGTCAGGGCACATGCCCGGGTTGCAGGCTCCATCCCCAGTAGGGGGCGTGCAGGAGGCAGCCGATTGATGTTTCTCTCTCATCGATGTTTCTGTCTCCCTCTCCCTTCCTCTATATCTAAAAAATCAATAAAAACATACATTTTTAAAAAGACTTCCTGTCTTAGAATAATGAAAGTCAGAAACCTCTAGCCTTAGCATCACAGGATACTGGAATCTAACTGATTTGGGGCCATGACCCTGGAGTCTCACAGCTTTAGAGAGTGCTCTCTGAGACAGCGCAGTGGAGTCGCCTCGCCTCGGGGCTATGGTAGAACCAGGAGAGCACCTTAGACTTGCAAACAATGTAAATTTAAAGCTCTTAGAAAACAGAAACTTAAAACCATGGAACCTTACTCATCACGTTAGAATGAGGAAGATCTATGGAGCCTTAGAATCTTAGCCTCCTAAAACAAAACATCCTCAAAGTATCAGAGCCAAGGGTGCTATTAAACATAGTTAATAACAAGTGATTGATTGTCAGTCCTGCCTGTATGTTTCCCATCGTGGGGCCTTAGAATCCCAGAACTGTATGTTCTTAGCACCGCAGAACTGTTATGTGGTCCAGGACGGATTCAGGCCTAGCTCAGAGTCTGACCCCAGCCTCGGGTTCCTTCTGACGCAGCCCTCGCCCTCACCTGCCCTCTCCTCTGCCCAGGGACGTCTGCCTGGGGCGAGCCCTCGGTGTCCCCGGCAGCCGCCTTCCAGCCTGGGCACAAGCGGACCCCTTCGGAGGCCGAGCGGTGGCTGGAAGAGGTGTCCCAGGTGGCCAAAGTGCAGCAGCAGCAGCAGCAGCAGCAGCAGCAAGTGTCCTCGGTGCCTGCCGTACCCCCTCCCCTGCAGCCCTTCCCCGCCCCCGTGGGGCCCTTCGATGCCGCACCTGCCCAGGTGGCCCTGTTTCTGCCACCCCCACACATGCAGCCCCCTTTTGTGCCCACCTACCCAGGCTTGGGCTACCCGCCCATGCCCCGCGTGCCCGTGGTGGGCATCACGCCCTCGCAGATGGTGGCCAACGCCTTCTGCTCAGCTGCCCAGCTCCAGCCACAGCCCACCGCCCTGCTCGGGAAAGCTGGAGCCTTCCCCCCACCTGCTGTGCCCAGTGCCCCTGGGGGCCAGGCCCCCCCACGCCCCAATGGGGCTCCCTGGCCCCCAGAGCCAGCACCCACCCCAGCCCCTGAGTTGGACCCCTTTGAGGCCCAGTGGGCAGCATTAGAAGGCAAACCCGCCGTAGAGAAGCCTTCTAACCCCTTCTCGGGCGACCTGCAAAAGACCTTCGAGATTGAACTGTAGCCCCAGCCGCCCTGCCCACCCCATGATCTCCAGGTGCCCCACACCTAGGAGTTGAAGCCCACCTCTCCCCTCATCTTGCTCCCTGGGGCTTCGCCCCTCAATATCCCTCTAACTCCTCCTCTCGACCACCCCCACAACCACTATAGAACCGACATTGTGACGCCCAGGTTTCCACAGGATGGAATTCAGGGACAGACCAGCCTGGCAATGCTCCCTCCCCCACCCCAGGCACCGCGATGGCTGTAGTCCCACGGAGCGCCCTCGGTTCAAGCTACAGTTTCCAGTTTCTGTTGTTGACCTTCCACCTTCCCCCTTCCACTGTTGGATGGGCTGGGGGAGGGATGTCCATTTAGGGGCTCTCCTGGGCCCCACATGGTTGCCCCCCCACCACACACACAGCACAAGCAAAGGGCTTCCCTCTGCCCACCTGCTGCGTTCACTGCCAATGCTGTGCTCACCCTGTTAGCCCTCTCCCCCACTCGGCCCACATCTTCCTTGGACCAAGGTCTCTTGGGGGCAGGGGCCAAGTTGGGGGCCCAGGAAGTGAGTTTGGGGGGAGGGCAAGGAGATGCTCAGTTACCTCACGTTGGTGCCCCCTGGGGAGGGGCCCAGAGGAAGGGGGAGGGGTGCCTGGCGGGTACTTTTCTATCTTTTATTTCCAGATTTTTTTGTATCTAAACTTGCAGATTTGTATTATACCAGGATAGCCAATAAAGGAAGAATATAATGGTGCCCCTCAGGAAAGCGGGGTGTGTGTCTGGGAGGGACGGTGAGGTCACAGCCTTCCTCCTGAGGCGTCCCCTAAAGCAAGAGGGTCTCCCTGCATGATAACCCGAGTCAGAACGTAGCAGCAGGTAGCAGCTGGCCTGGCACGGAGAGGTGAGTAGTAAAGGGTGCCCACAATTAATCACCCCATTTCTGATGCTTCAGATTTTGAACCCAGGAATTAAAATTCTAATCTGCTGCTAATAAGTTCAGTATTAAAATCCCTTCAAGTTAACGAGGTTTGGAATAATATGAGCTGGTCGATTCTTGTGTCATCGATTGTATTCTCTGTAACCGAGACCAAAGTGTCATTTGATGTGGCAGCATGTTCCAAGTCTGTCTTGTTTTGGGGCCCCTTGATATAATCTACCTTATATATTTTTAAATATATAAATTATATGCTTAACTCTTTATAGCTCTTTAAAACGAGGTGATTGACTTGGTGAAGCCCAATGTTATCTCCCCATTGGAGGGATGGGAAAGTTGCGTCACTCTCCCCTGATTGGTGGGGGAGCTCATTCCAACCTGAAGGCCAGTCATTAACCACCGGCTGTGAGGAAGCAGTCTGGGGCAGTGATGGCGAACCTTTTGAGCTCGGCGTGTCAGCATTTTGAAAAACCCTAACTTAACTCTGGTGCCGTGTCACATATAGAAATTTTTTGATATTTGCAACCATAGTAAAACAAAGACTTATTTTTGATATTTATTTTATATATTTAAATGCCATTTAACAAAGAAAAATCAACCAAAAAAATGAGTTCGCGTGTCACCTCTGACACCCATTTCATAGGTTCGCCATCACTGGTCTAGGGCCTGCCCTCAGGGGTTTGCATTATAGTCCATCAGCTGTGGGTCCCACTCCTTCAGGCCCGGGGCCAAGTAGCCTCTTCTTACAAGTGGACCCTCTTCCCAGGCCCCGCCCCCACACAGTCCTTCCAAAGGTAGGAAGACCTTTGACCCTTCAGGCTGGGTCAGGAGCACTCCCCTCCCCCCACTTGGGTCCTAAGGGCCCCATCCCAGCCCTGACCCGTCCAGGGCAGTCACTGTCTGGTGCCCCATTGGACCGGGAGTGAGGCTGGGTCGGGGCAGCGCAGAGCAGGCATCTCAGCAGTTCTCTGCAGACGCTGGGCTGGCCGGGAGGGCCAGGGCGGCCTAAGCTTGGACAGGGGCGATGCCACCGATTGGATGGACGGGGAAAAGGCCACGCAGCACACGGAGAACAGGGACAGAGTCAAGATCTTCTCGGCCAGAGGCTGACCTTTACACAAAACCCTGTGCCCAGGGTGGCCCTTCTCAGAGGCCACCCGACCCCCCACCCCCCACCCCCAGTCCCACAGACGCAAATGTCCCGGTCCGAGGCGCTCCCTGAGGCAGTTCCCCACCTCCCTCCCTCCCTCGCCCGATGGGGACACCCCCAGTTCCGGTGCTTCTCCGCTAACACCATGGATCTGGGTTCACCTCCCACCCTCCACGTCCCCGGCTCGGGGCTCGGAATAGACCCGGACAACAGAGCGTCCGTGCCCTAGCGGTGACCTCGCAATGTGGGGTGGGCGTCCACCGCAGGCCGGTTCGGCGCCCCTTTTCCAGTTCAGCTGCTCTCGCCACCCACGGAGCCGCAGTGTCTTCGGAAACGTTCTCG
>NW_005360548.1:829895-844074 GCF_000412655.1 Myotis brandtii
CGCGGCTCCGGCCGGGAGTCCAGCCATGGATGCTAAAGCAGAAGTTCGCTCCTCTAGGAAGTCCTCCCTGACTGCTCCTGCCCCGGCTCCTTCGTCCAGCTCCCTCCCCCATCGCAGCCCTGACCCTTCTGTCTGTTGCCCCTCCTGGCTCCAGCCCCTCCGCCTGCGCCTCCCCATCCAGGCCCCACCACTTGGGCTGTCAGGTGGGCCTGTGAGGGCAGGGGCAGGGCTGTCTCAGTCACCACGGTGTCCCCAGTGTCGCCAGGGCAGGGCATAGAGTGAGGCAGGTGCCGGCAGGGCACCTCCTAAGAGCATTCATTTATGTCCCCAACCCATATTTTGCTTGATTTTATTTAATAGTTTAATTGAAGTATAATATACATTTCATAATATTCGCCTGTTTGTTTTTTGGTGGGTCTTTTTCTAAGTGTATTTTTATTGATTTCAGAGAGGAAGGGAGAGAGAGAAACATCAATGATGAGCCCGGCCAGCGTGGCTCAGTGGTTGAGCATCGACCTATGAAGCAGAAGGTCACTGTTGGATTCCTGGTGGGGCACCTGGATCCCCAGCGGGGGGCATGCAGGAGGCAGCCAATCAGTGATTCTCATCTTTGATGTCTCTCTCTCTCCCTCCCTTCCTCTCTGAGATCAATAAACATATATTTAAAAATAAAAATAAAAAAGAAACGTCAGTAGACCCAGGACAATCGAGTTAACATCCCTGCCCTAGCAGGTCACCTCGCCACATCAACACAATGTATGGCCCCCCAGCCCTGACCAGAGACCTGGCTGGAGGGCAGGAGTCCCGCCCGTATCTGAGGAGCAGTGTTCCTTGGCCGGGGAACAGCCAGCGCTGGGAACACACTGCAGGCGGGAGGGCTGGGGTGTCATGAGGGATGGAGAGGGCAGTTGGAAATGAAGTCAAAAAGTTAGAGAACAGCTGCCCAAAGCAACCCTCCCAGAGTCACTGTGGCAATAACAAACCACCCCACACATTTCCAAAGGTCTCCGAGCGTGCCCTTGGGTGAGACTCACAGCCATCAGCTGCTGGGAGCCAAGTGGAGTCTCTGCCCTCAGCCTTCTGTAATAGGATGTTGAATTGGACTTTCCCAGGACCTCCAGAATTGCCACCAGGGCCAAAGCTGAGGACAAAAGTGGCCAACTACCCCACAGCCTAAGTTCAAGGTCACAGCCCACACACCTCAGAAAAGGATGCGGCGGAGAAAGGAGTGCCAGACGGTAGAGTTCTCAAGAGAGGAGAACTTTCCCTCCCCTAGGAAGTTGGGATCAGGGTTCAGTCCACCTAGAGCCAGCAGTTGTTATCATCTCATGTTGTTTGTTCCCCCCCCCCTCTAAACACACACACACACACACACACACACACACGTCGATATCTGCTGAGTCATCCTGAGTCCTGGCTCCTAAATACGTCCCCATGTGTCCTCTCAGAACTAGGCCATCCTCTCACCCACAGTACCATTGTCACACCTACGAACAGGAGCAATCATTTCAAAGGATAATCTAATATCCAAGACTGTGTTTTAAAATGAATGAGAATCTGCTGAAATTGTCATTAAGGCTCCCTGTAGCCTTAATCCAGAAGGAAAAAGGAAATTAGCATAGATAGCAGGTAGGGGCAGTCACTTAAAAACAGAAGGAAAATATAGACGTCCCCCCTTATCCATGGAGTTCCTGGTCCAGGACCCTCAGTGAATGCCTAAAACTGTGGAATGCCTAAAAACCTAAACATATTTACTATGTTTTTTCACACACACACATACATACATACATTCATACTATCTTTTCACCTAAAGGAAGCACTTTGCTGCTTCACTTTGACCTGAATTGCCAGCATCACTACCCTTGCACTTGGGGGCTGTTATTAAGTAAAATAAGGGTGACTTGAACACAAACACTGCGAGACTCTGACAGTCAAGCTGAGAACCAAGAGAGCTACTAAATGACTAACAGGTGGGCAGTGTACGCCGTGTGGAGATGCTGGACAAAGGGATGGCTCAGGTACCATGTAGGATAGAGTCAAATGGCAAGATGTTTCACCATTCTGTTTAGAATGGCATGCAATTTAAAGCATGACTTCCTTATTTCTGGAATTTCCCATTTAATATTTTTTATCACAGTGGTAACTGAAACAACAGACATTGAAACCATGGAAAAGGGGGAGTACTATATCATGTTTTCCATCCCAAGGAATTGCGACTTGTCAATAAACTATTGCCATTTAGAATTGGGACTTGTAGGCCATGACCCAGGTAGATGGTAATGGGCACTGATTGTCCAGAGGTGGGACTTACGTTAGTATCAAGCGAGTCAGACTGTGATTTCCAAAGACGGCTGCTCTCATGTCCATCCCACATATTTTTCTTAACCTTGAGACCCCTCCCATTCAGAAGTAGGGTTTGTGTGCCCTCTCTTTGCATCTGGGTGGGTTTTTGAGTTGCTTGTAACTAATAGTGTGTGGCAGAGTGGCATTGCATCACTCCCAAGGCTAGAGCAGGGGAGGTGAGGCCGCCTCTGCCTCTTTTGAAACCCTGGCCCCAGGGGCCTAAGCTGCCAGGGAAGAAGTCTGACTGCCCTGAGGCCACCACCAAGAGAGAAGCCCAAACTAGTCAACGCGGAGAGACTAGACCAGTGATGGCGAACCTATGACACACGTGTCAGATGTGACACGCGAACTCATTTTTTTGGTTGATTTTTCTTTGTTAAATGGCATTTAAATATATAAAATAAATATCAAAAATATAAGTCTTTGTTTTACTATGGTTGCAAATATCAAAAAATTTCTATATGTGACACGGCATCAGAGTTAAGTTAGGGTTTTTCAAAATGCTGACACGCCGAGCTCAAAAGGTTCGCCATCACTGGACTAGACCATGTGGAGAAGCCCTGATAGACCCATCCCCAAAATCTGACCACAATCATGGTGAGAGAGAATAAGCCATCTAGTTTTTCTTTTTTATTGATTTTAAATCTTTATTGTAGAAAGTATTACATATGTCCTCCTTTCCCCCCATTGACCCCTTCTAGCCAGCACCCCGGCCCCCACCCCCAGGCCTTCACCACCCTATTGTCTGTGTCCATGGGCTATGCATATATGCATACAAATTCTTTGGTTGATCTCTTCCCACCCACCCACTCTTCCCCGCCTTCGCTCTGAGATTCTGCAGTCTGTTCTATGCTTCTGTGTCTCTGAATCTATTTTGTTCATCCGTTTATTTTGCTCATTAGATTCCACATATGAGTGAGATCATGTGATACTTGTCTTTCTCTGACTGGCTTATTTAGCTTAACATGGTACTCTCCAGGTCCCTCCATGCTGTCACAAAGGGTAAGAGATCCTTCTTTTTTATTGCTGCATAGTATTCCATGGTGTAGATGTACCACAGCTTTTTTATCCACTCATCTACTGATGGGCACTTGGGCCGTTTCCAGATCTTGGCTATCGTAAATTAAGATGTTATGAACATAGATAGGGGTGCATACTTCTTCCTGATTGGTGTTTTGGGTTTCTTAGGATATATTCCTAGAAGTGGGATCACTGGGTCAAATGGCAGTTCCATTATTTAATTTTTTGAGGAAACTCCATACTATTTTCCATAATGGCTGCACCAGTCTGCATTCCCACCAGCAGTGTACTAGGGTTCCCTTTTCTCCACATCCTCGCCAGCACTTGTCATTTGTTGATTTGTTGGTGGTAGCCATTCTGACAGGTGTGAGCCATTGTCATTTTAATTTGCATCTCCTTGATGATCAGTGACTTTGAGCATTTTTCACATGTGTCTTGGCCATGTGTATGCCCACTTTGGAGAAGTGTCTATTTAGGTCCTTTGCCCATTTTTTATTGGATTATTTGTCTTCCTTTTGTTAAGTTCTATGAGTTTCTTATGCATTTTGGGTATTAACCCTTTATCAGATGTATCATTGCCAAATATGTTCTCCCATACACTGGACTTCCCTTTATGTTTTGTTAATGGATTATTTTGCTGTGCAGAAGCTTTTTATTTTAATGTAGTCTCATTTGTTTATTTTCTCCTTAGTTTCCTTTGCCTTAGGAGATGTATTCATAAACATATTGTTATGGCCCTAACCGGATTGGCTCAGCGGATAGAGCGTCAACCTGCGGACTGAGGGGTCCCAGGTTTGATTCTGGTCAAGGGCACATGCCTGGGTTGCAGGCTCGATCCCCAACAGGGGGTGTGCAGGAGGCAGCTGATCAATGATTCTCTCTCATCATTGATGTTTCTATCTCTCTTTCCCTCTCCCTTCCTCTCTGAAATCAATAAAAATATATTTTAAAAAACATATTGCTATGAGAGATGTCTGAGATTTTGCTGCATATGGTTTCTTCTAAGATTTTTATGGTTTTATGACTTACATTTAAGTCTTTTATCTATTTTGAGTTTATCCTTTTTTAAAAAAATTAAATTCTTTATTGTTTAAAGTATCACATATGTCTCCTTTTCTCCCCATTGACCTTTCCCTGACCACTCCCACCCCCCAGCACATGCCCTCTCCCCCCTACTGTCTGTGTCCATTGGTTATGCTTATATGGAGTTTGTTCTTGTGTATGGTGTAAGTTGGTGATCTGGCTTCATTTTTTATTTTATTTATTGCATGTATCTGTCCAATTTTCCAACACCATTTGTTGAAGAGACAGTCTTGACTCCATTTTATGTGCTTGCCTCCTTTGTCAAATATTAATTGAGTGGAATAGCTTGGGTCGATTTCTGGGTTCTCTGTTCTTTTTCATTGATCTATATGCCTGCTCTTGTGCCAGTAGCAGGCTGTTTTGGTTACGGTGGCTTTGTAATATAACTTGATATCTGGTATTGTGATTCCTCCAACTTTGTTCTTCTTTCTCAAGATTACTGCAGCTATTCAGGGTCTTTTTTGGTTCCATATAAATTTTTGGAGTATTTGTTCTAGATCTGTGAAATATACCATTGTTATTTTAATGGGGATTGCATTGAATCTGTAGATTGCTTTGGGTAGTATGGACATTTTAATGATGTTAATTCTAACAATCCATGGACGTGGCATATTCTCCCACTTGTTTATATCTCCCTCTATCTCTTTTTTCAACATCCTGTAGTTTTCTGAGTCCTTGGTTAAGTTTATTGCTAAATATCTTAATTTTTTTGTTGCAATGGTAAATGGGAGCTGGTGAATGATTCTCTCTCATCGTTGATATTTCTATCTCTCTCTCCCTCTTTCTTCCTCTCTGAAATCAATACAAATACGTGTTTTTTAAAAAGCCATCAAGCCCAGCTGGTGTAGCTCAGGGGTTGAGCATTGAGGCAGGAACCAGGAGGCCACTGGTTCGATTCCCAGTAGGGGCACATGCGCAGGTTGTGGGCCTGATCCTCTGTGAGGGGCGTGCAGGAGGCAGCCGATTGAGGATGTTTCTCTCTCCTCCATGTTTCTATTTCTCTATCTCTCTCCCTTCCTCTCTCTAAAAAAGTCAACAAAATATATATTTTTAAAAGCCATCAATTTTTAGGTGTTGATTTTGTATCCTGCTACATTGCCAAATTTATTTATTAAATCCAGTAGTTTTTTGGTGGAGTCTCTAGAGTTATCTATGTACAATATCATGTCTGCGAATAATGAAAGTTTTACTTCCTCCTTTCCAATTTGGATGCCTTTTATTTCTTCTTGTCTGATCACTGTAGCTAGGACTTCCAGTACTATGTTGAATAAGAGTGGTGAAAGTGGACATTCCTGTCTTGTTCCTATTCTTAGAGGAAATGGTTTTAGTTTTTGCCAATTGAGTATGATGTTTGCTGTAGGATTGTCATATATGGCCTTTATTATGTTGAGATATGCTCCCTCTATTCCTACTTTGCTGAGAGTTGTTTTTGTTTTTGTTTTTTAATCCTCACCCAAGGATATTTCTCCATTGATTTTTAGAGAGAGTGGAAGAGAGAGGGAAAGACAGAGAGAAATATTGATGTGAGATAGACACATCAATTGGTTGCCTCCTGCACGTGCCCAGACCAGCACCCAGGTCAGGGAGAAGCCTGCAACCTAGATAAGTGCCCTTCACCAGAATCGAACCCTGGATCCTTCACTCTGCAGGCCAGTGCTCTATCCACTGAGTGAAACCAGCTAGGGCTTTGCTGAGATTTTTTTTTTTAAATCAAAAATGGGTGTTGGGCCCTAGCTGGTTTGGCTCAGAGGATAGAGCATCAGCCAGCAGACTGAAGGGCCCCAGGTTTGATTCTAGTCAAGGGCACATGCCAGGGTTGCAGGCTTGGTCCCCAGTGTGGCCGTGCAGGAGGCAGACGATCAATGATTCTCTCATCATTGATGTCTCTATCTCTTTTACCCTCTCCCTTCCTCTCTGAAATCAATAAAAAAAATTTTTAAAAATGGGTGTTGGATTTTGTCAAATGCTTTTTCTGCAGCTATTGATATGATCGTGTGATTTTTATCTTTCGATTTGTTTATGTGATGTATCACATTTATTGGTTTGCAAATATTGTACCAGCCTTGCACCCCTGGAATAAATCCCATTTGGTCATGGTGTATAATCTAATCTAATAATAGACAAAAATGGTAATTGACCATACCTCCGCTACGCTTCCCATTGGCTAATCAGCAGGATTTGCAAATTATCCCAACCAAGATGGCGGCCGGCAGCCACGCAGCTGAAGCGAGCAGGAGGCTTGCTTGCTCCAGTGATGTTTCAATTATAGAAGGTAAATAAATCCCAGAATAAAAAAAGAAAAAAGAAAAAAAGGAGAGGCTGGGAGCTTCTGTTGCTGGCTTGGCCAGCCTGAAAACAGCCCTCAGCTCCTCATCCAGACTGGCCAGGCACCCCAGTGGGGACCCCCACCCTGAAGGGGGTGTGACCAGCTGCAAACAGCCATCAGCCCCCCACCCAGGCTGGCCAGACACCCAAGCGGGACCCCCACCCTGATCCTGGAAACCCTTCAGGGCAAACCAGCCGGCCCCCACCAGGACTCTATCCTATATAGTAAAAGGGTAGTATGCAAACTGACCCTAACAGCAGAAAGACTGGGAATGACTGGTCACTATGACACACACTGAGCACCAGGGGGAAGACACTCAATGCAGGAGCTGCCCTCTGGTGGTCAGTGAGCTCCCACATGGAGGAGCTCTGCTCAGCCACAAGCCAGGCTGATGGCTGCCAGCACAGCGGTGGTGGTGGGAGCCTCTCCTGCCTCCTCAGCAGCGCTAAGGATGTCCGACTGCAGCTTAAGTCTGCTCCCCGCTGGCAAGTGGACATCCCCCGAGGGCTGCCGGGCTGCCAGAGGGATGTCTGATTGCCAGCTTAGGCCCAATCCCCTGAGGAGCAGGCCTAAGCCAGCAGGAGGTCATCCCCTGAGGGGTCCCAGACTGCGAGAGGGCACAGGCTGGGCTGAGGGACCCCCGCCCCCCCCCCTGCTGAGAGCACAAATTTTTGTGCACTGGGTCTCTCTAGTCTTTTTAATATATTGCTGGATCTGATTTGCTAATATTTTGTTGGGGATTTTAGCATCTATGTCCATCGGGGATATTGGCCCATAATTCTCTTCCTTTGTAGTGTCTTTATCTGGTTTTGGAATTAGGATAAGGCTGGCCTCATAAGAGAGCTTGGAAGTGTTCCTTCCTCTTCGATTTTTTGGAATAGTTTGAGGAGTATTGGTGTTAGTTTTGCATTGAATGTTTGGTAAAATTCCGCTGTGAAGCCATCCAGACCTGGGCTTTTGTTTCCTGGGAGTTTTTTTTATTATTATTACTGCTTCTATTTCATCAGTTACTATTGGCCTATTCAGGTTTTCTGATTCTTCCTGATTCAGTTTTTGGAGATTGTATTTTTCTAGGAATTTGTCCATTTCATCCACATTGTCCAACTTGTTGGCATATAGTTGTTCATAGTATTTTCTTCCAATCCTTTGTATTTCTGTGGTGTCTGTGGTTACTTCTCCACTTTCATTTCTGATTTTAATTATTTGGGTTCTCTCTGTTTCTTGATGAGTCTGGCTAACGGTTCATCAATTTGTTTATCTTTTCAAAGAACCAGCTTCTTGGTTTATTGATTTGTGTGTGTGTGTGTGTGTTTTGTCTCTACGTTATTTATTTCTGCTCTAATCTTTATTATTCCCTTCCTTCTACTTGCTCTGGCCTTTTCTTGTTGTTCTCTTTCTAATTTTTTAAGTTGTAGGGTCAAATAGTTTATCATTATTTTTTCTTGTCTTTTGAGGTATGTCTGTAGTGTTATGAACTTCCCTCTCAGGACTGCTTTTGCTGTGTCCCAAAGATTTTGGATTGTGTGTATTCATTTTCATTTGTTTCCAGGAAGTTTTTTATTTATTTCTTGATCTCAAAAGATGAATATCAAATTCATTGTTTAATAACATGCTATTTAGCCTTCATGTATTTGAATGTTTTTGGATGTTTTTACTGTAATTGATTTCTAATTTCATCTCACTGTGATCTGAGAAGATTCTTTTTTTTTTTTAAAGCATTCAGTTTTTATGTGTTTTTTAATATATGTTATTGATTTTTTACAGAGAGGAAGGGAGAGGGATAAAGAGTTAGAAACATCAATGAGAGAGAAATATCGATCAGTTGCCTCCTGCACACTCCCTACTGGGTATGTGCCTGCAACCAAGGTACATGACCTTGACTGGAATCGAGGCCGACGCTCTATCCACTGAGCCAAACCAGTTAAGGCTGAGAAGATTCTTGATATGATTTCAATTTTAAACTTGTAGAGACTTGCTTTGTGTCCTTCCATGTGGTCTATCTTTGTGAATTACCCATGTGCACTTGAGAAGAATGTATATTCAGCAGCTTTGGGGTGAAATGTTCTATAAATGTCAATTAAATCCATCTGATCCAGTGTGTCATTTAGAGTCACTGTTTCCTGGCTGACTGTTGTTGTAAGCTACTGTGTTTTGGGGTGACTTTTACCCCACAACACTAACTAGAAAAAGGATGATGTGCAAAAAAATAAGGAGCTTGGATAGAACCAGAGCCTTGGGAGCTAAAGATGGTGATATAATGACAAAAGGAGCAGCTAACGTTTAAGTGCTTTCTGTGTATGAGCACCATTCTAAGTGCTTGGTATCAACCAACTCATTTAGTCCTCACAGCAACGCTAGGTGTGTCATTATTATCTCTTTTATGGATGGGAAACAGGGCAGAAAGGACCACAGGATTGGCTAAGAATGGAATTTGAACCTGGTTGTGGCTTCAGCGGCTAGTTTTAATCACTAACCTTACCAGTGAGAAACATATGACTTGACTCAGCCAATCAGAGCATTCAGGTCCCCCAGGCCACAGTGATTGGTTCTGGAACAGGAATGTGCACTCAGTTAGCCAATCAGAGTCAGCCTCATTACTTTGGCAGGAAAATCTGAGCTAAAGGTGCTCTCCTTCACCTGTGATATACTAGTATGAAGGAGGTTCCATGTGGCCACAAGGCTGATCGCAGCCATCGTGGGAGCTGTCACTGGAAAAGATAAAACAGGTGTAAAAAATGTTAAAACCCCACCTCATTCAAAGTGGAGTTAGAAAGTCCTGAATGGGGAGCTCTCCCTCAGGTACTACTCATGGCAGTTTAATTTACAAATCCGTGCAGAAAGAAACTTACTTTACTACCCCAGCAGGAGAAAGGAGGATTTTCTTCTTGCTTAGCAACAGCCCAGCCAATGAAAAGCCACTGCCACCCTGAGTACACACACTGTCTCTGTCTCGGTCTCTCTCCTCCGATGGACTTTTGTTCATAACCGCCCCTCCCAACTTTCTCCTTTTTCTCTATTAAATAATGCTCCTCTCTTGTTCTCCAGACTTGCCTGTGGTTCACGATAGTTTGCTTGTTCTGAATTGCAATTTTTCTAGTATTCCCAAATAAACTAATTTTTGCTGGTAAAATAACTGGCTATTTCATTAGGTTTGACAGAAGGTTGAAAATAAATGGGGACCTTGGTGACTATTGCTGCACTGTTGTTTTCCAGTTACACATTTCCTTTAGAATTTAAGCCAGTTAAGTCAGCTCTTCTGTTACTTGCATCAAAGACTAAAGAAAATATTTAACCACCAGTATGTTGGGCACTAAAGGGTTTGAGGCTGTGCCTGGTGTTCGGGTGGGAAGGTCTGGGAAGTCCTGGGGGACAGCACGATTTACCAAGCAACATAGAAATGTTTAAGTATTTCAACAATCAACATAACAAGATAGTTTGTCCAAGCTGAATGTTAGCTTTACTCACTGTCTGACCAACCTCCTTTTAACATGGGCTAGTGTGAATGGGTTTCTGTTTCCTGCAAGTTGAAAAAAAAGACATCCTCTCGTGAATGTGAGTCATGAATCAAACCTTTAGGAAATAACAAATAGCATTGAAATCTCACTTTAACTGTATGAGGTCATTTCAGCTTTGGGTCAGGCAGAAACTCTAAGGCAATTTTGACTGTGAGTTGCCAAAGGGTCCGCACCCTTTGGCCCAGGAATCCCGCCTCTGGGACACACAGGGATGTGCATCGAAGCATTATTTATAATGGGAGGAAATTGGAAACAGCTTCAATGTCTGGCAACACTGCCCCGTTGAGTAAACATCGTGCAAACACTAGAGATTGTGTTTACACAGAGAGGACGGGGAACAGGGGAACGGCTTATGTTTTAAGGGAAAAAGCAGGACTGTATAAACAATTTGCTCATACAGTTATGTAAAACACACACGTTTTTAAAAGCCTGAGTAAAATAGAAAAAGCTGAATGGAAATGTATCAAAATGTTAAGTACAATAGTGATGTGGGACGGGAGCCATGTGGTGGGGGGGCAGAGGTACCATCTTTCTAGTTTTCTGTATCTTCCAAATTGTGCTTAACAAACAACAAACTTCTTATATTTTTTTAATTTTTATTTATTGATGAGAGAGAGAGAGAGAGAGGAACATCGATTTGTTGATCCACTCATTTATGCATTCATTGATTGCTTCTTGTGTGTGCCCTGACCTGGGATGGAACCCGAAACCTTGGAGTAGCAGGGTGACGCTCTAACCAACTGAGCTACCCGGCCAGGGCGCTATTTTATTTATTTATTTATTTAAAATATATTTTTATTGATTTCAGAGAGGAAGGGAGAGGGAGAGAGAGAGAGAGAGAGAAACATCAGTGATGAGAGAGAATCATTGATCGACTGCCTCCTGCATGCCCCTTACTGGGGATGGAACCTGAAACCCGGGCATATGCCCTTGACCAGAATCAAAGCTGGAAGAGATAAAACAGAGGTGTAAAAAATGTTAAAACCCCTCCTCATTCAAAGTGGAGTTAGAAAGCCCTGAATGGGGAGCTCTCTCTCAATCTGCAGGCTGACGCTCTATCCACTGAGCCAAACCGGCTAAGGCTCTATTTTATTTCCAGAACTTTTCACTTATATAATGAACATTTCTAAACATACAAAAAAGCAGAGACAATAAACCCACATGGGCCTATCACCCACCTTCAAGAACCATCAAGATTTTGCCGTTTCGTTCATTGTCTTTCCCCTCCCCATTTATTTTAACTTGAAAAAAATGCAAGCGATGGACATCCTGTTCAGTCTTACACACTAAATGAGCATCTGAAAAGGGGAGGTGGCCTCCTCACATGACCACACTAATGCCTATCACACTGAACAAAATTAACGAATTCCTTAATGTCACCTAACACCCAGGCACGTTCAAACTTCCCTGTGTTTCAAAAACATCTTTTTACAGTTGTTTTGTTTGAATTGGGATCCAGGCAAAGTATATTCATTGTATTGTTTTTGATTTATTATTTTTTTAATATAGTTTTATTGATTTCAGAGCGGGAGAGATAGAAACATAAATGATGAAAGAGAATCATTGACTGGCTGCCTCCTGCCTGCCCCCTACTAGGGATCGAGCCCACATCCTGACCAGGTTGCACCCTGACCAGGAATGGAACCATGACCTGGTTCATCAGTTGGCACTTAACCACTGAGCCATGCCTGCCGGGCTCTCGGTTTATTATTACTCTCATTTACGAACAGTAGAAGTTATGGGTGTGTGTGCACAGCTCTATGACTTTTGACAAACGCATGGAGTCCTGTAACCACCACCGCAAGCAGGCTGCATGGCAGTTCTGTCACTCCCAAAATTTCCTCGGGCTTTGTGGTTGCCAGTACAGGTATCTGGTTTCATGTTTCTGTATTTGTTTTTCTAATGGGAGAAAAATCAGTAATCAGAGGTGGTTTAAGCCCTGAAGTTAAGATCTCGAAGAACAGGGTTGTGTAGAAGACCAGGCCTCCAGCCCCGATCTCCATCTTGGGGCCTCCTCTTCCTTTCTTTCTTTCTCTCTTTCTTTCTCTCTTTCTTTCTTTCTTTCTTTCTTTCTTTCTTTCTTTCTTTCTTTCTTTCTTTCTTCCTTTCTTTCTTTCTTTCTTTCTCTCTTTCTCTCTCTCTCTCTCTCTCTCTCTCTCTTTCTCTCTCTCTCTCTTTCTTTCTTTCTTTCTTCCTAACTTTTTTTTTTAATCCTCACCTGAGAATATTTTTCCATTGATTTTTAGAGAGAGTGGAAGAAGAGTGAGGGAAAGACAGAGAGAAATATTGATGTGAGAGCAGTACATCAATTAGTTGCCTCCTGCATGCGCTCTGACCAGGGCCTGGACCAGGGAGGAGCCTCCAACCGAGGTCTGTGTCTTTGACCAGAATTGAACCCAGGACCCTTCGATCTGCAGGTTCCTACATTCTATCCACTGAGCCAAACCAGCTAGGGCCTTCTTTTAATAACCTTTTAAAAATGTTTTTTAATTGATGTTTTTAGAGAGAGAGGAAGGGTGTGGGATAGAGAGAGAAACAAGGATGAGAGCCCGGTTGGCATGGCTCAGGGTTGAGCATCGACATATGAACCAAGGAGGTCACGGTTCGATTCCCTGTCAGGGCACATGCCCGGGTTACAAGCTCAATTCCCATTGTGGGGCATGCAGGAGGCAGCCAATCAATGATTCTCTCTCATCATTGATGTTTCCAACTCTCTCTTCCTCTCTGAAATCAATTTTTTTAAAATTTTTTTTTAAAAAATCGCTGAAAGAGAGAAACATAGATCTGCTGCTTCTTGCACGCCCCCTACTGAGGATCCAGCCTGCAACCAGGAATCAAACTGGTGACCTCTTGGTTCATGGGTCTACACTCAACCACTGAGCCACACCGGCCGGCCAATGGCCTCTTCTTTCTGAGCCTCAGTTTCCTCATCTGTGAGGTGGTGCTGTGAGGACCCAGTGAGTTAGGAAAGGTGCAAGAAGCTCTCAGTCACAGAGGTTGCTCTGACCTGCTCTTTCTTCTTTATTTAAGCCCCCCAGGCTGCGTCATCCCCTTGTCCAGGCACCAGGCCCACACAGAGCAGCCAGCACTCCATGTCCCCTTCCCGCCCTCTCCCCCACAGCCAACCCCACACTGCCTCAGTGCCCCTCCCCCAGCCCAGCGTCCCGGGGCCTGTCCTACCCCTGTGTCCTCTGGGACCCGCTCCCCTTCAGCCACCCGAGGCTCCCTCAGTCCCCCACACCCTCCTCTTCCCTCCGCATATCACAGAGCCTGCCAAGCCCCCCCAGGCCCTATATGACAAAAGTATTTCCAGTAACATCAGGAAGTGAAATGAACAGTATTAGTGGCCAGGAAAGAAATGCAAACAGTGAACATTTTCTTTTCTTGAACCTCATTCATATGAAGTCATGCTGGCAAAAAAAGAATTTCAAAATAAACATTACAGTACAAAAGAGAAAAAAATGCACTGCTATTTATTCAAAGTTTTTTGAAAGATTCAAAGTTTGAATGTGGGTCCTTTGGTTACAGTTTGCTGTAATAAAACTTTATGTAAATAATTGTGAGGATTTTTTCTTTCTTGAAGAGAGGGGTTGGGAGGGAGGGAAGGAGGCGGAGGGAGGGAGGGAGACAGAGAGTACATGCGGGCAGGTTGCATTGCCAATGGCTACTTTACCGGAAGGCTCAGCCCAGAGTCGCACCTGCAGACACTGGGCCCTGAACACTTGGGGGTGCCCTGCAACCCGCCCCGCCCCCCCCATCAAGATTTAGGGCCAGGGCATCAAATTAACATTACCTCCTCCTGCCCTGGTTCCACCCTCGCCCCCAGGCGCCTGAGTTCTCCGCTGGAACCGGGGCCTGTGGTCTGGAACACACGCGGGTGCGGGGGTCGGGT
>NW_005360548.1:844163-849045 GCF_000412655.1 Myotis brandtii
TGTGCTTATAAGTCGGGGGAAGGAGCTGAAGTGGCGGTGGGATGTGCAGCTATAAAAACACATTTGACGGACAGGGGGCTGAGTGCGGGAATGTCTTGCTTCTTGGGCTGGGTGCTGGGAACATGGAGTTTCATTTCTTTGGTTTTTGTTTTCTTCTAAACTGATTCTTGAAGTAGATGCACATGCAAACCAGTTCAAACCACACATGCAGAGTGAGGTGAATTTTCACCACCTGAACACACCTGCGCTCCCAACTCCCAGACCAAGAAACATTCCTAGCCCCCCTGGCAGTCCCCTCCCCTCAAGTTCACCATCATTCTGACTTCCGGCTGCACAGATTGCTTTTTCCTGTCTTGAATTTTGTATAAATAGAATCAGAAAATATATTCTCTTTAGTGACTGGCCTTTTCCACTCAACACAGCTTAAGACTCATTCCTGCTACTGTGTGTAGCTTTAGGCTATTCTCATGGTGGTGCATGATCCCACGGTGTGATATGCCCAATTCACTTACCCATTCTCCGCTGGTGAGGGGTGAGCCGGCCGGAAAGGGGGAACAGCCAGTGCGGAGGTCCTGAGGGGGGAACGTGTCTGGTGCAAGGAGGTTCATGTAGCTGGAGAGGAGCAAGCCAGGTGGGGAATGGGGGCGATGAGGTGAGAGGGGCACAGGCCACAGTGGGGACTCTGGCTTTCCCTTTGAGTCAGATGGAGCCCCGGGAAGGTTCTGAGCAGGGGAGGGACAGGATCTGAACTGGGAAGTCTGAGTCCCTCTAGCTGTAGGAGAGGAGAGCTCCTGGGGGCAAGTGCGGGAGGGGAGGCAGGGTGGGAGGCAGGGTGGGAGCCATGGAGGGAGGCAGGGCGGGAGCCAGGAGTGTTTAGCCTCAGAAGGCATCGTTTCTGTATGTGCTCAGTGATACACTGAGTTTACTTTTATTTTCCTACTTTGTGATTCTATTGTGCCCATTTCTCTATGCGTTTCTCCCTCTCATTGCAACTGCTCTGAAGTGGCTACATTTTTTAGTTTTGTTTTGTCTTGTGATTTCTTTCTCGCTCTCTTCCTTCTACTAGTTTGCGATCTATGCATCGTTTCTATTCTTTTAGTAGTAATCCTTGAAATTTTAACACACTTTCTTTTAAAAGTCAGGTGTTAAGTTTAACCCGTAGTTGAATCATCATATCGAACACTACCTGGGTTATAGAGTACTTGATCTTTTTTTAAATATGTTTTTATTGATTTTAGCAAGAGAGGAAGGGAGAGGGATAGAGAGGTAGAAACATCAATGAGAGAGAAATATGGATCTGCTGCCTCCTGCACGCCCCCCACTAGGGATCAAGCCTGCAACTCCCGCATGTGCCCTGACTGGGAATCGAACCAGGGACCTCTTGGTTCATGGGTTCATACTCAAGCACTGAGCCACACCGGCCAGGCCAGAGCACTTTATCTTATCTTTATCTCCCCAGTTCTACTTATATTGAGATTGTTTTCCAGACTTTTACAGTTCTCATTTCTTTAAAAAAAAAAAGCTATTTATTTGGAGATAATTTGAAATATACACACAGACAAAAGCAAAACTAAGATAGAACAAAGAACACATACACTTTTTACTCAAATTCTATGAACAGTTTTACTCCATTTACTTTTTTATTTTCTCCCTCTTCCCCTTGTTTTTTCCTGTATCATTTGAGGCTAAGTTACATACACCATGGCCTTTTACTCCTAAATACTATGATGTGTATTCTTTTTTTAAAAAATATACTTTTGATTTCAGAGAAGAAGGAAGAGGGAGAGGAGCTAGAAACATCAATGATGAGAGAGAATCATTGATCAGCTGCCTCTTGCAAGCCTCCCACTGGGGATCTAGCCCACAACCCAGGCATGTGCCCTTGACCAGAATCGAACCTGGGACCTTTCAGTTTGCAGGCCGACGCTCTATCCACTGAGCCAAACCGGCTAGGGCTTGATGTGTATTCTTAAGAATGGGGATATTCTCCTATATAACCACAGTACAATGACTAACTTTAATAAATTTAACAATGCACAGAGTTTTTCTAATCTACTATTGTATACCAGTTTTGTCATGGATCCAATAATGTTCTAATTTACAGCATAACTTTCCCTCCAATACAGCAAGCCTCGGAAGTCCGTCCCACCAGTCCGGCAACAGCCCGGAGCTGGCTCTCATAGGTCCGGCTTCTGGGAAATGGCCATCCCTGAACCAACAGCAAAGGCACAGGGAAGGGACTCACTGGAGTCTTCCAGTGGGGACAACCCCCTGGACTCGTAGTGAAGGAGACCCTTTTCCCAAAGCGAAAGCACGGGTGCTGGGCAGACAAACAGCACATGGTAAGGGCCTGCATCATTTAGGAAGTGGTTCTCAAAGTGTGGTCCCCAGATCAGCAGCAACAGCAGCAACCCCTGGGAACTTATTTCAAATACAAGTTCTCCAGCCCTTCTCCAGGAGTGGGGCCCAGCAACCTGTCATTTCACAAGCCCTCCAGGTGACTCTGATGGCCTCGTTGTAGGATATAAGCTAAGTCGCTATAACAGAGAGACTTTAGCCCTAGCTGGTTTGAGCATCAGCCTGCGGGCTGAAGGGTTCCAAGTTCCATCCCAGTCTAGGGCACATGCCCGGATTCCAGGCTCGATCCCCAGTAGGGGGCATGCAGGAGGCAGCCGATCAGTGATTCTCATGGAGGTTTCTATCTCTCTCTCCCTCTCCCTTCCTCTCTGAAATCAATAAAAATAAAAACAAAGAGACTTCAAAATATGACAACTAAACTAAAAAAGGAGTTTACTCTCACATATACTCCAGGTGTGAATGACCAGGTTGGCAGGGTCCCAAGTTCTTTCCACTATGACCCAGCTGTGCTGTGGGGCTATTTTGTAGCAATCCCCAGCTGTTGTATTACTTCACTTCATGATTATTTTTGAATACATTTTTATTGATTTAAGAGAGGAAGGGAGAGGAAGAGGTAGAAACATCAATGATGAGAGAGAATCATTGATTGGCAGCCTCCTGCACATCCTCTACTGGGGATCAAGCTACAACCCGGGCATGTGCCCTTGACTGGAATCAAACCTGGGACCCTTCAGTCTGCAGGCCAAAGCTCTGTCCACGGAGCCAACCCAGCCAGGGCTCATGATTATTTTGGAATGGTTCAGAAAAGGACTCCAAAGCCAGACTCTGCCACTTAGTAGCTGTATGATCTTGGGTAAGTCTCCTAACCTCTTTGTGCTTCAAATGAGGAAAATGGAGATGATAACAATGCCCATTTCATAGGGCTGATGGGATAAATGAGGTGAGATATATATACATGCCTGGTACATAGGAAGCGCTATTGGGCGATGATGATGGTGATATGTGATGGCAACGACAACTACGGTGAGGACCTTAGTCTGGAGACCAAAGGCTGGAAGGTGCTCGCTGATGATTGAGCATCGGCCACTGGGGCTTGAGCATCGGCCACTGGGGCTTGCGGGCGGTTTGAGATGACGGGCAGGGGAGCTGTGGCGCATGTGCTGCAAGCGCGGTGACTTCCTGGACTGTTTCCCTCTGGGCAATCCAAAGGCCCTACCTCACGGGGGTTGGAGATGTGTGTGTGGGGGGGGGCATGATGAAGGCCAGATCCTTGGCACAGCCACCAGGTCCGGTGGGGGTGAGAGGGATGTTGGGGTTCTCAAAACCTCTCCCCAGCCCACTCCCAGGATGCTTAAGTTCCGCCTCAAAGTTTTCCTGCACTGTTAGCCACCCTGTCCCCATCCCTGGGACATTTATACAGCAAGGGGGTCATGGGATGCCCGCCTTGGGAATTTGCTTACAATGTTTGTGTATTTTCTTCTGTGAATGTCCAGAGCTTCCCACAGATTTTCAAAGGGATCTAAAACCCCAGAAACTGTTTGGAACTCTATCTCTTCCTCCAGGAAGCCTTCCCTGATGTTCTCTCAGACTGGGTCAGGTGCCTCCTCTGATCGTCCCCATCCCGCCCTGACGCTCTGCTTGTGCCTTCCCCGCCTGAGCACAGATGGTCATGTCTGGTGATGTGTCTATGTCACTACTGAAGCTTCATGAAGGCAGGGACCAGGGATTAGTGATGCACCAAAAATGTCACCAGCATTGTCCAACACAGGCACTGACATGCCAAAAGAAAAAAAAAAGATATTTAAAGATATCTGCCTTCCTTACCTCTGGGCCTTTGCAGATGCTGTTCCCTCCACCTGGAACACCCTCCTCCACGACTTCATCTGGCTCATTTTCGCACACCGTTCAGATTTCAGCTCAGATATCTCCCCCACCAAGAGCCCTCCCAGCTCTTACCCCCAAGATTGATTTAAAGTTTGTGTTCCAAACACTCACTTATTACAAAGCAGATATAGAGAAAATTTGTTGAATGAATGACTGAGGGGTCAATGTTTGGGCCAGGTTCCCTGATCAGCTGGAGGGTCGCTTCCTGACCCCTCTCTCTAGAGTTTTCCTTTTCTTTTCAATGGTTTTGTTGAGCTACACTGTACATACCATACAGCTCACTCCTGTACAGAGTGCAGCTCAATGGTTTTAGTAGAGGGGTGCAGTTATTGCCCCGTTGTGGAGTTCTGAGCCCCTCAGAGTCTGACCCCGTCCCCGCCAGGGCCCCTGTGCTAGGTGTTTCTCACTGTCCCATTGAAGGCAATGGTTCTCAACCTTCCTAATGCCGCGACCCTTTAATACCGTTCCTCATGTTGTGGTGACCCCCAATTTCATTGTTACAAATTGAACATAATTAAAGCATAGTGATTAATCACAAAAACAATATGTAATTATATATGTGTTTTCCGATGGTCTTAAGCTACCCCTGTGAAAGGGTTGTTTGACCCCCAAAGGGGTTGCGACCCACAGGTTGAGAACC
>NW_005360548.1:849241-850516 GCF_000412655.1 Myotis brandtii
CAGTGCTAAGCACTGGCCACAGGGAACAATTCATTTAACCACCAACAGCCTGTAGACCAGGCCCTATGCTAGCATCCTCCAGGTGGCCCCGCGGGAGCGCCACTCCTCCTGAAGCGCTGGAGGTGCACAGGGGTCTGGGCAGGAAGGAGTCCCTGTCCGCCATCACACAACGTGAGCTGTACCTGGGAGATTAAAACTGGTGGCTCATGGGCCAGATAGGACCCACAAGGTGGTTATAAAAAAGATTATTTTAAATCGGGAGACTTCCCTCTCTGTTTCGCTCCCTTAAGCAGGTCGTGGACCCTCACCTTTATCCTGCGCCTGCCTTGTCCTGCACTCTCTACCTCATTCACCTGGTCCCATGAGCATCTGCGCTTGAGACCCTGACAGCAACAGGTGGGTGGAGAAGACGCAGTTCAGTGCCAAGGAGCGTCCTCTGTCCCCTGAGATAATGCCCAACAGGCTGTTTTATGTTCTTTTTGGGGGGTGTATTTTGGACTCCCGACATGGCCAGGAAGTAGGCGGCGGCACTGGGGACTCCCTGCTGGGTACTCATCCTCACACGCAGCTCATTCCAGCCTCCCCGGGACTGCCACTTTCTGCTTTTCACAGCCAACGCTGGCGCCCGGGCCTGGGTTTACCCCTCCAGGCAGCCCTGCCCCCACGTCCCACTAGTCCCAGAGTCGCCTTTTACTTCTCTGGGGAGCCCTCTGGCTGGCTCCTCCATCCCATTCCTTCCCGGGAGGGGAAGAGACGGCTCCTGCGGTATTTATTGGGAGAGTCGGTTCTGTAGTTAAAAATCCAGAGGCAAGATCTAAAGCGAGATTAGAGAGAATGAAACAGACGGGGGGGGGGGGGGGGGGGGAGAAAGACAGAGACTAAAAGAATCAGGCAGAGAAAATGTAGCAGAAAGGAGACAGAGAAGAGAGAACAAAGAGAGAAACAGACGGAGGAGAAAGACAGAGATAGAATACGCGACGGAGGCGCGGGAGTGAAGAGCCCAGGAGCCGGGATGGGCAGGGGTGTAATCCAGCGGCTCAAAGAACAAACTCTGGGGCCAGACTGAGAATCTGGGCAGACAGAGGCAGCAGGTACGAAGTAGGTGTTTAAAATGGAAAACGTTTATAAAAAGGAGCGGAAATATGAGGGGGCCGTGGGCTAGGCCCGGGCCGGCGGCGTCGGTAGAGGGGCTGGGGGTGCAAGAGGCGTCCCCGCTTCCATCTGTCCGTCAGTCGTCCCTCTGCTCGGCTTCCGTGTGCGCACGCGCACCAGCGG
>NW_005360548.1:850757-859298 GCF_000412655.1 Myotis brandtii
CCGAGCGCGAGCCTGGCCCTGCCGCCCGCGGCTGTGTAGCCTGCACAGGGGGCGGGGCTTTCTGTGCCTCGGCTCTGCTCTGTAGGGTGGGTACGGCAGCCCCACGTCACTAGGTTTTTGTTAGGAAGATAATACTGATGGTATCAACCACGGTCAGTGCCTCCTCCAAACCAGGCTGCATTAAGCACGCCACCTGCGTTAACTGCCTCCTCCCGGTCCGGTGAAGGCCTGAGACTCCCTTTTACATAAGCCACCCCCGCCCGGCGTGAGGAAGCCCCTGCACGCTGCTCAGGGGCTCTCAGCCCGGCGCTCAAAGGCTCTGAGTGCTCGGGCCCTGCTGTTTCTCGGCTGTGGGACCTTGGGGAACTCAATTCTGTTTTCTGAGCCTCAGTTTACACACCGGCCTCGGTGTCGTTGTAAATCAGTATTAATGATGTTCACAATTACTTGAAGTTCTATGACTACGGCCACTTGAGATGCGAACAACTTAGCAAGGGCAGGTCACACAGCAAGCTGGAGGTCTCTCCACGCCCCCAGATCCTGAGCTACTACTCTCTAAATTGGGCAAACATGGTTCCCACTCCCAGTTTGCAGATGGGAAGCCTGAAGCTCCCCAAAGAGGTTACGAAAACTAACCCAAGGCAGCAGGAGGAGTCCTTAGAATCACACCTGCAGGATTCCACCCTCCTACCGGCTTCCGGCCCAGCCCGGCACTGAGGCCAAGCTCTGCTTTCCTGCAAGTCAGGCTGCGCCTTCTGGGCTGGCCCCTCCCTTCGCCGTCACTAAGCTTCCACCTGTTGTCAGGGCTTCCACCCTATCCCTAGGCACGGCCGTGGCCAGCCCCTCACCAACGCAGGCCATGCGGGTCATGTCCAGGCGGTAGCCATCGAAGCAGTCGCAGGTGAAGCCCTCGGGGACCCGCACGCAGCGGCCGTGGGCACAGCCGTCCAGGATCCCACACTCCTCCGCCTCCAGCCCCTCGTAGGGCCCAGCCAGGGCGCCTGCGGAGGACAGTGCGAGGACTCCCTCATTCAGGGTCTGTGCCTTCTCTCCCTCATCGCCCCTGGCTGCTCTCTGTTCCTTCCTGAACCACCCATCCTTCTCCAGGGGGCGCTGTGGGGCCAGGAAGTGTATCTGGCTGTGTTCACTAGCTTTCCCTCTGTCCTCACCTCTTTCTTGGTGGGTTTACAGGTGTATCTCTGTTTTCTCCGACTGCATCTGTCTTTTCATATCTCTCTGTGCCTGTCTCTCCCCCTGGCTTCTTCGTTTCTGCATCTCTCTCCTTCCCTCCTCCCTGACTCCATATCTGCACAGTTCAGTCCTCTGCGTCCCATGGGCCTGCAGTGCTCACCAGTGTAGCCCACGCCTTCACGTGGCTCCTCTGGCTCTGGGAAGGAGCCACGGGTGTCTCGGGACCGATAGCGCCAGCGGGTGCCGGGTCCAGGTGGAGCAGGAGGCTCAGATTCACCATAGGGACCACCATCATCCTCAAAGTCCGGTATGTCGAAGGGTGGCATCCCATAGGGGGCCTCCCGGCGGGCGAAGGGCCCAGGTGGCGGTGGGTAGGGGTCATAGGGTAGCACAGGTGGTGGGTACAGCTCAGGCCCATATGGAAGGCCCTGGTAAGGTGGACCGAGGTCTGGACCATACTCGTAGGGGAGTCCAAAGCCACCAGGCCGTGGGGGGCCATATGCAGGGGGGCGCAGCACATTGCACAGGGCCTCAAAGTCATCTGTAAACAGGAGACAAGCCTAACCGTCATTCCTTGCTTGCCTTGCACCCACCATACATGCCCACCCTGCCCGCCCCTGTGGGAAGAACCCAGAGGAGAGGGAGGAGTGCCTTGGGCTGAGGCATGGAAGGGGCTTCAGAGGAGGGGACTTGGCTTGCAGGGTGGGGTCAGGGGTTCTGGAGCCAGGACTGAGGGTCCAAGGCCTGAGTCTAGGATTCCAAGGTGCTGGGGTCAGGAGTACTAAGGACTGCAGCTAGAAATTATGGTCCAATGTTCTGGAATTTGGGGGATCCGTGGGAACTCAGACTAGGGGGTCTACAGATATGGGAGGCTGGTGTTTTAGGGACCAGGACTGGGAATTCCCAGAAACTGCTTCTGGGGATCTGGGGGCCAGGATGCTTGGGGGAGGATCTGAGCCACAGACCTGGAGGTCTGAGGATCAAGGATGGGGGCTTTGGGCCTGGGGCTGGGCTGGGTTCCCAAGGGCTGAGGATTGGGGGAATCAAGGGTTTTAAGAGCCAAGAACTGGGGCCTCGGGGCTGTGTGTTGGGGTCTCAGTGCTTGGATATGTGTATCCAAGGCACTGGAACTTGGAGGCCTGTGGGTTATGACCAGAGAGCCTGTGGGCCAAGACAGAGGGATCTGAGCACCTGATACTGGAGGTCTAAGGCCTGGATGTGGGGGAGGGGGTCGCATGGGCTGTTCTGGGGACCAGGAGTGAGGGTCAGAGAGACCAGACCTCAGGGCCCTATGGGACCTGCTGATAAGACTGGGAGGTCTCTGGGATGTGACTTGGGGACTACGGCACCAAGATTTAGGGGTCCGAGGGGCTGAGTTTGGGGAGATCTGGTAGGCTAACACTAAGAGCTCTAAGGGTCTGGATTTGAAGCCTGAGGGGCAGGACCTCTGAGTGTGGCCCAGGCAGATGGCAGTACCTGAGTCCTGGGCAGGGCAGAGGGCACAGTCCATGCCCCAGGCCTCCCCGTAGAGGCAGCAGCACTCTGTGTACGTGGCCTGGCGGTCCAGCCGAGGGCGGCTGCACACGAGGTCAGCCCCCACTTCCTGCCAGCACACTCCCAGGTTGTCATCTGAGGGCAGAGACAGCATGCATCAGGGTGGGACTGACACTCGGCCTCCTCTCCTGCTGGAGCGGCCGGCCACCTCTGCCTATCACCAAATCCTCATCGGCTGTGGTCTGACTCCCAGAAGCCCTCTGAGGTCATTCCAAGGTTCTGAATTGAGAACAGGGTGTGGTCTGGCATGAGGCTGTCATATAGGCGGCGAGAGCAGAGGGGTTCCCATGACTGGGAGCTAGAAGCTGAGAGGACTCTATCCAAGTCTGGCCTCTGGAGGGCTGTGTGACCTTGAGGAAGGTGATTTCCCTCTCTGAGCATTGTTTGAATGAAGTGTTTGAGGATGTTGTAGGACCAGAGTTTGGGTCCGTGGGCAAAAAAAGAGAAAGAAAGAACCCAAAGAGATAGAGACAAACACATCCAAACAGTCAGAGATTCTAAGAAAAATGGGTCAGCAAAGAGGTAGAGAGAGAGACCCAGAAACAGACCTAGAAACAATGATAGTCCCAGAAAGTGTCAGAGTCAGAGATGCACAGGGAAATAACAGGGAACGCGCCTCGAGCACTCTGACCAGGTCCTGTTCTGTCCTTAAAAATAAAATTCTTGCCCTAACTGGTTTGGCTCAGTGGATAGAGCGTCAGCCTGCAGACTGAAGGGTCCCAGGTTCGATTCCAGTCAAGGGCATGTACCTTGGTTGCGGGCACATCCCCAGTAGGGGATGTGCAGGAGGCAGCTGATCGATGTTTCTCTCTCATCGATGTTTCTAACTCTCTATCCCTCTCCCTTCCTCTCTGTAAAAAATCAATAAAATATATTTAAAAAAAAAAAGTCCAGCACCAGCGGGGGCTCGCACGTGCAGTGATAAGAGCCCACGGTGTTGACGCAGCGGCCCCCCTCACACGCCGGCTCCTCGTCCGCGCACTCGTCGTTGTCTAGGGCGGCGGGGGAGGGACAGTGGCTAAGCAGCAGCCTCCACCCTTTCCCGCTCCCCCAGGGCATTGGCAGTGACTGATGGAGTCTGGGCTCCGGGGAGACTTTCTACTGGCGGCGGCCCGGTTCCGAGGCGGTGCGGGGCTGGGGGGAGTTCTTTGGGGATGGTGCGGGTGGGCTCGTACCGACACACTCCAGTCGCTGGGCGAGGTAGTAGTAGCCGTTGCTACAATAACACGAGTAGCCCGGGGCCGTGTTCACGCACACGCCACTTTTGCACACCTGATCTCGGAACAGCTGGCACTCATCCACATCTGCGGGAAGGATGGTCAGAGGCGAGCCCCCCCACCCCACCCCAAGAGAGATGGGTGGAGGCCAGGGATTGGGTGGGCTGGATTGGGAGCGGGGAGGCGGTGTGGTTAAATCAGGGAAGAGAGAGACAGAGATGGAGACAGAGACCCAGAGGCAGAGATAGGGAAAGAGGGAGACAGAGAGAGATGGGGGTGGGGTGGGTGGGAGGAGACAGAAACAGGCAGGGTGAGAGAGGGAGATAAAGAAAACAGAGACTGGGTGGGAGGGAGCTGGCCTGGGGGCTGGAGGTGGGTGGGACTGAAAGCCTGGCCTCACCTTTCCGGTGGCTTGGGTCTCCGCTAGGCGCCAGGTAGCCCCTGCCATGGGGACACAGTGACTGGTACTCGGCTGCACACAGAGACAAGGCTAAGCCCAGACTCCCGCTTCCAGCCCCGTCCCGGGCCTGCTCACACCCACAGTCTCAGTGCTTACTCCGCCGATGCCCACCCTTCACCCCCGAAGTCTTCAGCCCTCATGCTTGTTTGTGCCCACCCCTCAGCCTCACGCACACCACCCAGACCCTCAGCCCCTTGTCCACCAGGAGCCCATGCCCACCTGTCTCAGTGCCCGGGCACTGCTGGATGCGGCAGCCGCTGCCCCAGCCCTCCCCCACGGTGCAGCAGCACTCCTGCCAAGTCACGTTCCGAGCCAGGATGTTGTCACACGCATCTGGCGCTGCCGTGTCAAAGTAGCACTCCCGGCGGCCGCTGCCCACCGGTCCCTGCCTGGGTGGGCTGGGCCGGCGGGGAGGGGGAGGAGGGGGTGGCCTGTCTGGCAGGACGGGGCTGGCAGGTGCTTGGGGCTGTGAGCCTGGGAATGTGCCTGGAGAGACAAGAGGCTTAGCTGGTGGGGGCTGATCCTCCAGCCCCCAGGATATAAGTGGGGAAACTGAGGCCCAAAGGGCTCCCAGCCATTAGCGGCAGAACTAGACTCCACTATCATTGTCCGTTTCTCCTATTCTCACCTCCTGCCATTTCTCCACTTCTTGCCTTCCCACCTCACACTCTCCCAGACGTCTGGCACAATATGGCACCTGCAGTTTTCGTAGCAGAAGAGGGGATTTCCCTGACCTCCAGGATACCTCCTTGGGCTCTCACATCCAAGGTGTCCCAAACTGGCCTCAGAGTCTTCACCCCCAAACCCAGGCACCCCACCGCTCGTCTGCTTGGCCTCTTGAGTGTTCTCCCACCTGCCCTCTCTTCCCCTCCTGTGGCTGGGTAGGGCGGGGCTGCTTTGATCTAGTCCTATCCTCTCTGCCCAGTCCCTGCCCCCCAGAACCCAGGGTCACCTCCTCCAACCCACCCTCACATGGCTGCCAACGAGGCTTCAAAGTCTGATTATACCTCCCCTCTGCTCAAACCCGTCCACGGTGCCGGGGTAACCTCGGGACATGTCTAGCCTCCTGACCACGGTGAGTCAGTGTGGCCTGGCACCAGCCTCCTTCTGCAGCCTCTCTCCCCACTCCTTCCCTTGCTCTGTCAATCCTGCCTCCCTGGACTTACTTCAGCTCCTCCAACATGCCAGGCCCTCTCTTGCCTGGCCAGACCTTTGCCTTTGTCCTTGCTCTCTCTGCCCCAAATGTCACCCTCCCCTACTTCACCCACTACTCATCCTAATGCTCAGTTCAGACATCCCTCCGACAGGGAGCCCTCCCTAACTCTCCTCTCAGGCTGGCAGGCCCTTCCTCTGGGGCCCAGAACCCAGTGGCCTTCCTGGAGACAGGCTCGTTCCCTCTGGCCTGCGTTGCCTCAGCCCAGCCGATTCCTCTGGGTTGTCACCACCTGTGTTACCTCTGCCTGCCCCCACTGTGTGAGTCTCTTCAAGACAGAGTGACCTCTGTTCACCGCTGTGTCCCCAGTGCCCAGAACAGGGACTGAACACAACAGATGCCCTATGAACAGTTGCCGACTGAAGGAAGCTGTAAAGTCAGGCCGGGCAGGCTCCAGTTCTCCTGACTCTGAATCCCACCACCCAGATTAACCCACAAGTTCTGAAGTTTTTTGTTGTTTAAAACAATGGCATTTAACTAGTGGCAGCCGTCCACTCAGGAAGGGTTAGACCACATCATTTTTCTGTGGGGCACGCAGCCATCAGTTAAATAGGCACTGACGTCAGTCTCACCAGCAGAAGCCCGTGGGGGAACACAGCGCCCAGTCATGGGGTCAAACTCCTCGGGACTGGTGGGGCAGACGCAGAGGAAGGAGCCCTCCACATTCTCGCACAGGGCAGCTCCGCACACGCCCTGCAGTGTTTCACATTCATTCACATCTGTGAGCGGAAGACAACAGGGGAGAGGAAGTCAGTGGTGGTCAACTCTGATTCCAAAGGTCTAAAAGTCTGAGCTTTCAGATATAACTGGTATTGTTAATGGCCCAGCCCCCATCATCAACTTCTCCTCTGGTGATAAACCCCGAAATTCCATTGGGAGACTTCTGCTCCTCTACTTCCAGCCCATGTGTTTCGAGTGGGGCTACATCTACTCCTAGGAGTGGGGACAAGTCCCAGGCACTGCCACCAGATTGCTGTGTTCCTCTGGTTCAGAGACAGGCAGTGCCTAAGCTGGGCCAATCAAAGCCAGTCCTGAGTGAGACTTTGGCTGAAAATATCAAGAAAGAGCCTCCGTCTGTAGCTAGGGCTGCCAAGATGAGGATGTTAGCTAGAGGTGCTAAGACCACCTTTGTCACTGTGAAGAGAGAGTCTGCCTGCAAATAAATGCAACAGAGGGAAGCAGAGCCGAGAGAGGAGACAGTCGGCCTTGTTATAGTTCCTGGATGCAGGCATGCCTGGAGTTCAAATATATCCCAGGACTTCACAGTGTTAATTCCCTTTAAAGAAAGGTAGCCTGTTGTGTTGGCATCTGTCAAAACTTAGAGAATGTATAATTAAAATTCATGCATTTCACTGTATGTAAATTGAACCACAAATGAAAATATCTATACACACATATTGAACTCTGGTTAATAATATGCATACTGAAGAATTTAGAAATAAGTGTATTGATGCCTGTAATTTAATTTTAAATCTATCCAAAAAATTAGTTGTATCCATGGATAGATGTATGAGGAAGCAAGTATAATAAAATGGTAGAATATAGGTCAGGCTGTATGTTTAGAAAGTGTCTTCATAAAATGTTGGGAAGCCTGGCCCGGTGGCTCCGTTGGTTGGAGCATCATCCTATACACCAAAAGGTGGCAGGTTCTATCCCTGGTCAGGGCACATACCTAGGTTGCAGGTTTGATCCCTGATCCATACAGGAGACAACCTATCGATGTTTCTCTCTCACATCTCTCTCTCTCTCTAAAAAAAAATTTTAAAAAGTTGGGGAAAATAATGTTTATGTACATTTAAGATTAGTACATTTTACATAATTTATGCATGATTTTTTTAAGCATCCCCCACATAAAATCTGAATAAAGAGGGTTTCCTGAAGATGGATCCATCTTATATCCCAAGGTCTAAATTCCATACCCCCAAAGTTCACATAGTTCAAATCTATGGAGAGGGGCTGGGCCTGACCGACCTCTTCCCACCCTCTGGTCCCACCCACCCCCTGGAGCCCCGTACCCACGCAGTGACGCCCGTCCCGTGCCCCCTCGTAGCCCTGGTCACAGAGGCACTGGAAGGAGCCAGGCAGGTTCTGGCAAACGGCATGGGCCCCGCAGAAGGACCGGTTCCGGCATTCATCCACATCTGCAACCAGCACACAGTTAGACCATTGCTGGACCTTCTATCTCCTCCACAGCTCACCCAATGCCCGATGGACACCCACCCTGGCATCCGCCCCCAGGCATGGGCTGGTAGCCAGGGTCACAGGTAGGCGTGCAGCGGTAGGAGCCAGGGGTATTTTCACAGCGCTGGGCTCCACAAATTGCCGGGCCATATTCTTGGCACTCGTCCACATCTGTAAGAGTGGGGACAGGATGAGGGAAGGAGAAGAGAGTTATAGGCCTGGATTCACAGGTTCCTGATGCCACTTTCAGTTCTCAGGACTGAGAAGTTTCTAGGAATCTTATATTCTAGGAGTCTGAATATAAGACTTAAGATTGACAGTGGTGATAACTCCAAAGGCCTGGAACATGGTTCCACCTCAGGCTTTTGCACGTGCTGTTCCTCTGTCAGGAACACTTTTCCCTCAGCTGTCTGCATGGCGTCGTCCTTCACTTCACTCAAGTGTCTAGGCCAAGGCCTCCTAGCACTCGCTCCCCCACTGCCCTGTTGTCTCTGTCCATTTGTTCTGCTACATTTTTCTTCTTAAACTTGACACTACATTATAACCACCCCCCTAGAATGCAAACCCCACAACAGCATGGAATGTGTCTGTCTTGTTCCCCACTGTATTCCCAGGGCATAGAATAGTACCTAACATACAGTAGGTGCCCCAAATTGTTTACTGAGTGAGTAAACAATTGAATTAATTTACCTACTTATTGTCTATCCTCCCCCCCCCCCCCCCCG
>NW_005360548.1:860230-863959 GCF_000412655.1 Myotis brandtii
ATTGATTGGCTGCCTTCTGCACACCCCACACTGGGGATGGAGCCCACAACCCAGGCATGTGCCATGACTTGGAATAATCGAACTGTGACCTCCTGGTTCATAGGTCAACGCTCAACCACTGAGCCACGCCGGCCAGGTGACACTAGGATTTTTTAATTAAAATAATATTGAATATCAACTGTAATTGACAAATTAAAAATGTTTAAAGAAAAAAAATTTTTTTTAAGAAAAAAATAGCCCAGCTGGTGTGGCTCAGTGATTGAGCATGGACCTATGAACTGGGAGGTCACAGCTGGATTCCCAGTCAGGGCACATGCTCGGGTTGTGGGCTCCATCCCCAGTGGGGGGCATGCAGAAGGCAGCCAATCAATGATTCGCTCTCATCATTGATGTGTCTATCTCTGTCTTTCTCTACTTTCTTCTCTGAAATCAATAAAGAGAGAGAGAAAGAAAGAAAGAAAGAAAGAAAGAAAGAAAGAAAGGAAGGAAGGAAGGAAGGAAGGAAGGAAGGAAGGAAGGAAGGAAGGAAGGAAGGAAGGAAGGAAGGAAGGAAGGAAGGAAGGAAGGAAGGAAGGAAGGAAGGAAGGAAGGAAGGAAGGAAGGAAGGAAGGAAGGAAGGAAGGAAGGAAGGAAGGAAGGAAGGAAGGAAGGAAGGAAGGAAGGAAGGAAGGAAGGAAGGAAGGAAGGAAGGAAGGAAGGAAGGAAGGAAGGAAGGAAGGAAGGAAGGAAGGAAGGAAGGAAGGAAGGAAGGAAGGAAGGAAGGAAGGAAGGAAGGAAGGAAGGAAGGAAGGAAGGAAGGAAGGAAGGAAGGAAGGAAGGAAGGAAGGAAGGAAGGAAGGAAGGAAGGAAGGAAGGAAGGAAGGAAGGAAGGAAGGAAGGAAGGAAGGAAGGAAGGAAGGAAGGAAGGAAGGAAGGAAGGAAGGAAGGAAGGAAGGAAGGAAGGAAGGAAGGAAGGAAGGAAGGAAGGAAGGAAGGAAGGAAGGAAGGAAGGAAGGAAGGAAGGAAGGAAGGAAGGAAGGAAGGAAGGAAGGAAGGAAGGAAGGAAGGAAGGAAGGAAGGAAGAAATTTCCAGCAGAGATGGGGAGAGAGTTAAGTGCATTGGTTGGGGCCCTTTCCCTCCCCGCAATCTGAGGCAGGCGGTCCCCAACTCCAGTAACTTAAGGGCGAGGGCAGTAGTCTCACCGTCACAGGTGCCCTCAGGGCCCGCGTTGTAGCCAGGGTCGCAGTCTCGGACGCAGCGGTAGGAGCCGGGGGAATTCTCACAACGCTGGGAGCCGCAGAGGGCCGGGCCCCGCTCTCGACATTCATCCACGTCTGAGAGGTGAGGCAGGGCGATCAGACGGGGGAAGCGGGGAGGCAGGGAGGCAAAGGAGGAAATATGGGGGAGTCGAGGAGAGATGGCAGTCAGGGCGGGGAGGCGGGGCCGCGGAGAAGAGGACAGAGGAGGGAGACCGGAGGCAGAGGGAGAGGGGGATCGGCCGCGCAGGCCTCTCACCGAGGCAGGAGGCGAGGTCGGGGCTGGCGCGGTGTCCCGGAGGACAGACGCACTCGAAGGAGCCGTCGGTGTTGGTACAGATGCCGCTCTGGCAGAGGTCCTCCTCGCTGCATTCGTCCACGTCTGCGGGACAGAATCCAAAACCCGACCCACCTCCTCCTCCGCTCCACCTCCCAGGCCATGCCCCTCCACAGCCCTCTCCCCGCTCCGGCCAGTCTTAGGCTCCTCCCTTCTCAAGCCCCACCCCTCCGACGGGGTTAGGCCCATTCCTTTCCAACCACTGCCCAGCTACCCAGACTCTGCTCTCCCCTGTCCTCTCCCAACCCCTCCCCTCCCATCTCAGACCCAGGCCCCACAGGCTCCGCCCCCAAAATGCGTCCAGACTCCATCCAGAATTCAGACTCCCCATTCCTTGTCCTGCCTTTTCCTGGTATAAGACCACCCTTTCCGGGTCTGGGCCCAGCGTGGGTACAGACCGAGGCAAGAGGCTCCGCGGGGTCCGGGCCGGTAGCCGGGGGCACAGGTACAGGCATAGGAGCCGTCGGTGTTGAGGCATTCGCCGTGGGGGAAGCAAAAGTCGCCCTCCAGGCACTCGTTCACGTCTAGGGTGTGCGAGACAGAGCTGGGGGTCACCGGACCCGCCCCTGAGACCCAAGGCCCGCCCACAAAGCGGCCACCTCGCCCCCAAGCCGCATGCTCTGTTGGGTGGGCTCTTAGGCTCCACCCACAGCTCCGCTGTCCAGCTTCCAACTCCCCAACAGGCTTCGCCCAGGAACCCATGCCCATCTCAGGCTCTCCGGCCCTGGCCCCATCCTGCCCACCTGCGCAGGGCCCAGGCCGGCCAGGCGGCGCCCGGTAGCCAGGCGCGCAGCTGCAGTGGAAGGAGCCTTCGGTGTTAGTGCAGTGGCCATGGGGGCCGCAGGAGGCGCCCGAACTGCATTCGTCCACATCTATGGGAATGGGGGTTCCAGAAGGGGTCCAAAAAAAGGGGGACCCATGTAATACTTTCAACAATAAAGATTCTTTAAAAAGAAAGAAGGGGTCTAGTCTAGAGACACACCGGACGGATTCCGTTGGGGCAAGGGGTCTACAAGAGATGGTGGGCAGTGTCTTGGTTTGGATATGGGAAGGCTCCATGGCAGAAGTGGGCTGGGGAGACGCGGGTTCTCTGATGCTGGGGACCATGATTGGGGGTTCTGCGGGTTTGGGTTTTTGGAACTCCCTGTGCAGGATCCTGGGGTCAGGTGAAGGGACTCTGCACTGGTACAGGGGTCATCAATTAATTAGGGTAAAGGGTCAGGTCTTGTAAACCAGGATCACTGGATGACATTCTGATGAGTCAGGGGTCAGAGTCAGTGAATTGGAGGATCTGAGACCAATTAGGTCAGGTGTTATAGTCAGCGTCCAGAGTTCTGCTTCTAGTCAGGGGTTGGGGCTGGGGATGTGAACCCAGTCAGGCCCCAGGGAAGGGACTCTGAGAAGAGACAGGGGCAGTGAAAGAGAGAGTATCAAGAGTTACACAGAATCAGGGGTTGTAGCAGGGTTATGGTCAGGAGTTATGGTTAGGTCAAATGTCAAAGTCAAGTTCAGGTGTCACAAGTCACATACAGAACTTGTGACCATAAGGACAGGCAGGGTCAGGAGGGTCACACTTGCTATAGAGTTGTGGTAAGGGGTTATTAGCAAGGATCATGGTTAGGGTCAAATGTCAAGTTGAAGGTCTATGAGTCATAGAGTAAGAAGTCACATTCAGGGTCAAAGGTTGTAGTCCAGGTCAGGAACTGCAGTCTGAGTCAGGGGCCCATAGTCTATGTCAAAAGTCACAGTCAGGCTCTGGGACGTGTGGTTCGGGTGAGGGAACTGAGGTCCAGGTCAGGAGGTTATGGACCAGGTCTGGGTTGCAGTCCAGGACAGGGGTCACCATCTAGGTCAGACGTTATACTGCAGGTCCCAGGTCATAACCTGCTCTTACCAGTACATCGGCCACGGTGCAGGTGGTAGCCGGCAGGACAAGCCCTGCACTGGAAGGAGCCGGGGGAGTTCACACATTCCTGCCCAGGACACGCCAGGTGGTTCTCACACTCATCAACATCTGAAGGACAGGGGAGAGTACAGCCTTGAAGGAGTGCTCTCACAGCCCGACAAGCCCTCTGGAAGGAGCCGGGGGAGTTCACACATTCCTGCCCAGGACACGCCAGGTGGTTCTCACACTCATCAACATCTGAAGGACGACA
>NW_005360548.1:866304-868078 GCF_000412655.1 Myotis brandtii
CTCGCACTCGGAGCCAGCAGGGCTGGGTTGAAAGCCTGTTGGGCAGACGCACTGGAAGCTGCCTTCTGTGTTCTCACACCGTCCATAGGCACAGGGCTGGGGGCTACGGGCACATTCATCCACATCTGGGCAGAGGGGACCAGTGGGGCTGAGGAAGGAGCCTGGACCCATCTCCATTGCCATCACCCACCTCAGCCTCAGCGTTGCAGTCTGGAGGCAGCCTCCTGGACTTTGCCCAGGCTGCTCCCTCCTCCCTTGTTTAATGGTCCCTCCACAGCTGCCAGGGCAAGGCCTGGACACCACCTCCTGCATGTGGCCCTCCTGCCTCAGAGCTGCCCCCTCCTCAGGAGTCCCACAAGCAAGAGTATCGTCCGAAGAGGGAGGGAAAGCCCGCCGGTGTGGCTCAGTGGCTGAGCGTCGACCTATGAACCAGGAGTCTTGGTTTGATTCCTGGTCAGGGCACATGCCTAGGTTGCAGACTCAGCTTGTGGGAGGCAACCGGATCAATGATTCTCATCATTAATGTGTCTACCTCTCCCTCTCCCTTCCTCTCTGAAACCAAAAAAAAAAATAATATTAAAAAAAAAAAAAATTACCACCCCTCCCCCCCCCCCCCCCCCCCCGCCACAAAAAATAAAAACAAAAAGGGATGTAAAATGGACAACAGCTTCATATTTGGAGAAAGAGGAGGAGACTCTGTAGTCAGACCCTCCCATCCTCTCAGTCTCCCCCACCCTTCTGTGTCTGTCTTCCACCACTGAGCTCCATAACCCGGTCTCTCTGTGCACGCCCCCCCCAAATCATGTCTCTCTCCAGTCCCCCAGCAAATGGGGAGGAGTGCACTTGGACTCAGCACCCTCACCTTGGCAGGGGGCCCCTGGCCCTCGGGATCTGAAGCCAGCAGGGCAGGCACAGTGATAGGAGCCCGCGGTGTTGTCACAGCGGCCTGGCCCACAGGGTGGTGGCTCCTGGGCACACTCATCCACATCCTCTTCACACGCTGAGCCCCGGAAGCCAGCCGGGCAAACACAGCGGAAAGAGCCAGGCAGGTTCTCACAGACACCTCGGCCACAGAGGCCAGGGCTCTGGATGCATTCGTCCACATCTGAGAGGGCAAGGACCGGTGTCATACCTCCGTTATGCCCCCCATGCTACACTCTGCCTCCCTGACTGCCACTGCTTTGATGTTCCACCCTCCACCACACCGCACTCCATCCTCCATCACTCTTTCTCCTTGACTCCATCCTTCAGCCACCCTATCTCTCATCATTCTAACTCTTCATCCTCCATGTATCTTTTCAATCCCTATTCTAAGCTGCCTGTCTGTCTCCTAGAACTCTGTCTTTCTAGTTTCCACCAGTGTGGGCCTCCCTCTACTCTGCCCCCCATAACTGACATATGCAACTTCCATGACTCAGCCGTTCTGTTTCCCACCAGTTGGCCTCTCTGTCCCCATGTCACTGTCTCTACAGCCACAGGCTGCACGTCTGGTTCTCAGAACCTGGCTTCTGTCTCCCATCAGTCAGCTCCATTGCTATGTGTCTTCCTTCCTCATCACGGCCGCTCTGCCCTTCCGCCCCCCTCACATCCCCTTCCCCTCTGCCCCTTCCAGTCCCTCACCTTGGCAGCCTGCTCCGTGGGGTGCAGCCTGGTACCCAGCGGGGCACACGCACAGGAAGCTGCCTGGCGTGTTTTCACAGCGCCCACGGTCACAGGGCGGCGGCACGCGGTGGCACTCGTCCACGTCTGCGGGCACAAACCGGGAGGCTGAAAC
>NW_005360548.1:876741-878132 GCF_000412655.1 Myotis brandtii
TCCAAATGGTGGAACGGCCAGTTGCTATGATGTGCACTGACCACCAGGGGGCAGATGCTCAATGCAGGAGCTGCCCCCTGGTGGTCAGTGCGCTCCCACGGGGGGAGCGCTGCTCAGCCAGAAGCTGGGCTCACAGCTGGCAGGTGGAGTGGTAAGGAGCGAGGGGTTCTGGACTGTCAGAGCCCTGAAAGGTCCCGGACTGCAAGTATATTAAAAAAAAGAAAAATTACCAACCCTCCCCCCCCCCCCCCCCAAAAAAAAAAAAAAAAAAAAGTAAAATGGACAACAGCTTCATATTTGGAGAAAGAGGAGGAGACTCTGTAGTCAGACCCTCCCATCCTCTCAGTCTCCCCCACCCTTCTGTGTCTGTCTTCCACCACTGAGCTCCATAACCCGGTCTCTCTGTGCACGCCCCCCCCAATCATGTCTCTCTCCAGTCCCCCAGCAAATGGGGATGGAGTGCACTTGGACTCAGCACCCTCACCTTGGCAGGGGGCCCCTGGCCCTCGGGATCTGAAGCCAGCAGGGCAGGCACAGTGATAGGAGCCCGCGGTGTTGTCACAGCGGCCTGGCCCACAGGGTGGTGGCTCCTGGGCACACTCATCCACATCCTCTTCACACGCTGAGCCCCGGAAGCCAGCCGGGCAAACACAGCGGAAAGAGCCAGGCAGGTTCTCACAGACACCTCGGCCACAGAGGCCAGGGCTCTGGATGCATTCGTCCACATCTGAGAGGGCAAGGACCGGTGTCATACCTCCGTTATGCCCCCCATGCTACACTCTGCCTCCCTGACTGCCACTGCTTTGATGTTCCACCCTCCACCACACCGCACTCCATCCTCCATCACTCTTTCTCCTTGACTCCATCCTTCAGCCACCCTATCTCTCATCATTCTAACTCTTCATCCTCCATGTATCTTTTCAATCCCTATTCTAAGCTGCCTGTCTGTCTCCTAGAACTCTGTCTTTCTAGTTTCCACCAGTGTGGGCCTCCCTCTACTCTGCCCCCCATAACTGACATATGCAACTTCCATGACTCAGCCGTTCTGTTTCCCACCAGTTGGCCTCTCTGTCCCCATGTCACTGTCTCTACAGCCACAGGCTGCACGTCTGGTTCTCAGAACCTGGCTTCTGTCTCCCATCAGTCAGCTCCATTGCTATGTGTCTTCCTTCCTCATCACGGCCGCTCTGCCCTTCCGCCCCCCTCACATCCCCTTCCCCTCTGCCCCTTCCAGTCCCTCACCTTGGCAGCCTGCTCCGTGGGGTGCAGCCTGGTACCCAGCGGGGCACACGCACAGGAAGCTGCCTGGCGTGTTTTCACAGCGCCCACGGTCACAGGGCGGCGGCACGCGGTGGCACTCGTCCACGTCTGCGGGCACAAACCGGGAGGCT
>NW_005360548.1:878387-880429 GCF_000412655.1 Myotis brandtii
GAGCTTAAACCCGAGCCAGGATGGGCGGGAGGCAGAGGCGTAAGGAGTTCGGAGTCGGTAGATTGAAGGCGAGGGCGGGGCTTGAGTGGCGAGATCAGGACAAGGTCTGGGGACCCCACTAGGGGAAGGGCTGAGAGGTGAACCGTGCAGGGGGCAATGTGTGAGAGCAGAGCCTGGGCAGGGCGAGGGAGGGAAGGAAAGTTTGGGGGACCGAGCAAAGGGGTGGCAGGAGAGAGGGAAGGGGCGATTTGGGACGGGGCACTGACTTGGCAGGTGGAAATCAGGGGTCATGGCCAGTAGATAGGTTTCGGTAGTCGCAGGACAGAAGGGTGTCTGGGGGCGGGCGGGAGCCAGTCTGGCACATGGAAGGGGAGGGGCCAAGGGTCTGGAATCTGGGATGTGAGTGGGGGAGGGGGGGCGAGGGAGGGCGAAGCCTGGACCTGGTCGCCAGACAAGGTTGAGCAGTAGCAGAATAGGGACCGGCCCGGGGCCGGGAGGACCTGCTGGGCCGGGAGGAGGCAGTGGAGGGGCCTAAGGGTGAACGAGAGCTAGTCTGGGGGAGGGGCGGGCCTGGGGCTAGGGAGACGGAGTAGGGCCGAAGGGGCTGGGGGAGCGTGAGAGGGCGGGGACGGCTCTGGAGGGACAGCAGGCCCGAGATCCCTGCGGAGGTGAAGCCTGGAGCCGGCTGGAGCGGATTTCTCACCCAGACACTCAGTAGCCCGCGGGCCAGCTCGGAAGCCGGGGCCGCACACACAACGGAAGCTGCCTGGCGTGTTTTCGCAGCGCCCAGGAGCACAGGGCGGGGGCATGCGACGGCATTCGTCCACATCTGAGAGCAAGGAGGGGGCTGGTCAGGAGGTGGCCCGGCACAGCCCCCCGCCCGCCTCCGTCCACCCACTCTGTCCAGCTCACCAATGCAGTGTGTGCCCTGCGGGCTGAGCCGGAAACCGGAATCACACGTGCACGTGTAGCCCCTGGGTCGGGGGATGCAGCGTCCCGGGCCGCAGACCTGGGGATTGCGCTGGCACATGCCCGCGGAGGGACCTGGGGATCCAGTCAGCCAGGGTTCCCCCATCTCTTACACCCCCGTCCCACTTGTCCCAGCACAATCCTCAGATCCTCTACCTAAAACACCTTCAGGGATGTCCCTCCCCAAGCCCTGTGTCTTCACCTGTGATCATTTCTTTTATGGTGGGAGGTTCTCATCAGATCCCCTCCCTAAATTTTCCCATAATACCACCCCAAAGTCTCATTTTTAAATATTTTGCTCTTCAATTATCTGCCTCAGGTGCGTTCTTAGTGTCCTCATGAAAATACTGATTTGCCTAACATTAACTGAGCACTTACTCTGTGCCAGACACTTCAGAGATCACTCACTGAATCCTCACAATGATTCCTATTTTACAAATGAGGAAACTGATTTGCCCAATTAACAAAGAACTTTAAGCCAGGCTGTCGGACTCCAGCTCTTGACATAACCACCACCCAACCCTCCATACCTTTATCTCTTTTTACCCTCCTTAGTTCCTCTGGCTGTGGCATCCCCGCTTGTCCTATCCTTGAAACCTCCTTCTAAGACCCCCATCTGTAATACCCCGTCAATGCCCTGGATTCCCTCTACCAAACCTGGTTCAGGAACCTCAGGACCAGTCCAGGCCGGGATGCTGGGTGGGGGAAGCTCAGGCCCTGGCCGAGGCTCAGGCCGGGGTTCTGGGCGATGGGTGGGCAGAAAGCCTGGTAAGGAAAGGCTGTCATTGAGTGGAGACCTGGATTTCGGTGCCCCATTTCCTTTCCCTATGGGACTGGGGCAGCCCCTAGAGACAACACACCCTCCCCCAGAAGCCAGCTTACCTGTGGGTGACCGAGGGGTGGAGGGTGGGGCACGGGGCTGGCTGATGGAAACTCGGGGTGGCTCCTGGCTCAGGGGTCTGGTGTTGTAGCGGAGGTCAGAGGCCGAGTAGTGGTAGCCAGGGCCAGCAGGACAGATCTCCCGAAAACCCTCTGGGAACAGGAAAGGAAGGGAGAGGGACAAAAAGAGGGCA
>NW_005360548.1:880597-882603 GCF_000412655.1 Myotis brandtii
GGGGGGGGGGGGGGGGGGGGGGGGAGAGAGGGAGAGGGAGCCTTGGTTGGGGATGAGGGTTGGCCTGGGAGTGTATCAGGGGTTTGGATTAGATGCTGGGATGGGTGGTACCCTGGCCAAAGGCTGGGACATCTCAGAGGCCAAGTGTGGGACCAAGGATGGTTTTCCCTATTTGGGATGGTGGTGGGGTCTGGTTTGGGGTCTACAGAGACTAGGATGAAGGCCAGGAAACAGTCAGGTCCCTTGTGGGGTCTGGTTTTAAGCAGAAGCTAGATTTCCAGGGAGGTGACTCAGGGAGGGCCCTGTGTGGGGCGGGGCCCAAGGAGGAGCCTATGTTGAAGGCAGTGTCTCAGGACCTGGGGACTTGGCTAAAGCATGGGGACACGGAGGGACAGGTGGAGTATCTCAGGAGCTAGGAGTAGCCAAAGCTGGAGGTGATGCTCAGAAGAAGGTAGTGTGTCTCAGGGGTAGATGCGGCCAAGGATGGTTGTGGCCTGGGGTAGAGTTCATTCTGAGGGTAGCCGGTCTCGGAGGCTGGGGAAGTGGCCAAGACTAGGAATCAACCAGGTTTGAGGGCTGTGAGCCTCAAAGCCTGGGGGCGGGGTCTGAGGCGGGGCCTAGAGTGGGGAGGGGAGTAGGCGGGGCAGAAGGCGCTCACCTGAGCCGAAGGGTGGGCAGAGCTGGCAGCCCCGACCCCAGGCTTTGCCCACACGGCTACAGCAGCAGATCTGTTTGGTGATGTTGCGCAGAATGGGCAGCGAGCAGCCGCCGTCGCGGAGCACGCGGAAGCAGGGCCCCTTGGCCTCTGAGATCACGTGTTGGGCTGGGGGAGGGGGAGGAACATTTCAGAGAGGGTTTGGGAGGGCAGGGGATCTGCGAGGTGGGGTATCCAGGGAGGGTTTGGTGGATTCGAGGGACTTTCAGGAGAGGTCTGAGAGGGCCTGAGGCAGAATGAGGGGTCTCGAGGCCTGAAAAGGCTTGGGGCCTGAGGAGAGTCTGAGGGGTGAATGAGACCATCCGGACGGATCTCGGGGTCAGAAGAAGTCCTGGTGAGGGAAGGTGAAGGATTTGGGGGCCGGGAGGAGCTGAAGGAAGGCTGGGGATCTGGAGACAAAAGGGGTTCTTAGAAATGGCCGAAGAAGGTCCAGAAAGTCCGAGGCGGATCTAATGAGAGACCTGGGAGTCTCGGAGGGTCTGGGGGTGTTTAAGGAAATTAAGGGTCCAGGGATGTGCTGGGATAGGCCTGAGGGCACAGCGGGACGTGGGACCCAGCCTCGGGCCCTCTCGGTGGCTCACAGATGCAGCTGCTGCGGGATGAGTCCAGCAGGAAGCCGTCCGGGCACACGCACGTGTACCCCCCGTGAGTGTTGGCACACTCCCCGTGCTGGCAGCGCCCGCCAGTCGCGCACTCATCCACATCTGCGGGGAGGGACGCAGTGGTCCTAGTGGTGTCAGGGACCCCCTCCCGCCCGGCCCGCTTCGCAGGACCCGTTAACCCTTTCGAAGCCAGCTGGACACGGACCACCTGGGGCTCCCACTCGGTTGGAGTTCCCTGTAAAGAGAGGAGAGGGACGTGCCCAGGGCGAGAGGATGGAGAAAGGAGTGGGCGGGGACGAAAGTGGGGTGGAAGGGACTAAAGGGTGTAGGGTGTCGTTTGAGTTCCGGTGGGCGCTCAGTTGGCGGTCCGACCGAAGATAATGTGGGAGGTTTCAGACTGCATGGCTGGGGCCACGGGACAAAGCCAGGCTGAGAGCAGAGTAGCCAATGTCCAAGGTGGCGTAGGCGGTCCCAGAACATACGGATAAGGCCAGACTGGAAGTGACCCCCAGCCAGGCAGGCCTGGCTATTTTGAGGACAGGTTTTGTCGCCGGGCAGAGTGCGAGGGGGTTCTCACCCCTCCCCAGCTCCGAGCACCTCGGGGGCGTCCTGGGGCTTACCCGGGTGCTCCGAGCACGACTGACAGTCGTGAACGCCCCAGGCCACGCCGGCCCCTCCGCAGCAGACAT
>NW_005360548.1:882770-887445 GCF_000412655.1 Myotis brandtii
CTCCCAAGGGCCGGACACGCGCTCCACCTGGTGCACCACCACGGACGCCTCCTGCGGGTGCTCCACGTGGACGCTCACCATAGATGCCACACCTGGAGGAAGGCATCGCGGGCAAAGGGGTGCATACTGGGTTCTTAAGGAGTGGGGCGAGGAATGGGTGGAAGGGCGCACTGGGGAAGGCAGGAAAGGTGGGGTCAGAGGCATGGCTAGGGGGTGGACAGAGGGGTAGGAGAGGACCCCGGCCGCACTCTCCTAACCGTGTTCATCGTCGCGGTGGTTGGCTAGTGGCATGGTGTACACTGAGCGAGTGAGGCCTGGCATGGCCGGCGCCGGGGGTTGAGCGCCCGAGGAATGCAACTGGCAGAACTTGCCAGCGAAGTCCGGGGGGCAGAGACAGCGGTCAGGCTTCATGCACACACCGCCGTTATGACAGATCAAGGGACACAGGACTGGGGGGAGAGCGAGGACACTCAGAGTCAGCAACCCTTCTGGCAGGCATCCCTAGGGCCAGCTTCCCCGAACTAGCTCAGTCCCTAACACTATAACTACACCCTCAAAGCTACCACTCAGTGCTAAGTCGCTACGCCTTGAGCTGTCATGTGCCACTTCCACCAGTCCTTGGCTGCTAGCAGTGGCTCGGTCCAGTTGTCCAGACCTCTGTGGTATAGAGTCGCCCACTGGGTTGGCTCGCCACGCCCGCGGCTCTTCATTCACTGTCCTGTTATCTCACCTCCCTCTCCAGCCCCACTTTCTGAGCCCCTCCCACCCCGCCTCCCAGCTATCTGGGCGGGTGTCTTAGCTCCGCCCACCGCACTGTCTCCGCCCATCTCCCCTTGGCTCAGACTCTAGCACTGCCTTCCCGACTCAGAGTCAGCAACCCTTCTGGCAGGCATCCCTAGGGCCAGCTTCCCCGAACTAGCTCAGTCCCTAACACTATAACTACACCCTCAAAGCTACCACTCAGTGCTAAGTCGCTACGCCTTGAGCTGTCATGTGCCACTTCCACCAGTCCTTGGCTGCTAGCAGTGGCTCGGTCCAGTTGTCCAGACCTCTGTGGTATAGAGTCGCCCACTGGGTTGGCTCGCCACGCCCGCGGCTCTTCATTCACTGTCCTGTTATCTCACCTCCCTCTCCAGCCCCACTTTCTGAGCCCCTCCCACCCCGCCTCCCAGCTATCTGGGCGGGTGTCTTAGCTCCGCCCACCGCACTGTCTCCGCCCATCTCCCCTTGGCTCAGACTCTAGCACTGCCTTCCCGGGTGTACCAGCCCCGCCCACATAGCGCTATCCCGGGGCGAAGTAAGCATTTATTTATTTAAATTAAGTTTATTGGGGTAACTGGTTAATAAGACCATATAGGTTTCAAGTACACATTCTATGATACATGATCTGTGTCCACCACCCAAAGTCAAATCATCTTCCGTCACCAAATACTTGGCCCTCTTTCCATAAGCATTTAGCCTTGCCCACCTCATCTTCAGACTGAATTTTGCTGTTCCAGCCCCTAAGACCCAGCTAGTGCCTTGCATTGACTAAAACCACATTTTAGTCATTCCCTGGCATCACTCCCCCCTTGCAGCCCCGCCCACATCACCTTCTTCCCGCGGGATTGTAAACTCCGCCTATCTAGCTGTCCAACTTGCTGCCTTTAGCTCCGCCCACCTCCTTTCCTTCCTTACGCTGATTTGCCCGGGCTTACTTGTTCAAGCCCCTCCCACCCCGCCTCCCAGCTATCTGGGCGGGTGTCTTAGCTCCGCCCACCGCACTGTCTCCGCCCACCTCCCCTTGGCTCAGACTCTAGCACTGCCTTCCCGCCTCCAGTACCCCGGGGCGGATCCACCAACGGGAACGCGCCTCCTCTCTCTGCGCGCACTCGCTGGGCCCCTGGCCACCTCTGGGCGGGTCACTGCCAGCTGTGCGGCGGGGTAAACAAAGAGAGGGGCGCGGCGGGGGTAGGGCGGTGGCTCCGCATTCCCGATCCTTGGGGAGCCCCGGGGGCCGTAGAGCCAAAGAAGGCCGGACGTGTGCTTCGAGGACACCCCCTCCCTTTCTCCCCAGGGGCGACCGAGAACAGCTGGAGACAGCTGTGTGGATGGGAGGAAGGGAGCAGGCGGCCAGAGCCGTCCTGGAAGGCGTGTGTGGTATTCTGAGCCACACACTGGAGAGAGGAAAGCAGAAAGAGAGCCTCCTCAGTTTTGAAGGGTAAAGAGACTGGACTCCTGGGAGACCAGCTAAAGGGCAATACTCGGGGGTTCAAAGACTCAAGTTTTCTAGAATGGAAAGGGAACGAGCCTACCAGCTGTGCGCGGGGTAAACAAAGAGAGGGGCGCGGCGGGGGTAGGGCGGTGGCTCCGCATTCCCGATCCTTGGGGAGCCCCGGGGGCCGTAGAGCCAAAGAAGGCCGGACGTGTGCTTCGAGGACACCCCCTCCCTTTCTCCCCAGGGGCGACCGAGAACAGCTGGAGACAGCTGTGTGGATGGGAGGAAGGGAGCAGGCGGCCAGAGCCGTCCTGGAAGGCGTGTGTGGTATTCTGAGCCACACACTGGAGAGAGGAAAGCAGAAAGAGAGCCTCCTCAGTTTTGAAGGGTAAAGAGACTGGACTCCTGGGAGACCAGCTAAAGGGCAATACTCGGGGGTTCAAAGACTCAAGTTTTCTAGAATGGAAAGGGAACGAGCCTAGCTCAGAGGATCTGAGGCGCCCATTCAACAGGAATCCATGAAGTCCTTTTGGAGAGAATTACCTAGAAAAGAGGACTCTAGTGCCTTCAAGGGAGCACTGGAGAAGGGTACTCAGGGGATGGCCAATTTGAGGGTGCTGAGAAAAACGTTAGAAGAAGTGGGATTTCTGGGAGTCCCCAGCACATGAGAGCCTCAGTAGTCTGGGAAGACTCTAAGATGCTGTGCGATCCCCCTTCCCCTCCCAGCCAAGGGATTGGGTGCCCAAGTCTTTTGTTTAATGGCTGGTGTCTGGAGTCCTAATCAGCTGATCAAGGCTAACTCTGGGGTTCTCTGAAGACAGATGGGTTCCTGGAGAGGGGGTCAGCTGAAAGAGAAGGACTTGGAAAGATAGCAATTAGGACTCTGATGGGATTCCATTGGAAATATAAGAAAATGGCAGTCTTTTGTGGGAAAAGAATTCAGCTAGGAAGTGGAGTTATCAGTGTATAGGGTTTGTAATCTGGGGCTCCTCTGGAGAGTGGGGAACAGTAGCGGAGGGGAAATACTACGGAATTTACTGGTGACAGGTACAATTTGGGGATTACATCAGAAGAATGGGAGGGAGGAAACTTCACTGGAGGGGCTTTTCTCTAGTTTATTGATGGGGGTGGGGATGGGACTTAGGATCGGAGGGCAGACACTCTAGCCCCACTAGTTAGGGGAGCTAGCCCAGGATTCCAGGTTGCTCTAATAGGGATCCTTAGTAATAGGCCTAGGATAGGAAAGGTCTCTGCTGGGGGTTGTGATAATCAAGCTACGTCTGGGGGGCGGGGGGAGGGCACTTCCCAGCCTCAGAGCATTTCTCCACCTTCTCTTGGCCTGAAAGCAGGCCCCCCACCCAGCTCCCTGAGGGCTCCCATGTCAGGACAGGCTGCTAGATGGGCATGGCCAACTCCACCCCCTACGCCCCTGGAGAAGTGAGGAGCTGAGGACATAGGGGTCCTGCCGAGGTCAGCCCCCTTTCATATGCCCCTCCTTGTGCCTCCAGGGGCTTGGCACCCGCTTGGACATGGCGCCTGGCACGGGTGCTTTGGGGCTGGGCAGGGAGGGAGTGAAGGAAGGAGGGAGGAAGGGGAGGAGAGAAGGAGTGGCAGCAGGCGGGGCTCAGGCGGGAGATGAGCTCACGCCGCCAGGGCTGGATTGGCTGGGGGCCAGGCTGGGCGAGTTTTCGGCGCCAGGGGCCCCCACTCCCCACTCCAGAGGGCCTCTTGGGTTGGGAGCAGGTAGGCCCCGACCAGAGAATCAGCCCATCCCCACACCCTGTGGCAAACAGGTGGCCCATTCTCCCACCTCACCTGAACCCTTGGGGACTCCCTGGTGCAATCCTCCTTCTGTGGCCTCTGTCCCCAGGGGCACCCCATCCCCTAGGCCTCCTATCTGGATTTCTCTCCCATGTGTGCCCCTTGCAACTCAGGGTCCTGCAGAAACCCTCCTTCTATGGACCGGTTCCCTCTCAGCTCTCCAAAGCAACTTTCCTCACCCCAGTCTCCCTCCACACAGGCACTCCCATCCTGGGATTTTCCTAATCCCTCTCTCACTCATAGACACAGAAACTAGGACACCCCCCCAAGCCCTGAAACTCTCCCTTGGTCTTTAGGGACCCACCATAGTCTCAACTCAAGCCCCCTTTCCCCAAGTTCCCAGGGCCCTCAAGTCTGGTATCACCAAGATTGACTCAAAGGCTGGAAAGTCGGACCCAATTCCCTCACGTGGGACGCCACAGGTCCCTGAGAACCCCTATTGCTTGAAAAATCAGGACCCAACCCCAAAAGCCAGGAATTTGAGGCTTCCCTTCTTAAGTAACCAGGGATCCCCCCAGCACAGGGAATCTGGGCTCCCTCTCCCTGGGGGACTGTTTCCACCATCCCCAGGGGTTTCTCCTCCCCCTGGGAACCCCTCCCTCGGGACCACCACCCCGCACTCACAGGCGCGGAAGCCGGGTCCCCCCGGGGCCGCCC
>NW_005360548.1:887837-891694 GCF_000412655.1 Myotis brandtii
GCTAGACTCACAGGGGGAGGGGGCGCCCCCTCTGTCCCTCCTCGCTTCAACAAGTGAATGGGGCCCACGAGGGAGCGGCGAGGAAGGGAACAGGTGGGGGCGGGCTCATTTCCCCCAGACAGGCCCGAATCCATAAAGAGGAAGGAGAAGTGGGGGCCGCATTTGGGGAGGCGGCTAAGGGCTGCTTCTCTGCCCTAGGTACAGAGAAAGGGGCTTCATATGGATAGGGACTGTCACGGGCGCATCTGGGCAGCCAGGTGCAATCTGGGGGAGAGGAGGGTCTGCATCTGGGCACATGGAGGAACTGGGGGTCTGAATGGTGCGCAGGACGCTGGGGGGGGCTTCACTAGCATCTGGCCAGAAACCCCCACACCTGGTAAAAGAAGTCAGAATGAATAAGGGGAAACGGTGAACTGAGGCTGTGGGCGGGGGTCCTTACATCTGGCCAGAGGCCCACATCTGGAAGACTTTAGGGAGGAGGGGACACATCTGGGCTGAAGGCCACAGCAGGAGGGGTACTTTTGAGGGTGGTTAAAACTAGGGGGTGTGCTAGCCCAGGGGCGAGAGCTGGAGCGAAAGGAGAGCAAGGGAAGCAAGGGGAGGCCTCTGGCCTCTAGCCGCCAGGCAATTTTGGGCATTCAGTGACCGGGCAGGCGCCAACCCGCACAATCGCTTTTGTTGTCTGGGCTAGTTCAACTGCGCTCTCTGCGGGGACAGCGCCCCCCTCTTTGGCCGCGGGGAGCCCGGACGCCTGGCTTCCCGGCCCCACCCCCGCAGGTCAGCGCCTCTGGCCAGCGTCTGGTCCTGTCCTGGGCTTACCTCTCAAGGCCGGACGTCAGGGTCCCTAGAGGGGGCCGTGTCCTGGGGTGGGGTACTGAGCTACAATGGGGGGCAGCTAGGCAGCGGCTGGGCCGTGGGAACCAGACGGCTTTATCAGGCCCGGAACCCTCCCCCCCTCGGCGGCAGGGGAAAGGCGGATGTTCTTACCCCGGGCCTGGCCGGCAGGAGTGCGCTGTGGGGGCCTCTTACTCAGCAGTGCCCGGCCCCCTGGCCCACGGGGCCGCCGCCTTCTCAGTAGAGCTCTGGCCTCCTGCAGCCTGAGTGGGAGGGGGCAGAGAAGGAGCTGTCATTGCGGGTAGGCTGACCCCCCCCCCCCGCCCCCCAGCTGGAAGGGGCCTTCCAGCCAGGAGGGCTTCCAGTGTCGCCTCTGCCCACCATTCTATCCCACCCCCACCCCCACCCCTCTACAGGGACCAGGCCTTGAGCATTCTTTAGAGGCTTGGCGAGAAACAGAGACAAAGACTGTGGGAGAATCAGATGAGGAAGGGAGAAAGAGAAAGAGGAGAGACAGAAGAAGAGAAACAGGTGACAATGAGAGAAACAGAAGGAGACAGAGATGGAAAGAACAAATACAGAGAGTGGGACAGACAGAGAGATAGAGACTGAAAGGCTCAGAGACTGCAATAGGGAGGAAAAGGAGAAATAGAAACATACAAGTTGATAGAGGAGGGAGGGAAGGAGGGAAGGAGGGAGAGGGAACAACTGAGAGGAGGAGACCCAGGGAGTAGAGTGGAAGATGTGCCAGAAGTGGTGGAGGAGCTGGGAGCTGCTGAGCATTTGGTAGGGGAGGGAGTGCACACTCACGTCAGTGGCTGCCAGTTCAGGGACACCTGTTTCTTCCTCACGCTGGGGCTGGGGCTGGGGCTGGGGCTGAGCAGTGCAGGGGGCCCTGGTGCCAGGCACCGCTGAGGGCCTGCACACTTTTCGGGTGGGCAGCTCTGGACCCTGCAGGAGGCTTCGGAGACAGCCAGGGACTAAGTGTAGCAGGAGGGGACCAAGTCCCTCTTTCCATCAAGTGCATCCAGATCTCCAACTGGGATGAGGGGTGGGGAAGGGAGCCCACAGCCCCTCTGTTCCTACTCCATGTCACCCCTACCTGTACCCCACCTAGGAGAACCCACCTCTGAAGCAACGGCTCCTCCTGAGTGACCGGGCTGGGCAGCAGCGACAAGCAACAACACTATAACAGAGGGGTGGGAGTCACTCAGGTCTCTAGGGTTCTAGAACTCCCCAAAGGAGGGCAATGAGGATGGGGGGGACCAAGATAAGGCGTGAGGGTGCTGGAAATAGATATGTGGCCCATTTGAGGCACTGCGCTGGATGCCTGTTTCCCTATCTATACAATAGGAGGCAAATTAGCTTAGTCTCTCTAGGGATGAAGGTCACAGCAACCTCATTTTTACTTGTCTTCTGAAGTTTTTGGAGGTAAAGTATTCTTGGAAAAGATACTTTAAAGTATTTTCTAAGCGATTAAACGAACTCAAAGGGGATTTCTAAGCGCATTTTCCAACCCAGACTGTCTGGGAATTTAGGACCCTGCCCTCCGGGCACATCCCTGTCCTGGACTAGATGTCATCTCGCGCATGGGCGGTAGGTGGCGCTACTTCCACAGGCCTCAGCTGGGAAGTAAAGTCCTTTGACTGTGCGTCCAGCAGGGTTCGGAGGTGGAGGGGGATATAGAAGGAGCCACAGCCCAGGACTGGGAATCCCGAGGCTGAGTTTTAGCCCATTCCTGCCCTTGCAAGCTCGTGTGTCCCGGAGCCAGCGTCTCCTGGTCTTTGAGCCTCGCTTTCCCGTCTGACCAGGAGGAAAGAGTTGTTCTTGGAGAAATCTCTGCGCCCAGGGGGTCTCAGATTCTGGGTAGTGGAGCCCTCAGCTCAGACGCAAGTGCGTCGAAACCAAGGGGCCCCCCAGACAAATCCATTATTGCCAGGCTAAGGGGGACGAGGGAGAGGGAGAGCGCGCAGGCCCTGAGAGAAGGGCAGTGGGGGGTGCTACCAAGGGGACATCGGGCGCGTGGACTCTTCCCAAGACGGCAGGGGCCCAGTGGGGAAGGAAGCCGCCGGGTGGGAACCTCCGGGACCCCCGATCTTGCCGTCATCCCTCCCGCCTTTTCTCCGGGTTAACCCGTTCCCGGCCCCGCCCCCGGTGCGGCTCGGGTTACTAAACGTATTCGCAGAGACCGTGGCGGGAGCGCAGCCCGGGGCCTTTGTAACGGAGCGCTGGGCTCCGGGCAGGGGGTGGGGGTGCTGGGCAGACTGTTTCCTTGGATCTCGTCACCGTACACAGGAAGGGTGGCTACAACCCCCAAATCTATAGGAAATTCTGGGTCTCTTGCCGCGAAATCACTGGTACCTCATTCAAGCCTGAACTCCTTTAATTCTAGGGTACTACAGCATCTCCAACCCTTATGAAACCTGAGGATCACCCCACCGGCACCATTCCCCGCAAGCCCTTCCGCCATCGACCCGAAAGTCCACGTCTTCCTCATTAGGAAGATTCGAGTGTCCCTTTTAATTAATCCAGGCGCCCCCAAGCCCTAGAACACCAAGACATCTTAAGTCCCTCATAAATTTCCTTCGTCACCTCCCCCACTCTTCCTCCTTGAGCACCCAAGAAACTTGGGGAGCCCGATCCCAGTTCGAGGGCCCCACCCATCTATCGTCCTAGGAGAACCCAAAGCCCTGCCCCCATATAAACTGGGACCCTTCTCCGAGAAAAACCCTAGAATTCCCTGGAGCCACATCTATCTCTACCACACACATCAGAAGGGAATCGCTCCCGTCAAAATCTCAGTGCTCCCGGGATTCTAGCCCCTGCAAAATCAAGGGCCCTAATAAATCCAAGCGCTCTGGCCCTTTCATCCTCGCCCGAAGCAGTGGGCTCGATTCCCCTTAGAGAGAAAAGTCCTCGGCCTCCCGGACCACCACACCTATCAGGTGGAGGGGGGCACAAGGAAGAGGGGGCTGCAGCGGGGCTTACCCGGCCGGGTGGCCCGGGATCACCGCAGCCTCGAC
>NW_005360548.1:891781-891999 GCF_000412655.1 Myotis brandtii
AGTCTGTCCAGTGGGTCCGGCTCTGCGCCGCCCGCCCCACGACCCCGCCCGAGGCCAACTCATTTTCTCCTAGTCCCGGTCGCGGGCTTCGAACTTCTCGCCAATCAGAGCCCGGTGCCGCCAGGGGCGCTGCCTCCGAGGCCAATCGGAAGGCGGTAGGGGCGGGGCTAGAGGGACAGGTGTTGGGCGGGGGGCGCTGGGGCCTGCCTGGAATTCTC
>NW_005360548.1:892039-913817 GCF_000412655.1 Myotis brandtii
CCGTGGTGTGTGTGTGTGTGTGTGTGTGTTGGGGGGGGGGGGCGGGAGTCGGTTGAACCCTCCGGTGAAGGAGAGCCCCTAGTGTGGAGGTGCTGCGACCCCTCCCATGACTGGGAGCGAGGTGGAGGCCGTGGGCAGGGTCTCCTAAACCAGACTCCCACTTGCAGGCCTCATCCCTCAACTCCTAGTTGTCGGGGCGTGCGATCAGAATGTGCTCCCTGACTCGTGTAGATGCTGGAAGCTCCCACAGGTCTCCACTTCTCACGCGAGATACTCAAGATTCTGAGGACGGAGCATCCTGCCCAGGAGGCCCGGCCCCTCTGAGGTTCCAGGCCCATTCCGGACCTTCCCAAAGGATCACCTTTTCTACAGGCCCTGTGCTCAGGAGTTCCGGACCCAACCAGCAGTAGCCTGCTTCTTCTGAAGGCTGTAGTCTCCGCCCCACAGAGGACCCAGCTCCACTCCTGACCCACAGACTCCACGCCCAACGCTGCTGGCTCTGCTCTCCTCCTTGACACAACCCTCTTCCCTCCTCCCCGCACTGGTTACCAGGCCCCTTTCCCTGCCTGAATCTTTAAAGACTTCCAAGAGCACCGCTCCCACTTCCAGGATTGCAGACTCTCCCTAGAGAATTCCAGTCCCCTACCTTCCCAGGGACCTTTACCTTTAGGAGCCCCAAGCCACAGAGAACCTTCGGCCCCACTTGCACCCCCTTTTATCTATTTTTTTAAAATACATCTTTACTGATTTCAGAGAGGAAGGGAGAGGGAGAGAGGGATAGAAACATAATGATGAGAAATACCAGTATTGATTGGCTGCTTCCTGCACGTCCCTACTGGGCATGTGCCCCGGGAATCGAACCGTGACCTCCTGGTTCATAGGTCGACGCCCAACCACTGAGCCACACAGGCCAGGTGCACCCCCTTTTAAAGGGTTCCAGATTCTAAGCCCAGCTCTGGCCCTCAGAGGGTATCAAGGCCAGCCCCTTCCCTTCATTAAAAATTCAAGGCCCCACCTTCTTTCCTTGGAATTACAAGCCCTTTCTCTAAGCTTCAGGCCACACTCCTTCCCACAGAGAATTGGGGAGTGGCCCCACACTTAGGATCCCAAGCCCCACCCCTTCACATTTGCCCCACCTCCAGGGTTTCCCAGTCCATCTCACAGCAGTTTAATTCTATGGTTTCCCTTTCTGTAGCGTTAGCCCGGCGGAGGCTAGGCCCACACAGAGAACTTAGCCTCCCACCTTGACCTGACTCCACACTAACAAAGCAACAGATCCAGCTTTATCTTCATTCCCCATTCCTCCTTCTTCTTCCAATGGAAGGTGTACAGGGGGTACAGGGGACCCCTTCACCCTCCCTGGTTACAGTGAGGCACCTGGACTGACTCAGCACACTCACACCATTACTGCTACCTACAGCAATCCACACCTCCATCCCACTCTGACACCTAGAACTCTGGGTCCACCCACCGTCCTGGGACACAGCCTCTTAAAGCAGCAACAACGGCACTCGGGCCCCACTCACGGGCATTCGTGGGCTGTCTCAGCGTGATGGTGGAGTGCCTGGTTCTGCTCTCTGAATGTGCTCCATGCCCCTTTGTAAATCCCCCTCGATCCCTGAGAACATAGCCATGCAGGACAGTGTGTCCCTGCCCTCTCCCTTCCTCCTACCCTGTGGCTGGAGCATTTGCTGGGGGCGCTGCCGAAATTTCTCCCTTCTGCCTGGGATCCAGGACATCTTCAATGCTTGTTGCTAGGCAACAGTCACTGGCTCACCACTGTAACTTCCGGGGATGGCTGTGGCTTCCCCTCACCCATTCCCCCCTCACCCCCGGCATTTGGAATCCCCAATTTCAATCCCTATCAGTGCCACTATCTCCCAGGATTTTTTGTTTCTTTCTTTCTTTTTGAACTTTCGTGAATTTATTTGCGATAAACTGACAACATATACTGGGAAGCAAATTCTCAAATGCTCCTCACCTAGTAACAGCCAATCACCCCTTGGATCCTTATCTGTTCTCAACCCTTCAGAACCCCCAGAGTTCTAAAGTCATGGCATTCCAGAAGCTTCCTCCCAGTGTGGGCTCACACAGTTTTATCCCTTGCATTAATGAACAAAAATCTCCATAGTGGCCCTGGCTGGTTTGGCTCAGTGGATAGGGCATTGGATGGGCTCACACAGTTTTATCCCTTGCATTAATAAACAAAAATCTCCATAGTGGCCCTGGCTGGTTTGGGATAGGGCGTTGGCCTGTGGACTAAAGGGTCCTGGGTTTGATTCCAGTCAAGGGCACATGCCTGGGTTTCGGGCTTGCAGGAGGCAGCTGATTGATGATTCTCTCTCATCATTGATGTTTCTATCTCTCTCTTCCTCTCCTTTCCTTTGTGAAATCAATAAAAATATTTTTTAAAAAAATCTCCATAGTGTTCTAGATTTTCTGACAATTTCTCTCAGTTCTAGAATCATCAGCATTCCACACACATGTGTTCTGGATTCCCTGGCATGGAAAAAGCTATGTCAATATTCCAGATCTACAAGCATTACAAAATGCCTTCATATTCTAGATCCCCTGGTCCCCTAACATCCCAACCCACCTCCTATATTTTGACTTCCTAACATTCAAACATCCCCGTGTTCTGAATGCCCTGGCTTATAAAAACATGCCCAGAGTTCAAGTATCATAGGCATTCCAGAACACTTTCAGAATCACTCACCTTTTAGACCTACCGTTTGTGTTCTAGATTCTTTGACAATCTAGAACCCCCGCCATTATGGATTGCTTGGAATGCAAACAAACTCTCTAGTGGTCTAGAAAGGTTGACATTCCAGAATATCCCTATGCCCTAGATTTCCTAGCAATCCAGATCTTTTCTGTTGTTGTTGTTGTTATTATTATTATTATTATTTCAGAGAGGAAGGGAGAGGGAAAGATGACCATCAATGATGAGAGTCATTGCTCGGCCACTTCCTGCATGCCCTCTACCAGGGGTGGAGTCTGCAACCCAGGCATGTGACTTAACCAGGAATCAAACCGTGATCTCCTAGTTCATAGGTCGATGCTCAACCACTGAGCCATGCTGGCCAGGCTTCTGTGTTTTAGAGTTCTCAGCATTCCTAATCCCCAGCATGAAAAATATTCCTACTGATATAAATTCATAGGCATTATAGAACATTCCCATTCTACAATTATTGACTTTCCAGGTCCTTCTGTCAAGAAACTTTCACAGTCTGGATTTTCTGAAATGCAGGAGAGAACCCTAACATTGTTCATCCACTAGAACTCTAAAATATTCCTGTGTTCTAGATTCCCTAACATTCTAGACCCCTCTCACCATGTTACAGAAGCCCTGACATTCCAGAAACTGGGATTCTACAATTAGCATATCCTAAAATCGCTTGCTACTAGTCTGGCCCACTCTCTCTCCTCTTCATTGGTCCAAAGAAAAGATGCTGAAGATTTCCCTGAGGAGTTGCCATAGTAACAGGCATTATTTGGGAGAAATCCCAAGGTTGTCCTGCTGGGCTGAGCTGAATCTGTCCCACATACCCTCTCAGGTGTGGGCAGAAAAGGGGCGAAAGACTGGGAAGACAGGGATGTGGGCCAGATGTTTGCAGTGGTGAGATTTTGGGTACAAATGTTAAGGATGTGGCAACGTCTGTGTTTCTGCCAACCTGTAGCCATTCATCCCCACTTGTGGTAACAAAACCCTGATTCAACTTTCAGAAACTCCTCTTCTACTGTCAACATGGGCCTGAAGCCACCTCTTGGCTAGTGAGGTCACATTACCCCTGGAACAAGGGAAGACCTCCATCCACTGGCCATAGTGATTGGTTCAGGGGTGGGCATCTGACTCCACTCAAGCCAATGAGAATCAGGCTTGTGATTTTTGTGGCTGCGAGAGGAAATAAAGTTCCTAAGGAACTACCTAAAGTTATCTTGGCACAAGAGGGAAAAACCTGACTGAGAACCCCTGGATCCAGCCATGCCTGAAGCTGATGTGTAAACCTATACATTTCTTTTCTTTGCTTAAAGCAGGAGAGACAGATGTCTCTGAATCTACAGCCTGGTTGGGCCCCATATCTCTCCCACCCTTTCCCTGGGGGTCCCCAATCATCTAAGAATGTAAGCAAGGTGTTGGCAGTGAGAACTTTATTAGGAGAGGGTAACTTTGGCCCCAGAAAAAAGGGAGATAGGGGAGATCTAGTAACAGTGACCATTCCAAGGAGACCCTGGCCCTGAACCCAGGGCTCTGACAGGAAGCGGGCAGGTACCCGAGTCTCTAGGACCTGAGCATTCAAAGGCACCATGGCAGCTGCGTTCAGAAGGAAGTTTCATTGAGCTTCATCTTGGGGGGTGCAAGGGGAGCCCCAAGACCCGTGGAGGGCCGGGGGGCTGGTGTTGGTGGCCGTCGGGTCTCTGGCCCACTGCGCACCAGTTCCTGGCAGCGTTCCACAAAGCTGCCTCCCCCACGGCGCCGGGCCTCAGCCTGCGGGGGGCTGGGGCTCCCACGGCGGCCACACAGGGAGGTGTTGCTGGAAGCTGAGTAAAGACTGAGGGGTGCTGAGAGTCAATGCAGGCCATCGTGAGGCAGCTGAGCCAACCCCCCTCCCAGGCCACCATATTCCGTCCTCTCCCCCAGTGCACAGGAGGGGAAGTGGAGTCATGCCTACCTGGTGAGAGAAGTGCGGGGTGAGGGGCTGGGGAGAGAGCCCCGCGAGGAAGCCAGTGGGGCCAGGTCACACTGCTCCAGCTGTTCCATGAGCTCTTCCTCTGTCAGGCCACCTGCTGGGGGGCAAAGAAGCGAGGTCAGGGGGCAAGACAAGGATTACAGGGCAAGGGACAAAGGTCATGTGCAAGGATTGAGGTTGGGATAGCAGAAAAGATGCAGAGGTCAAGGGACAGGGGTCAGAACAGAGGGACTGAAAAGCAAGGGCAAGGAGGAGTTGGGGGGCGGGGGGAGGAAGGGGCCAGAGGGTGAGGGTGTGGGGAGGGAGATTATGAGGAAGGAAGTTGGGGAGAAGCGTTCAGGGTGAGCTTGTGTGGCTTGCGACAGGACTGAGGTGGGGTGAGGAGTACCAGGGGCTTGGCCTAGCCCGTCCATGGCAGTGGTCAGGTCCCACATGGCCAGGCTGCCGTTGGCCTGGCCAGTGAGCAGGTAGCGCCGGGGCCGAGAGCCAAGCCTTCGGGATCCCTCACACTCGAGCACCGTGAAGGCAGTGGTGGGCGAGCCATCCACGGAGCGCACGGAGCACACCCTGAGAGGGAAGGAGGAGGAGTCACCCTGCCGCACCAGGGACTGGCCTGGCCCTTCCTGGGCAATCCCGTTATGGCTTCCGTTCCTGTCTCTCCACCCCAAGCACCTTCATCCTTCCCCAATCTGCTCTCTTGGGTTCTGGCCCTGGGGTCCTGCCTGCACATTCGCCAGGTGTCCCAAGGGGGCCTCAGGACTCTGCCTCAAACCTGCTGCTCCCTCTTCCCACCTCAGGGAAGGCCAGAGTCTCCTCCTAAGTGCCTCCCTCACCTATTGCTGCCATGGCGGTTCTGCGTTGCCAGCATCTCTCCCATGGCCCTCCTCCCCGCTCGAGGCGTTGCCCTGGTCAAGCCCTGCCCTCTCCAGCCAGGCACCTGTCCAGCCCCCTTCTGGGCTCTCAGCCTCCTACCACACTCCGGTCCCTCCTCGTCACAGCTGCCATGGCTCCCAGCACATGCAGGCAGGACAGTCTCAGCGCCTCCATGCGGTCGACAAGGCCCTGCCCCTCTGCAGCCCCACTGCTCACCTCCAGTTCTGTGTTCTGGCCCCCAGACCATGGGCACTTCACTGGCTACCCTACTTAGCCATTCCTTGCTCAGTCTCCTCTTCAAGAAAACCCTCCCAGGGCCTCCTTCCCAGGGTGGAGCCAACAGCTCCTTTACAGCTCCCTGCCCCCCCCCCCCCCCCCGGCACTGAGCCGTCTCCATCTGAGGGCCACCACAGGCACCAGCTTCTCCACCTTCACTCCCACCCATATGGGTCACACCTTTGATACTTCGGTACGTCCAGACCCCAAACATGGACCAGGCCCATGCTCCTCCCTGCCCTTGCTCCTAAAGGCCCCTCGGCTGGGATCCTCTTGGCCTCCATAGTCCAGCTGGCCTCTTGTCTTCTCCTTTAACCACCCTGTCCACTTGACGGATGATCCTCACCGCTGACCCGTGGATGAAAGACGCACGAAAAGCTGGCTGGCGCTTGGCACCACCTTCTGAATGAACACTTGCTGGTCATCCCGCTCACCGTAGGGGCCTGGGCCAGACAGGGGTGAGAATCAGGCTTGCTGGGTCCCTGAGACCTCCAGGCCCCAAGGCTCTGCCCCAGCCCAAGACTAGATCCCCATCCCTAGATTGCTGAAGTTGGGTAGGGTCAGAGAGGGCTGGGGATCAGCAACAGTCAACAGGGTTGAGGCACATCAGGGACGGGGGTGATCCCAGGTCAGGTGGCAGTCAGCAGGAATCAGTGGGGGCAACAGAATTAAACAGGAGGAGCTGGGAGTAAAGGGAGCTCAACGGGGGTTAGATAAGGGGTCAATGGAGGCCAATGGGGGCTGTGGGTGGGAGGCCAGGGGCTAGGAAGCACCAATGTCATTGCCAGCACTGCAGCCGCCATGCCCATCGGCCGACTCCAGGGCCAGGATCTTGAAGGAAGCAAGTGGGGTGGAGCCCGGCTGGGTGGAAATCATGCCACGGAAGCGAGTCACAGACCATGTCCGCACGTGGTTGTTGTCAGCACAGACTGAGGGGCAGGAGGGCAGCAGGTCAGGCTGGGCGGCTGTTGCCCAACCTCCCCCAGCCCCAGGAGAACCAACTTTCAAAGGTGTCAGGATTCAGAATTCTTCTCAGAATTCCAAAATCCTGTTGGCTCATCCTCCAAAATCATTCAGAGCCTGATCTCACCTTACCCTGTCTGCTGCCTCCAGCTGCTCCTGTCCATTTCATCTCCTACCAGGACTATTGAAGCAGCCCCCCTGCCCCCATTCCCTGCTCCAGTCCTGTCCCCACAGCCTGTCCCACATGCAGCCAGAGGGAGCCTGTGCACACCTGCTAAGGTCACAGCCCTCCTCTCTCAGAGACCTCCTGGGCGCCATCGGAGTCAGGCTCAAGGACAGTCTTTGTGGCTTACAAGGTTCTATCGACCTGCCCCTTCAATCTACCCTCTCCCTTACCCACTGGGCACGGAGCTCTTCAGATACATCAGACTCTCCCACCCCAGAGCCTCTGCCTTGCTTCTTCCCTCCGCCTGGAATGCTTGTCCCCACAGATCTGCACTGTTCACTCCCTCATTTCTGCTCAAAGATCCTTCCTCAGAAAGGTCTTCCTGGAACCATGCTTGGCCTGTGACCCTGACACTCTCTAGCCCAGCGGCTCTCAACCTGTGGGTCGCGACCCCTTTGGCGGTCGAACGACCCTTTCACAGGGGTCGCCTAAGACCATCCTGCATATCAGATGTTTACATTACGATTCATAACAGTAGCAACATTACAGTTATGAAGTAGCAACGAAAATAATTTTATGGTTGGGTCACAACATGAGCAACTGTATTTAAAGGGCCAGAAGGTTGAGAACCACTGCTCTAGCCACTCACACAGCTTTGTTTTTCTTCATGACCCTCATCATTGACTGGTATCGATTTATATTTGTATTAATTTGTCTGCCACTCCTACTAGAAAGCCAGCTCCATGAGGATAGGGACTTGACATGTCTTGCTCATCACTGTGTGCCATGTGTGCCTGGCACACAGTAGGTGCTCAATAACCATTTGTTGAATTGATGAGTTATTCATTCTCCCTTAGACTGGCCCCTTTATATAGTATCCTCTGACTTCTGTGATTACTGTCCCAGGTCAAACTTCTCTCCCCTGTAGAGTTCTCTCCCTACACAATGTCTCTCCCAGTGGAAACCCTCATCGACCTGGCTTCATGCTCCCATCCAAGCCACCCCTCCTGCAGGAAGATGGGCACTTGGGGCAGCCCACAAGCCCACCTGAGATGAGATGCTTCTCTGACAACATGATCTTGGTGACGGGGCTTCGATGCACGGTGAAGGTCTGGAAGAGCTGTGGCCCGGAGCCCACAGTCTCGGGGTGCTGCACGATGACCCGCACGCCCCCGGAGCTGGTGCCATAGGCGATCTCAATCCAGTTCCCACTGTCACCTGATGAGGCACCAAGGAGGAGGAGAGGAATGGGGTCACAGAGAGGCAGAAACCAAGGCAGGGAGAGACAGATAGATGCAGAACAGAGACAGTCAGGAAGAGAGAGAGATGATAGGTGGTAAGAAGATGTGGAGATGGAGGAACGGGGACAGAGTGACAGGTCAGAGAAAGAGAACCAGAGACAGAAGTGAAGATGAAGAGAGGCAGAGCTAACATGAGAGGGAAGAGAGAGAGAAACTAGAGAAACAGGGAGACACAGGAACTGAGAAAATGAGTCATTAGGAGGGATATAGAGACAGAGACAGACAGACATAAACAGGGATGGAATTAAAGAGAAACACAAAATATAGGGACATATATAGACAGCAAGACAAGAAAGTGCAAGCCCATGTGTCTGAGGGACACCCCATCCTCGCCAACTTTCCAGATGGGAAAAGTTATTTTCCAAGTGTCAGAAACTCCACGGACCATCTGAAGGATTGGGGGTAGGGAAAACATGGTTGTACTATTTTGTGCAGCAACTAAAAGCAATGGATTAGGATTATGCATCACCACATGGATGGATATTAAACTTAGGGCAAGGTGAGCAAAATAAGAGGACAATTGAGATAGATACCCGGTACCATTTACACAAATTCAAAACCTCTTCATGACGCCCATTTTGTAAGGACACATACACATGAAAAGACAAATGTTAATCATAATAGAATAGTGGCATATGATGGGGAGAGAGTGGGAAGAAAAGGGATACATGAATGAAATAAGAAAGAGGCCTTATGGGGGATGAGTGATAAGGTGAAGGGGAATATCATCAATAATATTTTGATAAGTTTACATGGTGACAATACTGAAAGGTATAAAAATGTCGAATCGCTATATTGTACACTTGAAACTAATATAACTAACACTAGAGGCCCTGTGCACGAAATTTGTGCATGGGGGGGGGGCGGTCCCTCAGCCCAGCCTGCACCCTCTCCAATCTGGGACCCCTCAGGGGATGTCTGACTGCTGGTTTAGTAAACTGGCAGTCGGATATCCCTCTCACAATCCAGGACTGCTGGCTCCTAACCACTCGCCTGCCTGCCTGCCTGATTGCCCCCTAACCGCTCCCCTGCTGGCCCAATTGCCCCCAACTGCCCTCCCCTGCAGGCTTGGTCACCCCCAACTGCCCTCCCCTGCCGGCCTTGTCACCCCCAAATGCCCTCCCATGCCGGCCTGATGGCCCCCAACTGCCCTCCCCTGCCGGCTTCATCTTGCCCCCAACTGCCTCCTTGCCGGCCTGGTCACCCCCAACTGCCCTCCCCTGCCAGCCTGGTTGCCCCTAACTGCCCTCCCCTGCAGGCCTGGTCACCCCCAACTGCCCTCCCCTGATGGCCATCTTGTGGTGGCCATCTTGTGACGACATGAGGACATTACGTGAGGGCGCGAGGGCCACCTAGGTTTTTATTAGTATAGATAATATTATATACCAACTATAGGTAAATCTTTTAAAAAAGAAAGGGGCCTTACATGAATACATGCTGTGAAGTTAGCTGTAATATTAATCTGTTCCTGCTAGAAAAAAATGTACTGTGACCATCACCTCCCACCATACAGACAAGTTCATTTGGAGTGAAACAGAGACCGATGTGTGGAGGCTAAAACCACAAAGCTTCTAGAAGAACATACAGGGGGAAATCTTCACAACCTGGGGGTAGGCAGATATCTTAAGGTCCAGAAAGCACTAACCATAAAAAAATTAATCATTATGCTAAGTGAAAAAAGCCAGACACAAAAGGTCACATATTGTGTGATTCCCTTGGCATGAAATGTCCAGAAAAAGGCAAATCCAGAGATAGAAAGTAGGTTAGGTTTCCAGAGGCTCTCAGGAGTACGATTGCTAACGAGTTCAAGGTTTCTTTTGGGGAATAAAAATCATATTCTGGAATTAGATAGGAGTGATGGTTGTACAAACTTGTGAATCTACTAAAAAATCACCAACTGTATACTCTAAAATGGTGAATTTTATGGTATGTGAACGATATCTCAAAAACAACAAATAAAAATCAAGCTATTTCTCCATATTTGAGGTTAAGGAAACAAACAAACAAAAAAACTGTCCCAAGTGAGAGAATTCAGCTTCGTCCACTGTAAAACGTGCCTTCTCTTTGTTTTATGGGCATGCAACCATCACGTCCTAATCATAGAGATGGGAAAGAGACCCACAGATGGACGCCTAGTGGCCAGGTTTGCCCCTGGTGGAGAGGCCGGCCAGTTCCACTGTCTAGAACAGTGCTTATACACAATGGTGCTCAGTGAGCATTTGCTGAATGACTAAGTGACAGGTAAATCTGTCTCCTCTTCCGTTAAGTCTCAGTGGGTCACACTACCCAAGCAGTGGGGAGACAGCTGCAGACGGGGGTGGCTGCTGGTGGCAGGGGGGAGTCAGGTAATAGCTTACTGGTCTTGGGGGTGAGGTAGACGCTGAGGGCTGTCACCCCATCTTCTGCTGGGTCCCGGTAGAGCTCGCTCACAAGGAGGTCATTGTCCTTCATGCGCAGGGGGAACTTCTGCACATCTACAGTGGGCGGGGAGGGTAAGAGGGGGCTATTCAAGACGCCCAGCCTCTCCCCTCTCCCGCTTCCCAGGGAAGGCTCGCAGGAAGCTGCTGCTCACCCACGTAGTAGATGGAGCCATTGCTGCAGCCCAGGAGGAGGAAAGAGCCTGCTGCGTCGTAGCTGGTGATAGGCTGCACCTCCTGGACCTGGAGGCAGACAGGGCAGGCTGTAGCTCTGGATCCCTCCTGCCTTTGCTCTTAGTGGCCACTCCTGGCATGCCCTCCCCTTCCCGCTCCAGAACCCACCGACAATTTCCGTTTCTGTTTCTCTGCAGCCCTGCCTAGCGCTCTAGGCCTATTTTGATCTGTGTCTCTCTGTCTCTAAATGTCTCTTGGTCAGCGCTTCTGTCTCTTGGCCTCTCCTCGCAGCTCTATCTCTGACATTTCTCTATTCAGCTCCGTCTGTCTCTCTGGGCCCCTTCATCTACCACAGGCATTCCGCTTTGGTTCTCTCTGCCCACCCTTCTCTCTGTCACCTCTTTCTCACATCCTCTCTTTCCATTTGCCTGTTCTCTCCCCCTCTGTCTGTCTCTTCCTCCCTCCTTTCTCTGCTTGTCTGTCTCTCTCAAACACTCACACTTTGGCAGAAGAAAACAATACTGCAGGGGTATCTTTTTTTTACATTTTGGACACAGCTAGGGGGAGGTGCAGAGAGAATGTCAGATGTTTGCACATCTCTCTGGGTTTCATACGCAGGGGGAACTTCTGCACACCTTCACCATCTCCTCTCACCTGCTTCCCCATCCAGTGCCTGGAGAATCCTCTCTCCTTTCCAAACTCACCCCTTTCCTGTGAGTTTGGCAGCCCCTCTTCCAGGAAGGCCTCACCGATTGATGCTCCTTAGGCCTTTAACACACACACCCAGGCTCTGGCCCCCTGCTGGGCTCGCTGCTCTCTCCAGGTGGGGTGGGCATAAAGGAACCCCTCCCTGGTTCTGTACAGTCTGGATGCCCGGGAAAGGAACAGCTAGCACTCTGACCTGCCAGTGCTTGGTGACGGCATTCCACACCCCAATGCGCCCCGTGTGGCTTGTAGCGATGAGCTGGTTCCCTACAAAGAATAAGGCCTCCACAGGAACCCCCAGATGGAAGACTCCTGTCGAGAGAAAGGAGCGCTCAGCCAGGGCCCTGCTTCACAGGTGAGAAGGGGCATGGCAGGAAGAGGTCGGAGGGCCAGAGGAGTGAGCTGGCCATAGGATCCTTACAGGATGGAGGATTCCAGAAGGAATTACGGGGATTCTCCTGAGGATTGAGACTTGTTAGGGAACAGATTAGTTAACAAGTCAGAAATTTCTAATGGGAACACAGTCTCACAGGCTTGGGATTCCACTGGCATGAAGAATTCCAACAAAGTGAAGAAATCTATCAGGGCAGTGAATTCTGACAGAAGACAGAATAGCACGTGGGTGGATTTTTCTACCAGGTCAAGGAATTCCAGTGGAATACAGAATTCTAAAGGGTTGGAGCACCCTAATAATGCAAAGAATTCCTAAGGGCATAAGAACTGTATAGTGGGGCTTTTTTTTTTTTTTTAACAGGCCACAGTGCTAATGGGGCAGAAAAATCTAACAGACCATAGGTGGGAAGAGAATTCTGCAGGGCAGAGGCTTCTGGTGCCATACCTATCTCAGATCCACTGCCTTCTGCCTGCAGAGCCCATAGAAGGATCTCGCTGCCCGTGGCCGCTGCCACCATCTTGTCATGCTCACCCAAAGCCCCACCAAGTACCCTGGCTGTGAGTGCCAGTCGCTCGATGGGCCAGTCCAGGCGGGGACTGGAAAACACCAGCTGCCAGCCAGAGGCTTCCTTCAGCCTGCAGGATTGGGGGGCATCATCAACCCTCACCCCAAGCCCTCCCCGTCAACAGGCTCAAAGCCTCCTGCCACCGCCCTCCCCAAGCACCTGTAGCAGACAAGAAACTGCGTATAGGCCACAGCGATCCAGTTGTGGTGTCCACATACTAGGCGCACCATCCCTGGCTCCTCCGGCAGCCCTTAGAGGGGAGAGCAAGGATCAGGGTAGGGTCACCAGGGCCCCACTGGCTGTCCCAGCCTCCCAGGAGACAGAAGCATACCGGATGGGGAGGGAGGGGCTTTCTCATCTAGCATTCGGCCCAGCAACCCCGCGTTGCCCAGGTTGGGGGGCATGGTGTTGCTCCTTCGAACAGGCGCTGGCCGTCCCCCTGCCTGCTGGGGCCCCACCAGGCTGTGCCGGTTCCGTCGCTTCATTGGGAACACTATGGCAGGGAGAAGGACAGAGTGACAATAACTGTAGTAACTGTAATAAAGGCCACTTGGCAAGCCCTCAGGGTGTGGCTGATACTGATTTCCCACGTGAGGAACAGTCTTCTGACGAAAAGAATTTAGGTGGTAACGGGGACACGGCATTAAGTGAAACTGAATCACATAGCAAGTTACTCCCGTTTCAGTTTCTTTCATCCCATCACAAATGAAGAATCAGTTTGGTGATGCCATCATATTGATTTTCTCCAATATCTGCTAATCTTCCCTTTTTAAAAATGGAAGCCTGTTCCCTTGGTAGACAACAGCATCTAACCAGAGTTTAATAACATTTTATGTTTGGACCTTATCTTCACATTTACTTATGGTGTCAAGGCAGTGATATAAAGCTTCTATTTAAAATAAATTTTTACAAAACAGGGTAAAGTGAAGTTAAGAAAACAATAGTATAGGTTTTCATATTTGGCAAACTTCATTAAGGTAGTAGGTATTGACTGAGGTTAGGGAAATAAAGCCATAAATTGAATTTCCCCACTCATTTCCTTCTACCAATCAGCAAAGTTTAATGGACTACAGTTCCCAATAACCATGTGTTCCATGGCCAGTGGGCTGGTTGTACCAAGGGCTAATGGAGATGAGTTAATAAATCCCCTTTAATAGTTCTCCCCTGCATGCAAAGGACCCAGTTCTTCCTAAACCTTCCCACACAAAAAATCAAACCTGGACCACAACGCCCATCGCACTCCAGCGCATGCGATAGAGCCTCAAGAGGTCCTATGGCTTCACTGGAAATGCTGTTTCCTACTTCCTTTCTCAGCATCATGCCAAGCATCTGATAGAGAACTACAACTCCCATAGTGTCTCAGGGTTCACAGCACGGACACCCAAGCGCTGCAGCCTTACGGGAAATGTAGTCTTTATTCTAGTCACCCATCCCTTAGCAGTGCCCACCTGGTGGAGGCAGGTAACCATTGAAGAGAACGTTTCCACAAGAAGATCGATCCAACTCTTCCCGCAGCTGCAGGCGGCGAACTGAGGCAGAAGGACTTGAGGATGAGACTTGGGGATACTGAGGCCAATTCCTCCCTCCTTCCCCACCTTTCTCCAAAGAATACCACCGCTCCCCTGAAACCCAGGACCCAATAAATCCAGTGCTGTCAGCTCTGACCCAACCTTCTTTCCGGAGAGAGAGAGATGAGGGAGCTCACTAGAGAGCTGGTTTTCTATGCAATTAGGACGCTAATGGGGCCCCCACTTACCCAGAGGAGTGAGCCCATAGAACTGGGCTTCGTGGAGGAGGCTGGAACCGTGGACACCCCTGGGTAGTAGAAATGACTAGGGGTTAGTGTCTGGGTAGTGAGAGTGGGCAGAGAGTCCTAAGGAGAGTTTTCAAAACTGCACAGAGAATTCCAAGAGGTGGCAAAATTTGACAGGTGAAAGTGTGTGTGTGTGTGTGTGGGGGATTTTAAAGACATAATTTAAATATGATTAAGGGGCTTAAGCGAACATTCTGAAGGGAAAAAGAGATTTCTCGATGGGGGGACGGTGGGGGACTACCCTTTACCCTCCATGCCAACCTGGGGTCCAACTCTTTGGTGCGCAGGAAGTTGAGGATGGGGGCGAAAACGGTGGGGTCCCTGTCGATGAAGATCTGCGGGGAAGGGGTGCAGAAAATGGATGGTGCAAAGAGTGGGGCTGCGTGGAGATCCTGCCCCTCCTACCCGCCGCCCCACTTCAGGTCTCGCCCTACTCACGGCTCCGGTCTCATCTTTCAAAGTCGAGATGCGTCCGCTCAGGAGACTGCAGGGAGGGGACACAGCGCAGGTGTCACGGGCCCGGGTGTGTGCTTGCGGGGCGAGGGGGTTCGGTGCCCCTCTACCTCCTCCTCACGCCCCACACCCCCGCCCCTAACTCGCTCTCCCCTTCACCTGGAGAAGAAGGAGTCTGGGATCCAGGTGAGAGTCTGACGGGAGGTACTAAATCTGTGCGGGGAATGTGAGCGGATGCGAGATGATGTAGGGAGGGTGAGGTTCACTGCCCCCCACCCGTACCCAGTGGATTCCCTCCCCTCCCAGGGCGCCAGTCGGGGCTCCCGCGCCTCCCGAGGGGGCGGAGCAATCCTTGCGGACCGGATTCCCCGGGGGAGGCGAGTGCTCCAGCCCCGCTCCCCGCCCCCGAGCGTGAGGCCTCCGGAGTCTCCTACACTCACCTCTTGCCTCCCACGTTCAGATGAATCACCTCCCCCGGAGGTCCCCGGCCTGGGAACCCCTCCGCTGCAGGCGCGGCGGCTGCCATGGCCCCGGGCGAGCCGGCCGCCCAAGCACCTACTTCCGGGTGTACCTCCGACCCCGCCCCCACCGCGTGCTCATTGGGCTAGAAACTCCCGGAGACGTTGGCGATTGGACAAAGCACTCATCCGTCGCAGTTAAATTCTCCGCCTTCTTAAAGGAGCCCACCTTTCCTGTCCTGGATGGGGTGGAACTTGGCAGCTCCATGGGGAAGTTTAGTTAGGAGGGTTAGCAACACGTTCCTCCACCTCTCCGGGGTTCCCATTTTTGGAATGGCATCTAGGTGCTTTGTCCGGGGCACGTGCTTAGACCCCCCCAAAATGAGTCCACACAAGGGGGACACATTTACATGTTCTATGCAGCTCGCAGCGGTTCTCAACCTGTGGGTCGCGACCCCTTTGGCGGTCGAACGACCCTTTCACTGGGGTCGCCTAAGACCATCCTGCATATTAGATATCTACATTACGATTCATAACAGTAGCAACATTACAGTTATGAAGTAGCAACGAAAATAATTTTATGGTTGGGTCACAACATGAGGAACTGTATTTAAAGGGCCAGAAGGTTGAGAACCACTGTCAGCTAGTCTTTCCCCTCTATCCTCCCAGGCTTCAGCCCGTGGAACGCGAACAAACCGGCAAGGACCGTCAAAGCCAAAAGATTTATTATAGGTACATACAGTATGCATCTGCCACACCGCCCCACACTCCCGGGCCCCAGTGGCGCCTCCAGGCGGTCGTGGGGGTGGGGGGCGGCCCACAACCCGGTTCCCTCACCCCCTGGGAGGAGCTCCAGCCTGGAGCATGCAGGGAGAGGGCTTCCCCTCGCCCTTCCCTCGCCAAGTGGCATTTACAGCTGGAGGGGGAGGAGAGAGGAAGACAGTTTTGAGCTTTGACGTCCCTCCCATTAAAAGCCTTCGCGGATGCGGGGCGGGGGGAGGGGGGGCGAGGGCGGGGAGGAGGTCGACGTTTTGCAAAAATAAACTAAGTCAGGAATGAACCGCATGGCTCTGAGGCGGCGGAGTACGGGGTCTAGGGCCCCTTCACTCCGCCTCCCCAGACGAAGATCAAGGCAGCATTGGAAGTGAGGTAAAGGCGGGGAGGGCGTGTTCCCTCCCCGCCCCCTAGCACCCTGGATGGTCCAGGGGACCTCACCAGCGCCCCCATGCCCATACCTAGGGCGGAGAGGGGGGCAGGACTTATCGCCCCTCCCACTCCAGCTTCTTGGGGCAGGATCTGGGTATCCGGGCAGGGGCTTGGCTCAACGGGCCCCTTACCCGCTCCCCCAAGCTCAGTTATTGCATAAAAATAATGGAGCCCCAGCACCTGGGGTGGGGGTGGCGAGCGGGAAGGGGCCGAGATATGGCTATAGGGGCAGCAATCTCCCCACCACTTTTTGGGGTGCAGGAGAAGTCCCCTCCTTTCCAGTGCCCGTCATGGCGCGTCCGTCCGCAGTGTTGGTGAAACTGGGGGCTCCAGCCCCTGCGGAAGAGAAAGTGTCTTTGTGCCCACAGTGCGGAGAGGAGGGGCGGGAGTGGTGTCAGGCCGTGGGGGTGGGAAGTCACTTCCGGCGCCCGCTGGCCCTGCGGTCCCCCGTCTCCCTCTTGGGGTTGCCCTCGTCTGTGGACGACGTGGTCGGTAGTGTCTGTCCCCAGCGGGCGATCTCGGTGTGCTCCGCCACAGAGGCGGCTACTGCCTCCAGCCAGCCATTCATCTCCTCCTGAAAAGGGACACAGAGTCCGCATTTGGAATACAGGAGGCTGATTAGTATCAGCAGACACTTACAGCACGGTAATAATATTAGTAGACACCTATAGAGAGAGCACTTACAGGCCCTGTACGTACTGTGCATGATCAATTTATGTAATTCTCACAATCACCCTATGATAAAAAGCTATTTTTATCTCCATTTATATTTTTATTTTTTAAAGGAAAAATGCAGACTGTGTTTCATTAGAATGTCAGGATGAATTTATCTCCATTTTAAAGATAAGTAAAGGAGTCATGGAGAGAATCAAGGCCTATTTCATAGTCTCTTATGAAGATGAAATAAGAAGTGTTATGTTCAACATCTTTTCAACCCACCTCCATGCCTGCTCCTGCTTCCCTGACCTTTCCCCTCGGTCCAGTCCCAAGGTCCACTCACGTTCCTGTCTTTCTCACCCACCTCCTCCTCCTCCCTTTCCCACAGGCCTGCCCAGGTCCAGCCTGTGCTCTCCCCACTTGAGTCCCTGCCCTGGCCGCCTCCTGGGCTCCACACCTCCACTCTTGCCCTGTCTGATCTACCTGCATAAGGTAGCCAAAGGGATCTCTCTTGTGCACCCCAGTAACCCTCCCTTGCTCAAAACTCTGCCAAGGCTTCCCAGTGCCTTTAGGACAAACACAATCTCCTCTGGCCCACACGATCCAGGCCCTCGGACCCTTCTTCCTTGAACTTTCCTCAAGAACAATTAATGCTTTGCAATTCTGCACCTCCAGTTCTTTGTACTTGTTGTTTCTCTACCTATATCTTCTCCCTCACCTTTTTTTAGCTAACTCCCTCCTCTTATCTTTCCAGTCTCACCTCATAGGTGAGGCAAGGGGTTGGACTTTGTCCTGAGAACTCACTCATTGCCCCCCTGGCTATGTTAGAAACTTCTGGGCTTTCTGTGTCCATGGGCTTTCCCATTACAGCCCTGGTAATTCTGGTTTGTGCTTCCCTCTCACAGTCCATCACTCTGGAATGGGGACCAGCCAGACAGGTGGTGCCTGAGATCCAAGTCAGGGAGAGAAAGAACCATATCTCACCTCATCTTTAGCCTGGAGCAAAAACTCGCTGCCATCCTGGGTCCTGCAGGAGGAAACACAGGACTGTGGGATCTGGGGCAGGGGTATACCCATCCTTCTAAACGTTTTTCAGGGGAGCAGGGGATTGCTGGGAGGGGGCAGCTGGGACTTGAATCTCTCCCTCTTGCCCATGGCGGGGAAGGGGGCTCACTGGAGCTTGAAAACGTGCTTCTTCTTCTTGTAGTCACTAGCCACCTCGCTGATGGCCTTGTGCAGGCTGAGCAGTGGCTCCCCACCGTGCGTGCCCCCAGATGCTGGGCCTTTGGCGTCCTTGTAGAAGCCCAGCTCCCCCTTGCTGAGCACGCAGTACAGACTCACCCACGACCTGGGGCAATGAGAAATGCTCAAGGCAGAGTTGCAGCACTCTGCCTGGGCACTCTTCATCAATAGCTTTCATGTGCTGAATCCCTTGGAGCCTTTCCTCTACTAGGGCCACAGGCCTTGGGTGTTCCTGAGCTGAGGTCAGGGTCTAAGTCTCTCAATACCCTGTCTTTGCCCAGGCTGGCACTGCTGAGGTTGCCCTTCTGAATCCGCTCTCACATTGAATTTCTAGAAGACAAGACTTAAGCTGTCTCCTCTATAAGCCTTTTGCTTGGGCATGTTCCTCGCCAATCCTCTACCTCCCAAGGAATCACCTGAAAGGAGAACTATTGGTCTACTGCCTGAAAAGAGGAATTAGTCTCCTCATTCAGCCAAAGCCTCAATCGAGGAGAAGCAACCCATTTATTCCCACCTTGGCCTCAGCACAAAAAAAAGAAAGACTACCTGAGACCACAGGCGATCTCAATCTGTTTGCTCATTTCATGCCATGACCTAGACTTCACTCTGCTCGATGGCCAGGCTACCCTTTCGGCTTCCCCTCTTCCCAGATTCTGCCTCCCATTAGACAGAAAAGGGTTGGACAACCAGAACTGGACTTCAAGAGTTTGGGCTCGGGACCTTCTCAAATCTTCCCCCAACTTTAAACTTCGAGGGTGGACCCACCCATTCATTGGTTGGATGGACCTCTCCGGGCCCCACCTCACAAGTCATTGAAACCCTCTCCAGCGGTTCTCAACCTGTGGGTCGCGACCCCTTTGGCGGTCGAATGGCCAGTGCCGTTCATGCCATGATCTAGACTTCACTCTGCTCGATGGCCAGTGCCGTTCATGCCATGATCTAGCTTCACTCTGCTCGATGGCCAGGCTACCCTTTCGGCTTCCCCTCTTCCCAGATTCTGCCTCCCATTAGACAGAAAAGGGTTGGACAACCAGAACTGGACTTCAAGAGTTTGGGCTCGGGACCTTCTCAAATCTTCCCCCAACTTTAAACTTCGAGGGTGGACCCACCCATTCATTGGTTGGATGGACCTCTCCGGGCCCCACCTCACAAGTCATTGAAACCCTCTCCAGCGGTTCTCAACCTGTGGGTCGCGACCCCTTTGGCGGTCGAACGACCCTTTCACAGGGGTCGGCTAAGACCATCCTGCATATCAGATATTTACATTACGATTCATAACAGTAGCAACATTACAGTTATGAAGTAGCAACAAAAATAATTTTATGGTTGGGTCACAACATGAGGAACTGTATTGAAAGGGCCAGAAGGTTGAGAACCACTGCACTAGACTTAGACCCCACATCCAATTTGTTGTCAGCTTTAACAAACTCCTGGTTTGATTGCTATGAGATTGGGTCGCAATTTATTCCATTTTGGAGCATTTTCTTCAGGTCCCGCCCCCTCTAAGCTCCACCCGCTCACTCATTGGCCACACTAACTATAGGTCTCCTCTTAAGGTCCTGCCCACCCCGCCACCGGTTGGACGCTCTGACATTTAGCCCCACCCTCCCGCCTTGCGCCCGCCTCTTCACTCATTGGTCACCCTGAACTTGGGACCCGCCTTCAAAAGCCCCGCCCACACGCTCACCGGTTGGATGACTTGCGGTTAGCGTCGACCTCGCGCTTGCGCAGCAGGAAGCCCTCGTGCTGCAAAAAACCGTTCCGGCGGCTCAAGTCCGTTGGGCAGGCGGCCGGGGGGAAGTTCGCGAGGCTGAGGCAGCGACGTCTGTGTGAAGGGAGCGGGAGAGGGTGCTGTCCAGAGTGGGCGGTGGGGGCCCCCTGTCCGGGGCCTTCACGGGTCTGGGGCCCCATCTGAGCGCAGGGCCGAGTGTCTTGGAGGCGCGTATGGGAGGACGTCAGGGCGGGAGGCCAGCTCCTGGGGCCCGCGGGCCTTGGGAAGAGTCTGCGAGGACTCCCGCGGGTTGGAGTTCCTTGGATCTTGGGGAGGAGGGGCATGAAGGCGGGTGCAGGCAGGGGGTGTCCCCGGTGTCTCTAGGGGGTCTAGGCTTCTCTCCGTGTGGCTGTCTACCAGGGCACTTGGGACCCCCGCTGGCAGGTGTGGGAGACTCTGGAGTGAGTGTAGGGGTAGGAGTAGGAATTAGGGGGCATCTCAGCCCCCTGAGAGCCTCTCTGCAGGGTTCAAATGGCGGGGGGGTGCCCAGGGCCAGGCACTGGTGTTTCCGGGACCCTGACCCGCGCTCTGAGTCGCCGCCATCCAAGGCTCCACTTACCCCCGCAGGGAGCCCTGGTCCCGCCTCTCTCTCCTGCAGCTGCTCCACAATGTCCGCCAGGGTGGCCTTCCTGGGGGCGGGGCAGAAAGACCGATGGGGCTCGTGCCTCCCTCCAGGACCCGCCTAGGGGCCGGACTGTCGCCGTCGCTCAGCCACGGAGGACGGAGCCTCTCCCCGCTTGGAGTTTTAAGCGACAGAACCAGCAACTTGCAAACGGGCCCTTTCCAGCCTTTGGACTTCCTGTGGCCTCTCCCCACCCGCTCCTGACTCCCAGGCCCCCGGCTCCCCATTCCGGCCCTGGCCACTCCGGTCCTCATCACTGTCTGGGGATGCGCTGGTTTCCCCCACGGGACGGCGAGCCCCACAGAAGCAAGGCGAGGGCTTCCTGGCGAAGGCACGCTTCATCCTGCTCTGCCCAGCACGTGCCACACACAGGGCAGGCGCTCAGCAAATGTTCACGGAATGCCAGCTTTAGGAAGGGGTGGAGAAGCCACGGCCACTGCCCCGGCGGGTCTGGCTCAGTGGGTAGAGCCTGGCCTGCGGACCAAAGGGTCCGAGTTCGATTCTGGGCAAGGGCACACGCCCAGGTTGCGGTCGGAAGGCAGCAGATGAATGATTTTTCTCTCATCATTGATGTTTCTCTCTCTCACTCTCCCTCTCTCTCTGAAATCAATAAAAATAAAGTTAAAAATCAAGTTATTGTCACTGAAATGTACAGTGGGGCCTTGACTTACGAGTGTCCCGACTAACGAGTTTTTTGAGATACCAGCTGTCTCTCCCCCGATTTTTTTGCATTGAGTTGATAGAGTAATTTGAGTTAACGAGCTCCTTAACGAGCTCGGTCTCGGAACGAATTAAACTCGTAAGTCAGGGCCCCACTGTATTTGACCCAAAGACCTCTTTCCGGGGACACAGCTGATGGGACTGATTCGCTAAAACACTGGTTAACTGTCCTTGGCTTCCGCGGTTGGAACCGAGGCTGCGGGACGAGGGCCGCCCCCTGCCCTCAGGCTCCGGCTCCATCTCCGCAGAATGGATGCCGTGGCTCTCCCTCCCAGGCAGGTCTCGGCAGGAAGCCGCTCCACTCTGCCTCG
>NW_005360548.1:914359-922235 GCF_000412655.1 Myotis brandtii
CCCCCCACCCGGGTCCGCACCTCAGCAGACAGCGTGTCCGAGGCCCGGCGGGCTAGGGGCTCCAAGCCCCTCTCGTAGCCCCCTGGTCGCAGCAGGGGTGCCGCCTTAGCTGCCAGTTCCGTGGGGTCCCCAAAGAACTTGCGCCCCAGCAGAGGGGTGGGCGGTTGCTTGCTCTGTTCAGCCTTGAGTTTCTCGATCTGGGGGTGGAGGGGTCAGGGTCAGGTGGAGGGCGGGTGGGTGTGTGTGTGGGGGGGGGGGGGGGGATGGTTCTGTCTGCCTCATCACCCAGTTCATTAGTTTTTATTGGTGAAAAGGCAGCCTGGCCCAGGCCTGCACCCATGCTTTGCTCTCTGCTAGGAACTTAATTCCCACTTTTCTCCAGCAAACACCTAGTATTCTTTTCAGAATCAGCTAAACCACACTTTCTCTTTCTCTGGGTGCCTCTCTGACCCCCATTGGCTCTTTCCTAATGGTCCCCTCCCAGGACCTTAAGACTTTTGACTACAATGGTCTCTCCTCCTCATTCTTCAGTCGCAGATCAGACTCCCCCAGGCCAGGCCACGTGCTCTAGTTCCCAGGCCTCTGTGCTCCCCCATCCCAGTCTGGACTGTCTCTGCCTGGTGACAGGTTTCTCTCTTACGGCCCCGCCCCTCAAGACTGGGAGCCAGTGAGGGTCTGCCTGGGCCTCACTTGACAGAGCTCTGAGCACGGAGAACCAGGGTGCCCGTCTCTTATAGGGGGGTGGGGTGGGGTGGGGCTGGGCAGGATCTGGGTGCTGACCGTGGTCAGGCGCCTCAGAGAGCTGAACCTTTCTTCCCAGGCTGCCGCTGCTTTGCGAAAGGCCTCGTGTCGCCGGATGAGCTGCTCCACTTCGTCCACACTGCTGCCCAGCTCCCGGCTCTGCAGGAGTGGCTCTTGGGCTGTCAGCCACGCATCTGCCACCACCGCCTCCTGGGCAAATTGGTGCACCTCCAGCACTGAGGGGAGACGTGGGGTTAGGGTGCTGGAGGCACCTGTGGGCCCTTCACGGGGCAGTGGCTGTCTTCTCTGCCCTTCCGCACCCCCCGGGCTTCCTCTATGCCAGCCTGCACCTCTCTGAGCTCTGCAGGAATGAGGCTGGGCTACTTCTGAGGGCACCAGCTTCTCCTCTAAATATCTGCCACCAGAGAGCTTCAATGGCAAGACAGCCCCTGTGTCCACCCTGCCAGGCCTTCATGTTTGCTACCGGGGAGCTGTGAATGGTGTGCAAAGCAGGCCTGTGTCACCCTCTGGGCCTTTCTAAACACACTGGAGAAGGTCCCTGTGCCCTGGAGCCATGTGCGTCTGGGCCCCCACTCACTCTGCTGCAGCCACTCCCAGTGACGGTCCCACTTGTCCGACACTTCCTCCTTCCTGGCTCCCAGCTTGTCCAGCTGTGCCTGGATCTGGGAGTGGTGGGTAGGTGGGAGAGGCATCAGGGTGGCTCCCACCCCAGTGGACACAGATAGCAGAGGGGAACCCCCTGCGCCCCTCCCCACCTCATCAGCCATGGCACTCTTGTTGAGCAGCAGAGAGCGCCCCAGCTCCTGGCAGGCCGTCAGCTCCGGCACCCGCGCCTCCAGCTCGGTCTTCAGGCCCTGGTGGTAGTTCATGAGCACCTCCACGGACGACACATCCCTACAGCAGGCAGTGGCAGGGGTCTGAGCACAGACAGCCCCCCACCCCCACCCCATATACACAGCTCTAGTGGAGTCCAAACCCTGAGGCCACAGTTCCACACCATCTCCAGACTCCCACCTCCTATGAACAAGTCCAAGGTTCTCCCCTGGTTCAATGATTCCAACTTTTCCCAGGCTGCTACAATGTCACACTGTTGTGATTCTAAGTTAGGCTTTCAATAGCCAACATTTTCCAATTTTCTAAAGCTATGCTTCTGAAGGTTCCTCCAGCCAGTGATTCTAACCTTCCAAGTCTGTGCTGTTCAACACACTGGCCACTGGCCATGGTGGCAGATAAGCACTGGCAGTGTGGCTGGTCTGAACTGAGATGTGTTGAAGTAAAAGTACACACCATATTTTATTTACTATAAAAAAGCATCAAATATCTCAATAATTTTGACTGACTACATGATGAAAGTATAGTGTTTTGGGTTTACCAGGTGAAATAAAATGAATTACTAAAGTTCATTTCACTTGCTTCTTTTTACTTTTTCAATGTGGTTACAAGAAAATCTTAAATTACGTGTGTGGTTCACATCTGTGGCTTGCGTTGTATGACTCCAGGACAGTGCTGTTCTCTGCTGTCATGTGTCCAAAACAAATTCCACATTTCTGAATGTTCCACCAGTCAGCAAGTATAGCTTTATAAGACTTAAAATGCCCAAACTTATTTGTGAAGGTTTCACATTGTAATGATTTCTACCTGAGACTTAGACCATCGAGAATGATCTGATTCTCCTCTGAAATTCTCCAACTCTGTAAACTCACCCATCATTCACCCGTGACTCCTTTTCCTTCCACCCCTGAAGCTGACTCAAATGATATGACACCTGAGATTCGTTTTAAAATAACTCAGCAAGGGGTGGGGGAGGGAGTACAGAGATGAAACAAGATTGGCCAAATGTTGATAGTTGTTAAAGCCAGGTGTTCGTTACACACACATTATCTGTTATAGCTACTTCTGTATATATTTGAAATTTTTCATAATAAAGAGACTTTGTAAATTCCTGAAACCAATCACTTCTCCCCACCTCTACAACGACCACACTGGATCAAGACACCATCATCTCTCACTGGTTTATCACAGCAGCCTCTTAACTGGTCTACCTGCTTCCATCCTTGCTTTCCACACTATTTCTCATGAGGCATCGAGAGTGTTCTTTCTCAGATGTACATCATATCACATCACTGCCCTGCTCTAGTCCCTTCCATGGCTCCCATCTCACTCCGAGAAAAGACAAACGCCTCACCAGACCCTATTGTCCCTCAAACCTCATTTCCTATCCATTCCACGCTCCCCCTCACTCTCACCATCCAGCCACAATGATTGTCTAGCTCTTCCTCAAACATGCCTGGCCACAACCTACCTCATCAGGGCCTTTGCACTTGGAAACCCTTCTCTCCAAACTTACCCAACTCATCATCACTTTATTCAGGTCTCAAACCTGACATCCTCAGAAAAGCCTTGCCAGCTACCACCTCATCCCCTTACCTTGCTTTATTTTTCTTCAGAGCACTTATCACTATCCTATATAATAAAAGCCTAATATGCTAAGTGTCTGACCATTCGTTCGACCATTCGACCAGTTGCTATGATGTGCACTGACCACCAGGGGGCAGACGCTCAGACCCGTAGGTTAGCTTGCTGCTGGTGTCTGGCCGATCAGGACTGGGCGAGACAGGCTGGACACACCCTGGAGCCCTCCCACAGTCCCTCCCCAGCCACGATAGTGCACTGGTGGGGTCCCTTGGCCTGACCTGCACCCTCTCGCAATCCAGGACCCCACGGGGGATGTAGGAGAGCCGGTGTTGGCCTGATCCCTGCAGGCCAGGCCGAGGGACCCCAGTGGTGCACGAATCCGTGCACCGGGCCTCTAGTCTAAAATAATATTACATGTTTGTTTACTTATCTGTTGCCTGTCTCCACCCTCAGAATATAAGCCCCATTAGGGCAGGGGCTTGGTCTTGCTCACTATCTGGCACACAGTAGTCATTCAATAAATATTTGCTGAGTAAACGAATGTAGACTCAAGGCCTCACAGTCACAGAAACAATGCTATGTGAGTGCAGGCTTAGTTCCTAAAACCTCCCATGTGATCCTGTTTTCCTCATCTGCAGCTGGACCCAGAGGGTCCAGGAAATGGCTCGCAGGGCAGAGTGATGGAAGGACCTAGCTCCCAATCACTTGGTTCAGGCTTCTGCCGGACACCCACATGAACCGTTATGTAAGCAACAAGTTAATGTCTACCAGGTTAAGCTACACATACAGTCCACACCTCCCTGTCCCTATCATGGTTGCAGCCAGTCCCATGCCATGACACCCTGGGAAGGAGAGAAGGCACGAAGATGCCCTGTGCTCTGAGTCCCCAATATTAGGCCTAACAAGGGGTCTTAATACACATAAAGCATTTATAACAGTGCCTGGCACACAGAGGTGCCTTGCAGGTATTGGCTATTGTGATTCTTACGGGAACAGGACCGCTGATGGGCTGGGGGTGGCTGCCCAGAGGCAGGTAGGAAGCCTGAGGTGGGATGAGGAGCACCTGGGCTTGTCAGCTGCCCCAATCTGTCCGGAGATGCCATCCATCCACGAGAGCAGGTCCCGGGCCTGGCTGTGGAATCGCAGGGCATCGGCTGTGGAGCTGACGTGCAGGCGGGCGTCCTCGCAGGCTGCTAGCAGCTCCTTCCAGCCCTGCATCACCTCCTGCTCCCGGCTGGCGATGGCCTCCGCGTGCTCACCTGCATACACCGTCCGCAGCTGTGCGGCCCCCTCCTGCAGCTGCCGTACCTGAGGGGCACGCCAGGTCGAGCACCAGCCCTCCACGGAGTCCAGAGCACCATCCCTCCATGGGGTCCAGGCTCCGCCCTCTCTTTCCCCCTTCTGCTGGATGGGTACAGAGCTTAACAATGTAAGAAGCTCGCACCCTGGTGATAGCACAACTGGGTTTCCCTTATCTGTTGCTTTCTTTTTGACTTACCTGGGTTCTGACTTCTTTTAGACCTACCACCAGATTTCTTTCAGTTCACTCTCTGCTTTCTTTTGGTCTGAGGCTCTGTGTCTAGTGGGTCTGTAGACATTTCTCAGGCCCACCTCTGTCATGGTTCAGGCTGATCTGATTTCTTTCAGGAAATTTCTTTCCCTCTCAATGTTTATGAGACATGCTGTCCATTGTTTTCACTCAATTTTTTTCAGACTCATTACCTACCTGCTGCTGCCCAAATTCCTTCAGCATGGCTATTTGATTACTATCAGGTCTCCTGCCCAGTTTCTACTGGTTCTACTGTGTGAGTTCTATTGGACTCACTGTCTGTTGATTCAACCTTAGAGCGATCACCACATTTCTATCAGATCCACCACTTAATCACTATCAATCTCTCTGCCTGATTTCTAAAAGTCATCTACATATTTATGTACAAATAACTGTCCGATTTCTGCCTTCCATTATGCCTGCAACCCTGTTTCCTTCCGTTCTGCTGTCTGAATTCTATTAGGCCCACAGTTTCATTTCCATATGATTTCTCAGCTCCATCTCCCAGTTCCTGTCAGACCCACTGCCTGATTTCTATTAGCTCCTGTGCAATTTCCATTAACTACACCCCATCAAAAATTTTTAAGGAAAATCATATGATTTCTATCAGAGACCTGCTGTCTACTTCCCATCTGCCCACAGCCAAATTTCTCTTAACCCTTCCGCAATCCCCTTTAGACGATCTGAATTTGGGTAAGATTCACTTCACAGTGTGGAGGAGAATCCCTGCCCAACCTGCATTGGAAATACTGTCTAATCAGACACACTGCACCACTCTTTTCTGCCACTGTCTGATTTCTGGGCGCCGTTCCCTACCTGCCCACCATCTAATGTCTGCCTGTTCTGTACTATCTGCTCCACCATCTAATTCTGAAATGCTCTACAGCCTGATTTTTGCCTGCTGTGTGGCCCACATCCCTTGGCCATGCTGCCCAGGCCCTCCCACGTCCCCTCCTGGCCGCCGTCACCCCACCTGGGATACGAGGAGCTGCAGGTCATGCTCAAAGGCTCGCAGAGTCCGCTGCATGGAGCTGGCACTGGGTCTGGGCTCAGGCGGGGTGGTCAGGTGGGGCAGTCGCCTCCGCTTCTCCTCAATCTGCCCCTGAAGCTCCCTGGCGTCGCTGAAGAACTTGTGCAGCTCCCGAGAGGCGGCCAGCAGCTGGGCCCGCGTGCCCATTAGCTCCAGCAGCTCAGCCCAGGCCTCATTCAGCCCATCCTTCCACTCAGCCATGGTGGCCGCTGCCGTATGGCCACACTCGATCAGTTCATCCACCATCTGGTTCACGGCTGCCAGCCGCTCCCGCCCTGCTGTGCCGGTCTCGCTGGCGAACTCTGAGAATTTCTCCTGCAGCACCTGCCACCAGGAAGTGGGGGGCACAACATGGGCACAGGTGTATACACCAGGTCCCTCCAGCCCACCATCTGATGGCAGGTCAGAGTCATAACAGTAATAATAATAATAAGAGTCATAATAAAACATAACATCTAACACTTATGGAGCACTTTGTAGCAATAATAGTAACAACAATAATAAAAATAATAAGGTGAAATAATAATAACACTCACTGTGTTAGGCATTGTGTGTGCCAAGTACTGTCCTAAGTGCCTTACGTTACAGCTATCCCCCTTATCTGGGGTTTCACTTTCCAAAGTGTCCGTTACCTGCAGTCAACTATGGTCCAAAAATATTAAATAGAAAACTCCAGGAATAAACAACTGATAAGTTTTAAATTGTCGCCATTCTGAGTAGCATGATGCAATCTCAGTCCATCTCGTTCCGTCCTGCCCGGGACGTGAATCTTCCCTTTGTCCAGCCTCTCCGCCCTTGTACACTCCCCGCCTGTAGTCAGTAGCCACTAGGTTCTGAGCTTGACGCTCACGTTATCACAATGCTTGTGTTCAGGTAAGCCTTAGTGTACTTAGCAATGGCCCCAAAGCTCAAGCGTTGTATTGCTGGCAATTTGGAGACGCCAAAGAGAAGCCGCCCAATGCTTCCTTAAGTAAAAAAGTACGTATGTATAGAAAAAACATAGTATATATAGGGGTTGGTGCTATCCGTGGTTTCAGGCATCCACTGGGCTCCTGGAACGTACTCCCCGTGGATGAGGGGGACTACTGCATATTAATTCATTTGGCTTACAGCAGAGCCACGAGTAAGTGCTATTACTATCCTCGTATTACAGATGGAGAAACGGAGGCCCAGAGGACCTCAGTAGCACACACAGTAGCCTCTGGTATTCTTGTTGTTACTAACCGTGACATGCTCAAAGTCCTGGCCCAGCTCAGGCGAGCCAGCCACCACCTCCTTCTCGGCGATCCAGTGCTCGAGCTCGTCCACCTGGCGGCTGAGCTGGTACAGCCAGTACTGCTGCTCCAGGCCCACCCTGCGCTCCTCGCCCAGCTCCTTGAGCGCCACGTACAAGCGGTCCACCTGAGACTGCCGCCGGCTGATCTGCTCACTGGTGGGGGACAGGGCGGGGCAGAGACGGAGCCCCTGAGGCTGAAAGGACAGAGCTGAGGCCCCCTGCCACCCTCTCAGGGCGTGGCTGTCTCCTCTTAACCTTCAAGTCGGGCAGTGCTCCCTGGGACTCCTCCATACAGGACTCTGTTTTCTGCAAGTGTTGGAGTCGTCAACCCAGTACTAGCATCTCAGCACCCGGGGAAAACGGCTTCCTTACGCTCCATAAGCTCCCACCCCTCCCCACAGCCTTTCTGTCTGCGGCCCGGGCCCCTGCCCTCCAGGGACTTGGATGGGGCTCCTGACTGCCTTGCTTCCTTACGCTCCATAAGCTCCCACCCTCCCCACAGCCTTTCTGTCTGCGGCCCGGGCCTCTGCCCTCCAGGGACTTGGATGGGGCTCCTGACTGCCTACTTGAGTCCGCAGCCAGTCCTCCTCACCTCCAGCTTTGTGTGGACGGAGGTCTAGCCCTGTGCCCCCTCTCCGACCTCACCCTGGTCCAGGCCTCCCAGATGTGACTCCTACTCCCGACCTCAGGGAGGGCTCCCGCCTGCCCACCTGTCCGGGTGCCCCAACTCCAGCAGCGCCCGGCACTGGCGCGACAGCTGCGCGATGCTGTCCTCGTAGTTCTCCACGCCCTGCTCCAGCTGCAGGTGCTTCTTGAGCAGCTGCAGGGTGCTCTGCTCGTCCTG
>NW_005360548.1:922472-941225 GCF_000412655.1 Myotis brandtii
CAGCACCTCCTCCAGCCCCGGCCCGTGCGCCTGGATCTCCCGCCGCAGGCCCTGGGGACGCGAGGTGGGGGTGCGTGAAGAGCCGCGTTCGGAAGCCAGGCAGGAACGCGTGCGCTTCCGCAACTGGCACGTCCCAGGAGAGGCGGGCAAACACCCGCACGTCAACCAGCCAGCGCCAGGTCCCACACAAGCCGTTACTCATTCGCTCACTCGCTCAGACCCCGTGTGGCAGGTGGGAAAGCAGGCACAGGAGGCGAAGCAAGTCACCCCGAGAACAAGTAGCTCGTAGGGGGGTGACAGGATTTGAAAACAGGCTCCAGAACCAAGACGCCTGGTGACACAAGAGAACACAGGCCTGGCAATCAGGCTGTGTAGGGACAACTGGAGTATAACTTACACATCGCAACGTGCACAAATCTCAGGGGTACCCAGATCAGCATATGGAACACTCCATCAGCCCAGACTTTCCCTCCACCAGCTCTGTACCTTATTTAACCTCTCCTGGGCCTGTTTCCTCATGTCCCTTCAAATGGGGATAATAATAATGGTCAACACTTACTGAGTGGCTGCTACCTGCCAGGCACTTTGCTGAGTAAGGGCTTTACATAACACAGCCACTCATCCAGTCTTCACTCCAACCCCATTCTCATTGTAAAGATGAGGAAACTGAGGCACCAAGAGGCTGAGGAACACGGCCAAGTCACATGGCTAGTGGCCGCCTGTGTGGGTGTTGTACCATGCTGCACTTAGAACTGTGCCTGGCACAGTGGGTGCTCAGTCAATATCAGCAACGATTGTCCCTTTAACAGCCCCTGTGGGCCCAGCCCTCTCACACCCGGCCGAGCTCCAGTGTTAAACATTCAGTGCACTTGAAAGTGATGAGCCGGCTATGCGTGTCCCCAGCACCGTCCACAGCAAAGAGTAATTTCATCAAGATGGAAAAACAAAATGTGAGAAAAACTCCAGCCTCTTAAAGAGCTCCATCTGGTGCAGCATGATCACAAACCTTTCAAAATAATTTGTGTACCCACCTCCCCACCATCCTTCAGAGCCCCATTCTTGCAACTTTTTTTTTGTTTGTAAAAAGGGGTATTGACAATACCTACCTCAGAGGGTTATTGTGCAGATTAAATGAAATAACCTACATGACCCCCTAGGACAGTACTTGGCACGTCATCTTTAATCAATGCACTCTTGCTATTATTATTATTATTATTGTTATTATTATTATTCCTCTGTTATGTGCCTTACTTTGAGCTTTGGTAAAAGAGTTGCTTTGACCAAAGGTTTTCTCTCCTAACCGATTGGAGACCACTGCTCTAGACCAACTCTCTACTATTTAGACCTGGAAACTGAGGCCCAGAGAGTGCAACAGAGACCTAGTCATTTTAGAGCAGTGGTCGGCAAACTGCGGCTCGTGAGCCACATGCGGCTCTTTGGCCCTTTGAGTGTGGCTCTTCCACAAAATACCACGTGCGGGCGCGCATGTACAGTGCGATTGAAACTTCGTGGCCTATGCGCAGAAGTCAGTATTTTGTGGAAGAGCCATACCCAAGGGGCCAAAGAGCCGCATGTGGCTCGTGAGCCGCAGTTTGCCGACCACTGTTTTAGAGGCTCAAAAGCCCCACGGTGCTTAGCTCAGAAGTCAGCACTCTCTCACTGATCCTCTCTGTTCTTGCTCCCTGTGGGCGTTTTGAGATTTTGTTTGTTTGTTGTTGGTTGTTTTTCTTTTCCATGGCCCAACAGCCACGCCCCTTCTAGTCAAGGGACTCGGACTTTCTTTTGGCGAACCTCCTTGCTCCCGTCTCATCACAGGTAATTAAGTTAAGGCTGGCTCCACGTGCTGTTCAAAGAGTGGGCCCTTAGCGGGGACCAAGCCAACCTCAGCAGTCTAAATCCCTGCCCTGCACGATTAGCTCAGGAAGTAGACATGTGACTCAAGTTGAGCCAATAAGAGTTATTCCTGGAACTATTGCTGATTACTGAGACTGGGCATCTTTTTAAAGAGAGAAATTTTCTTCAGTTTTGTGTGGGATATAAACTTGAATCTGTTGGAGGTCTCTTACCACCAGGAGAGGAGAGTTGGCTTAAGAACAAAACTAATGCAGAACAAACAAAGAAGCTGAAGCTGAGCAATTTACGACATCACGGAAGCACCTGGACGCATCTGCACCTGCCGTGTTTTCAGTGACAAGATGCAGTTAATCCCGCCTCTTGGCTTTAAGCACCTTGAGCATTTTCTGTCACTCAAATGCAAATGTGTCCTAATCCCCCCCAGCGACCAGAATCTGCTCACCTGGTTCTTTTTGATGTACTGCTGGACGGCCTGCAAACCACTGCCTCGCTCCATCTGCATGGCCAGCGGCAGCCGCTCCTGGACCCATGCCTGAGAGGACACAGGGAGCCGGTCAGGGGGAGAATGCATCCCAGGATCCCTGCATCCCAACTAAACTGTGAGCCACCTGCACAGGATCCAAGGCCCTTTGTTGCCTAAGAGCCTGCTCACATCATTGGCCGCCTCTCTGGACAATGCCCCGTCTTACTCTCTGCACTCAAGCCAGGCCCATGCCTATCTCTGGCCTTTGCACAGGCAGGCTTTCCTTCCTGGAATTCCTTTCCTACTCCCTCAGCAAGCTCATATGTACTCTTTCTTCACATCTGAGCGCAGACACCCCTTCCTCCAGGAAACCCTCCCTGACTTCAGAGCTTGACCAGTTGCCTCCTCTGGGCTCCCATAGCCCTCTGACCCCCGCCCCCCCATCACAGTCCTCACCACCCTGTGACTATCTGGGGACAGACAAGTCTGTTTTCCCCTTTGGACTCTGAGCCTCGATGGGCAGGAAAGGGGTCTGCCTTGGTCATCCCTGTGACTCCAGCATCTTCCAAGCTCAGGGCTGGAGCCAGAATGATAAAATGAATTAGTGAGTGAGTGAATGAATGAATGAGCAAATCAGGAAGTGAGTGACTGAAAGGAAATGAATGGATGAATGATGAGTGAATAAATAACAAGTAAATGAGTGAAGTACAAAAGAATGAGTCAATGAATAAATGATTGAAAGCGAGTAAATGAATGTGAAAAAGCGAATGAATAAGTGAATGAGTGAAAGATTGAATTACTGAGTCTCAGGTCTCTTAAAACCCTGGAACCCGCCAAGGTCCCTTGGCCTCGCCCCCGCCTCCACCCCGTTGGCCCGCTGCCCCGCCTCTGGCCTCACGCCCCGCCCCGTGACCCTGGTACCGCCCCCTCCCGCCCGGCTCCCCGCTCCGGGCCTCACCAGCTCGTCGTCGAGGTCGTGCGCCACCTGGTGCAGCTCCTTGGAAGCGAGCAGCAGGCGGCGGCGCTCCTGCAGCGGCTCGGGTAGGGGGACCAGGCGCTCGCCCACCGCGTTTTGCCGCTCGCCCACCAGCTCCTTGCTCGCCGGCTCCAGCGGCAGCGCCGCCGTCTGCGCCTGCAACTCTCCCACCTCTCGGTACCACTCCTCCACCTGCGACTCCATCGACTGTGGGAACAGGTCAGGGTCATGGGCCCCACTCTCCCTCCCGATCCTGCGGTGGCTCTCCAACACCGTTATAGTGACAGCAAAGCCCTCACTGCGGCCCACCATTCACTCCCCCCTTGCCCAGGTCCCTCAGAAGCCTGCCCTCCTCTCTGACCTGCAACCCCCTTAGCTAGTTCCTGCCTCAGGGCCTTTGCCTTGTCAATTAGATTTCAGATCAAATATTACTTTCTCCAAGAGGCTCACCTGACCCCTTGGACTAAAGTCGTCCATTAATTTTTTTAGTTCTCAGAAAAACCTTCACGGTTGATGGTATCCCTGTTTTACGGAGGAGAAAACTGGGGCCCGGAGAAGCTAGGTAATCTGTCCAAAGAACCAACATTTCCAAATTGCAAAAATAAATACAAAGCTCTAGCGACTTAAATGGTTGATGTGATATAGGAAAGGCACAAAGTGCAAAAGCAGAGGAGAATTCATATATAGAAGCCATTTCAAATCTCCCAGGAAAAGATGGATTATTCAACAAATGGTCATGGGCCAACTGGCTAACCAAGTTAGCTGGATCTCTTCCTCACTCTATGCTGAGAACAATTCCAGATGGATTAAGTGGAATAAGTAAATCCACAAGGTAACTGGAATAAGAAAACCTGGGCAAATGGTTTTATAATCGTGAGATGGAGAAAATCTTTCCAAGCACAGAAACCATAAAGGGAAAGATTTACAAATTTGGCCACATAAAATCCTTTCACATCAACCACAGTTTCTAGATGTAGTTAAAGGCAAATGACAAACTGGAAAAATATTTAATATGTATTGAGGCAAGGAATTACTGTCTTTAATAATCAAAGAATTCCCCTTTGTTTCCACAGCACTGACCACCATTGGGTAACTGTTTTTATTTGTAGGTTTTGTTCTGTTTTTGTTTTGCATATGATGAGAATCATTGATCCGCTGCCTCCTGCACGCCCCCTACTGGGGATCGAGCCTGCAACCCGGGCATATGCCCTTGACTGGAATCAAACCCGGAACCCATCAGTCCCCACTGAGCCAAACCTGCTAGGGCTTGTTTTGCTTTTCAACCCTATTCTTTTTTTTTCTTCTAATCTTTATTGTTGAAAGTATTACATAAGTCCCCTTTCCCTCCCATTGACCCTTCTAGCCCCTCCCCGCCCCTCTAGGCCTTCACTACTCTATTGTCTGTGTCTATGGCTTATGTATATATGCATACAAGTAATTTGGTTAATCTATTCCTACCTACCCACCCACCCACGAGGTTTACTAGTAATCTCTTCACACCCACCCACCAGGTTTTTTATTGGTCTCCTCTTCCAGAATGTGAGTTTCATGAGGGCAGAGGCTGTGTCAATTCACCTCTGTATTCCTGAGTTCCTAGAACAGTGCCTGACACATAGCACGTCCTTCAACTGTGATTTGTTCAAGGTACAAATGAATGACATCAACAAGGAAATACCACCCAGGAGAGAAATGGGCATCATATGTGAAGAGGCAACACACAGAAGAAAAAATAAATGCATGAAAAGATGCCTAGTCTCACTAATGAGCAGAAAAATACAAATTAAACAAGGTATCCTTTTCTATTCATCAGATTGCCAAAGGAAAAAAAAATTAAAAGGTCAATAACATCTAGTGTTGACAAAGATGCAGGGAGATAGCACACTCAGCCACATGGGCAGTGGTGTAAATGAATAGAGCCTTTTTGAAAGGCAATTTGGCAGGTCCTATCAAAATGCAAACTGTGTCAAAATGCTTTGATCCAGCACCTGTATATCTGATTCTAGGAATATATCTAAAGAAGTACTGGCACAAATGCACAAAGATGTCTGTCCAAAGATGTTCATTGTAGCAGAGATGTCTGTCCAAGGATCTCATCATAGCAGAATTTATGATGGGAAAAATAGGAAACAACCTCAATGTCCATTAGGAGTGAAATGGTTAAACAAATCCATAACAGTATTGAATGATAGTCAAGACTTACTGTCAAGAGGAAAAGCAATTTTCAACATATATATTAATATATATTTGTAGTGGACTGCACAGGTATTAAACTTCCCTGGAATAGCCCATTTGGTTTGGCTCAGTGGTTGAACATTGACCTATGAACCAGGAGGTCATGGTTCCATTCTCAGTCAGGGCACATGCCTGGGCTGTGGGTTCAATCCCCAGTAGGGGGTATGCACGAGGCAGCCAATCAATGATTCTCATCATTGATGTTTCTGTCTCTCCCTTTCCCTTCCTCTCTGAAATCAATAAAAATACTAAAGAAAAAACTTCCCTGCAATAAACAAGAATTAATAACAGATGGTACCTATTCTGGGGATGGGAATGTAGTGAATGGGAATGAAGATGAAGTAGAGACTTCTCACATAGGGTTTTTATATGTTTTTCCCCCCTTATTCTTACCCAGGGATATGTTTATTGATGAGAGAGAGAGAGAGAGAGAGAGAGAGAGAGAGAGAGAGAGAGAGGAAGGGAGAGAGGGGGGGAAGGAAGAGATTTTAGAGAAACATCGATGTAAGAAACATTGATTGGTTGCCTCCTGTAAGTGCCCTGACTGGGGATGGAACCCAAAAACTAGGTATGTACCCTGAGTGGAATCGAACCCACAACCTTTTGGTGTATGGGACAATGCTCCAATCAACTGAGCACCTGACCAGGGCTATATGTGTTTTTGTTGTTGTTGTTAATATTCACCCGAAAAAAAAAATAATAAAGATGAGGAAGTAACAGAAATGGAAAAAAAAAAAAATTCACCCGAGCATATTTTTTCCATTGATTTTTAGAGAGACAAACTTCTATGTGAGAGATACACATGGATTGGTTGCCTCCCACACATGCCCCGACCAGGGCTGGGATCAAGCCTGCAACCAAGGTATGGGCCCTTGACTGGAATCGAACCTGGGACCCTTCAGTCTGCAGGCTGATGCTCTATGCACTGAGCCAAACCGGCTAAGGCAGTTTTTTGATGTCTGAAACATAAAATGTATTTATTTAAATTTTTAAATTAAACAAGAAAAAACAAAATAAAAACATTAAAAATCCACATAGGTAAATTTGTAAATGCTAGAAAGAGGTCAAGAAGGGTGCACACCAAATAATAATTGAGGTTCTCTTTGGGGTGTGAGACTGGGAGGTATACTGAAGGGAGGCTTTGTTTCATTGAAGACTTATAGGTTAGAACGATCTTTTACTCAAAGTAATATGCACATATGAGTTGTGTGATTCTAAACAGATGGGGGGAAGCTAGAAAAGAAAACAAAATAACAATGAATTAAGTGGTAACAGATTAGGGCAAAAGACTGTAAGCCAGAGCTTAAAACTTAAGAACCACGTCAAGGTTTTTGTTCTAAGGTTCTTTAGTGCAGAGCTGTTGGTTTTGCCTACTCAACACCCATCCCTTCCTTCCTTCCCAGCACCTCAAATCCCACTCTCAGGTACTGAGCTTCTTGGGCAACTAATAAAACCTACAGGGCCAAGGGTGGCCACATGACCCAAGCCTGGCCAACCAGAACACTGAAATCACCCTGGCCATGGGATTGGGTTATGCGACCTATGCTGGGCCAATGAAAACCCTTCTGGCTTCCAGAAGAGCTGATGAAATCCAGTGGGTCCAAGAATGGTCATGTGACTCAGGCCTGCCAATGAGAATACTGAATCACCATGGCCACAAGGGTTGGGTAAAAGATGGCATGTGACCTAAAACTGGCCAATGAAAACTCTTTCCACTTTTGTTGGAAAAGTGTGTGAGCTCAGAAGGGGTGCTCTCTTTCCCACGGGGTTCCTGAGCTGATAGAATGTAGACCTGTCATACTGCGGGCCATCTTGCCACTACGGGGAAACAGGCTCCCAACAATGAGGCCAACACAGCGGGAAGCAGGGTGCAGAAGTTGAAACAGAGATGCCTGAGGACATAATTTGAGTAACTGACCCAGCCATGCCAGAAGCTGCATGCCTTCTGAATCTTTCAGTACGGGAGCCAACATATCCCTTCTTAGCCTAAGTCAATTTGCGTTTAAGTCCTATGAACTGCACCACAGAGTCCCAGCTGATACAGCTCATATTCTGTAAGGGTCATAAAAATGAGTGAAAATCAAACTATAACAAGTCAAAACCATCTAAGATGGAAATTTTTAAAAGGCTTAATCATAAGCTACAGAAATCAAAGAAAAATAAAATAGTAACCCCAAAAACCTTTTTTGCTAGGAAAATGAAAATGAGAATTCAGGAAACTCTTAATACAGTCTGAAATGTTAACGTTATAAGTTCCACTTCCCATTAAATGAAAACCCATCCACAACCTCCAGCAAGTGACCATATGACCTAAGATGGAATGATTCCAGACACTGACACTTTCCTACTTCTACGAACATGCCACATATTTTGAACACCCATTTAATGTATATCCTTCCCTGCAAACAGTGGTAAAGAATGCAGAAGCACACTGGTCATTATACACACAAAAAGATGGCCAGCCTCCTTCAATGTTCAGGGCAAAGCAAATTAAAATAACTACAGGACAGTTATCTGTCACTTCCCAGATGAGCAGAAATGAAAAAGCTTGACAATACCTAATGGTGGTGACTGCAGGGAAGATGGATCTGCTAGCCACACTGCAGGTGTTCCCACTGCCTTTTCAGGCGGGTATTTAGCAATAGCCACCTTTAATGCATGTACCTTTGGCCCAGGAGTGTCACTTTAAGGACCATTTTCTCCAGAAACACTTGCACATGGGCTCAAATACGTACAGACAGAGATGTCTGTCGCAGTACTATTAATGCTAGCAGATTGGAAACAGCCCAAAGATCTCTCAACAGAAGGCTGGTTGAAGACAGACTGCCCCACTGGCCCATGGAATACCATGCAACAGTTTAAAAGGATGGTATAGCCATCGATTTTGTGACAAGAAAGGATACCGAGGGTATTTTGTCAAGTAAAAAGGCAAGCTTCAGCATGGTGTGTGTGCCATATGTATGTGTGTGTGTGAATAGAATATTTCTGGGAGGATAGAGAAGAAACTGTTGAGAGCAGTTACACCCCTGGAGAGTGCAACTGTGTGTGTGGGGGGGAAGGAAGACTTTTTCCTTTTCACCCTTCTGCTTGAAGTTCTTACCGTGACAGCAGTAACAGGTAACACATCCTGATGCTCGCTCCATGCCAGGCCCTGCTCTAAGAACTAGACAAGGAACAACTCATGTATTCCTCACAACAGCGTATGAGGTCAGGAAGGCAGGGAGGGGACGATGGTTTTGTTCACGGTTGGATCCCAGAGCCTGGCACTGTGCCTACACAGAGTAGGTCTCTGCAAATGTGTGTTGACTTTGTTTGACTAGTCACCCTGCTGTTGTGCTTCTCTTAGCTGGGTAGCATTAAAGATTAACATTAAAAAAATTAAACTAGCTTTAAACATTAAAACCAGAGGAGCCATGAAGTACTGATACATCCCACAACATGGATGGCTTTTGAAAACACTGTTAAGTGAAAGAAGCCAGACACAAGGCACCACATGTTGTATGTCTCCACTTATGTGAAATGTGCAAAATGGACAGGTGTCTGGAGGCAGAAAGTAGATCAGTAGAGGGAGCTGATGGGCACAGGGATTCTTTATGGGGTGATGAAAATATTCTGGAATTAGTGGTGAGAGTTGCTCAACTTTGCAAATGCACTAAAAACTACTGAACTGCTCTAAAAGTGTGTACTTTATGGTATGGAATCAGATATCAGCTTTATAAAAAAGAAAAAAATTTAAGACAGAAGAAGAAGAAAAGCCTATTTCCAAAAAAGCCTGAGGCGCCGGCTGGTAGTGACACAGTCAGTCCTAACCCCAGATCAACCTGATTCCTACTCAGATCCACCTTGCTGCCTTCCCATTTACCAGAGAGGGAAACTGAGGCTCACAGAGGAGCAGTCCCTGGTCCCGAGTAAAAACTGCCAGAGCCAAAATTTGATCCCAGGATTCTGTGACCACGAAACCCTGGTGGCTCTCCGTCTCTCTGCTTCTTTGTAAGTGGGGACCTTGAGGCTCACAAAAGTGAAGTCACGTGCCCTTGGTCACATGGTAGTGGAAGGGACTGTGGAGCTCCCGAGCCTGGCCTGCTCCCCTAGGGCCTAGGCCAAGCATGTCAAACTTGAGGCCAGCAGGCCGCATGCCAAAGGAGGCATGCCGTCTGCCGGCCAGCTGCGAGTTTGACATGCTAGCCCTCGGCCATGCTGAGCTAGATGAAGAAATGTGGCACAAAAATGAAAACCGGGGAGGAAGGTGTTTCCTTGGCTAGAGAAGGAGCCGTACTTAGGGTGGAGGGTGGTAAAGAGCCCCCAGGGACTCAGCCCAGCAGCTGCGAAGCCTCCAGCGCATTTCCCTGGCTGGACCCTCAGATGGCAGGACATCAGTGTTTCCCCCCAAAGCAGGAGCCAGTGGCTGAGCCAGACCAGCTGGCCAGGCCCCTGAGGACTGGAAAGTGGGGGCTTGGGATGCCACCATCTGGCCCCTCAACCAGAAGGACAGTTGGGCAGGAGGTGCTGAGAGAGGACTCGGTCACATGGCCTAGACCTGGGAGGTGGGGTGTGCTGCAGCGGCTGAGGTGGGGACATGGGGAGGACACAGTGATAAGAGAGATCGAGGGAGAGAAGCCGAGATGGGAGAGACAGAAACAGAGAGAAGCAGTCACAGAAGAACTGGGGGAGCAAGACAGAGAGAGGGAGAGGGAGAGAGGGGAAGAAGGAGAGTGGGAGAGAGGGAGACAGGGAGCTGGAGAGAGGGAGAGAGGGAGCTGGAGAGAGGGAGGGAGAGATGGAAGAGAGGGAACCGAGCCCAGAGAAAGGCCGAGGGGAGACGGATCATTCACACATCCACCCCCTCCAGCGGGAGCCAGTACCTCCCCAGCCCAGCCTGGCCCTGTAGCCTGAGCGGTGGAGCAGCCAGGATATGTGTCCAGCTGGGCCACCCTCTCCCTCCTGCACAAGCCCAGTATTTGTGCTCTCCAGAGGCCCCAGGGGACAACGGGCTTTGGGAGGCCCCTCCCCTACCCAGCGGCAACTCCTGAGGCCCAGCTGGGCTCCATCTGGGGACCTTGGCCCCTGAGCCACTCCTGCCTCGAGCTCAGGCTCCCTCTGCTGGGGAAAAAGGCCAGGCGTCCTCTGCGGGCGCCAGCGCCCAAGGCTCTGTGACCTGGAGCGCCTCCACCCCCCCACCTTTGTCTCCGGCTCGCCCTTAAACAATGGGGACCCCACTTCACGGTCTCCAGAGCTTGGTGGGGCTAACCGCACCCCATGGGTAGGGAAGAGCTGGCTAGGAGGCCCCAAATCCTTCCTCTGAAAACTGAATGGTCAAAAAGAGAGACAAGGATGCCCACGCTCACCAGTTCCCCCCCAAAATGCAAATGCAAACACCACAGTGAGATGTTTCCCGTCCTTGAGAATGGGAAAAATCTAAGAGGTCTGACACCAGGCATGGGTGAGCTGGAAGGAAGCAGGAACTCCTGGTTAGCACCACTTGAGCAGGCAGTTTGGAAAGATTAAGTGAACTGAAGATGGTTCTAACTTTGGGCACTATATTAATGCTTCATATTATCACCTCCCCAAATACATTTACAAAAAGCTGTACAGACAGGGGAAATGCCCGCATGGAATAAAACAGAAACAAATGAAACAACTCCTTCACATAATAATATAACCACTGAGAAGATGAAGAAATAACGAACCCCAATAACTTTTGAACACGGTATAGTGATAGCTCCTCTGGTTGAAGACAATTAAAATGTAAAAGCCAGTAAACAAATATTGAATCCTAGATTTGTTGGGTCAGCAATCCTGAAACCACTGTCTGCATGGTGTCTCGTAATCTTCATAATGTCCACAGAAGGTCAGTACTGCTATCATGCCCATTTTACTGAAGAACACACTGAGGCACAAGGAGAAGTAATTCCCAGGGTAAGTCACAGAGCGAGGGCTCCTCACCAGGCGGCCGAGCTCCAGCATCCATGGCCTCGACCGTGATGCTGTGCTGCCTCCACAGTTCTGCTGTCAAGGAGTGGCTCAGCAGTGGGGTCCGCCCATGGCACAGAGGAGGCACTTGAGGCTCAGAGCAAGAGGCAAAGCCACTGGCCTAACATCACACAGCTGGTAAGTGGCCTAAACCCAGATCTGCCTGAGTCCTGAGCTTGTGCCCTTACCCACCGCAGTAAGCGGCCTGGGAAGAGTTAGTCACCATGGTGAGGCCACTCATCCCCCCAGGAATAGTTGCTGCTGGGCTGGCTGTCTTCATTTGCCACTCCCGACCCACCAGCAAGCTTCTCCACCCTGCTCTGTGCCCCGGGAGGCTGACCTGTACGCACCCTACCCTCTGGCTTCCAGGTGGGGTGGGGCCCAGTGCAAAATTAAAATGCAAGGCCCCTAGTTCAAATACCATTCAGAACTTTAAGACAGCGACAGCAAGCATTTAACCAGGTGTGGGGCCCTGTGGGAGTGCATGCACCCATGAAGGAGGCCCTGGTTGGGCTATGGGGCACAAGCAGGAGATGGATGGAGAGAGCAGAGAGAAGCCGGGATATCATTTTCCGGCTCCTCCCTGCAGCAGTGCCAAGGGCTGGCTGCCATTCCTGGCCAAGGGCCCCAGCTCCCGCTTGGCTCTCCCCTCCCTTTCCTCCCCTGCCCTCTTCAGGGAGGGAAAGTCTCCAGCTTGAACCCCACCCTGCTCACCCTCTCTGTGGCCTCCCCATTCCCTGCCCACACCTTTGTCAAGACCCCTGTCAGGACCCTCCTCAAATTGACCTCAGTGGAGCACGCTTCTGTTCCAGGTTGGGAACCTGACAGTCACAGACCCCATTTCTTGGGAGTTCACCACATCCCAGGTGCCATTTCAGTGCACAACCTCACCTGCTCTGGGAGGCCCTGATGTAGTCTGCCTGAACGTGATGACAGAGGCTCAGAGAGGGATGGAACATGTGCCCTGGCTGGGATTTGAACCCAAGTCTGTCTGCCTCCCTCCCTCCCCACACTTTTCTCACTCGGGCCCTGGCTGCTGGTACTGCCAGCTCCCTCCACTGTCTGACCATCTAGCCACCACTTGTCTCTGCCGATATTCTGGGCGATCCCTCAGAGCAGACTTGGGGCTGAGTCATCCCCATGTGTCCACTGCCTGTCCAGCCCATGGAGTCCAGCTCAGGCAATGATCAATTTTTCAGGGGCCAGTGAGAGGGTCACCTTCCCTGCTGTGGTCTGGGAGTATCAAGGGAGGAGGGTGGACGAGAACTAAGCACGGCCCTGAATGGCCATGGACAGCCCCTCCCTGATAGGGCTGCTGGGGAGGAAGGGGTATCCGTGCCTGGCATGGAAGTACATCAGAGGTTCTCAAAGTGTGCTCTGGGGACTCCTGAGGACCCCAAGATCCTTTTAAGAGGTCTGCAAGGTAACAACTCTTTTAATTAAAATACTAAGGTGTAATTTGCCTTCATCATTCTCTCCCAAGTGTAGAACCAGGTTTTGCAGGCCCATGCGGCCCGGGCCCCTAGAGCAGAATGAATGCAGCACAGGTGACAATCCAGTGCTTCTATTAAGCAGGACACAAAAGAGAGTTGCAGCACTGAAAGCAATGCCAGTCTTCTGACTACATTTTCTTTTGTTTTGAAAATATAGTTATTCTCTTTTTTAAAAAAAATATTTTTTATTGATTTCAGAGGAGAGGGAGAGATAGAAACATCAATGATGAGAGAAAATTATTGATTGGCTGCCTCCTGCATGCCCCCTACTGGGGATTGAGCCCGCAACCCAGCTATCTGCCCTAGACCAGAATCGAACCTGGGACCCTTCAGTCTGCAGGCTGATGCTCTATCCACTGAGCCAAACCAGCTAGGGCTAGTTATTCTTCTTAAAAGACTTTTGGGTTAATGCTTTTGGGTTTATCATTGCTATTTTTAAATAAATCAATAATTTAAGTATATCTGTTTTAATTTTTAATGTAGTAAATATCAAATAGGTATGATCCATACAAACAAAAGCTCTTTGGGGATCTCAATGACTTATGGGAAGTAGCGGTGTCCTGGAGACCAAGGTATTTGAGACCCACTCGTGCATATAAATCAATGACACCACTAGCATCGTATTCAGATGTTGTCTCTTTGCTCCTTTGCCTGTCTCCCCCACCAGATTGTGAGCCCCATGAGGGCAGTGATTTTGTCAGTTTTGTCTGCTGCTATATTCCAGCACCTAGAAAAGCATCTGGATACAGTAGGTGCTCAATAAAGATTTGCTGCATAGATAAATAATTATATACTAATTGGCATCCTTATGCTTTTATTTTGAGTCAACTTTTCTGCCAGACCCTATGCCAAGCACTTCATAAGCATAACCATGCAGAAGGTGGATCCTAAGGAGTGTGAAGGCTATAGAGACCTGGGTTTAATCCAGCCTCTGCCACTTGCTACCCTGGGCCAGTAAGTTCACTTCCAAAAGCCTCGGTTTCTCTTCAGTCATGGCCAGGCATAGTTCCTGGCATGCAAAGGCAGGAGCTGGCACACCTTGGAGATGAGATGCAACACCTACAGTTGCACCTCCTGCCACTTACGTCACGTGGTCAGATACTGAGCGTCCACCAGCTGTGCCTGTTCTCTAAGAGCCCCCATTTGGTAGGGAAGACCCTGGCCAGCTGTGTCCTTGGGCCTGGTGCTCTACCTTCTGTGCTTGTTTCCCCATTGGTAAAATGGGGGATATGCTAATACCAATCTCTTAGGGCTGGTGGGAGGTGTCAGCGAGAGCTCGGCTGGGAGACTGGGAGAGGAAGCACTACACAGATGTCATTATTACTCTGTGCACAGCCAGTCCCCTCCCTCTGGGCCTTGGTTTCTCGATCCAGGAAGCGGGTGTCAGGGTCTTGTGAAACCCTCGGTGTACCAGTTATTCATCCACTGCTTCTTGGCTCTGAATCCTTTCTCTCCCCTTTGTCCTCCACGCCCTAGGGGTTCTAGCTGCTTCCAACACTCACTACCAGCTGGACTGCCCCAGTATTCCCTTTCTGTTTCCAGTTCTTCTAACACATTTGAAAGAAGTCCCTGTCTTAAATCCCCTCTGTTTGAAATACCTCGAGCGAAGTCTAACCCGGCTCAGGCCCCACTGTGGCACAGAAAGCCCCCACCGGGTCAGCCAGGCCATACCTGCAGCTTCTTCAGCTGGCTGTTGACGGTGGCCAGGTCCCCCCCAGGGTCCACGTCTTGCAGCTGGCTTTCCATGTGAAGGAGCTTCTTGTCCAGCTCAGCAAAGCTCTGCACCAGCTGGTCAGCCTTGCTGGCCTCAAAGAGCTGCCGAGCCTTGGCCTGGGTGGTGCTCTCCAGCTCGGCCCAGCACTGCCGGATCTCGCCCAGCTTCTTCCGCACGGAGGCTGCCAGCTCTGGCTTCTCCTGCATCAGTTGCTGGCCCTCCTGCCCCAGACAGTGGGAGTCAGGAAGTAAGGGGGAGGGGTGGATGGTGGGAAGGGACAGGAAAATATGGGGGCAACAGGACGGGATGCAGGGAGAGATGTGGAGAGAGCGGGAAGGAGTTGGAGACACACAGAGACAGACATGAGGGATGGATGTAGAGATAGGTGAAGGGATTAAAGAAACCAAGTTGTGGGAAGAGAGACAAGGAGAAAGACAGACAGGCAGATAGACAGAAGCATGGGGAGGGAGACAGAGAGGCACAGAGACATGGGAGCAGACAGACAGTCATAAAGTGGTAGCCACAGAGACATTCCCATAAGTTCAGAAACATGGGTAGAGGGCCATAAAAAAGATGAGAGAGAGAGAGAGAACTTCCATTAAACTCAAAGTCAAGAAGAGTGGCTTTGCCATGTGCCACCATTTAGGGGGCACCTATGGCCACTTAAGAGTTTAAGGCCCACCTGAGTGTCTCCGTTTGAGTCAGAAGAGTGGGGATATCCAGGGCTGCAGGTCTAGGGGTTCAGCCAGAGTAGGGGGCAGTTTTGGGGGTTGAGACTTGGAGCAAAAATCTGCCTGGGTCCCACCAAGACTGAAGTCAAACTCCAATATATGTTGTCCTAGAGCCATGGTTGGCAAAATGCGGCTCCCAAGCCACATGCGGCTCTTTGGCCCCTTGAGTGTGGCTCTTCCTAAGCCTTAGGAGTACCCTAATTAAGTTAATAACAATGTACCTACCTATATAGTTTAAGTTTAAAAAATTTGGCTCTCAAAAGAAATTTCAATCGTTGTACTGTTGATATTTGGCTCTGTTGACGAGTTTGCAGACCACGGCCTAGAGCATATTAAAAATAACAATACCAGAGCAATTACAGCTCCTGGGTGCCTGGCTGTGTTAAGCACTTTCTGTGCACAAGAGCCCAGAGAAGTAGCGATATTCATTATTTTCTTAATTTTAAAGCAGAGCCAACTGAGGCTCAAAGAGATTGACACAATTCCCCAACACACAGCTGGTAACAGGCACACACAGACACAGTTAGAACCCAGGGTTGTAGGAATGCAAAGTCCACTTTAACCCTAGCTCCTTAGGGCTGCCCGAGCCTGTCTACTTGATGCTCTATCCTAGATGCTCCAAAAGGTGTGGAAGGAAGCCTGCTGGGGGAGGCTGCAGGAAAGGGGAAACACAGGGGAGGGCAAAAGTAGGTTTATAGCTGTGAGTATGCGGTTTTTCTTCTTGTATTATTATTTCTTTATTCATTATTTTATTATTTATTTGTATTATTTGTCTTGTTATTGTTATTATTTTGTATCAATTATGATTTATCTTCTAGGTAAATAAAGCTATTGTAGCAACCATAACCTGCATGTCTTTTTCCCTAGGAACAAATGTAAACCTACTTTTGCCCTCCCTAATATTTAAAAGCTAGGAGGGTATGGGCACCATTCAGAAGAGAAGCTGCCATTTTACAAATGGGCAATCAAGGCTCAAAGCGGTTACATGAATTGCTCAAGGCCACATAGCTGGAAGCAAACATGGCAATGAGCTGAACCAGTTCACAGGTGTGACAGCAGCAGGCTGGTGGTGAGAAGTGGGCTCCCTGGAGGCCGTTGGCGCCTGGCACAGGAAGAGGGACCTTCTGCATCCTCACCCTCTCGATCTTCTCCAGCCACTCCTTATTCTGAGCCAGCTCGGCCATGAATGCCTGGTGCCGGAGCCATCTCTTATGCAGCTTGTGACCATCTTCCCGTGTGCCATCGCGAGCCATCAGCATCTTCTCAAGGATCCAGCCATCCAGCTGTGGACAGGAGGAGGGGCTCAGTTGGTTCTCCCAACCTGGCATAATTCTCATCCCCTCCAGAAGTCCCAAGTTGAGGGCCAGGACCGCTAGGTTTGGGGCAGGGGAGGAAGGGATGGAAAATTTTTGCAAGTGAAGCTTCTATATGTATGTGTGTGGCGGGGGTGGGAGGGAGCGGGGATGAAAGGGTCCCCAGAATGCCCCATTCCTCATCCCCCTTGTCCTCAGGGCAGCCCTTCCCATAAGTCCTAAGCCCCAAGGCAGGGCTCCTGAGCCAGTCAGCCTTGTCCCACTCACTCCCAAGTCCTCCCATCTAATTTAGCTCATTTTCAATTCAGCCCCCGTAGCAACCCCCCAACAGCAACATTTAGACCCTTTGATTCAGTCTCAGCCACCTCCAATAAGGACCAATTCAAGATCCCAACCCACTCCTCAGGGTATCAAATGAAGCCTCCATACCTAGCTCCAGCCCTCCCGCACCCCAATATGACCAGCTGAATCCCTAAACAACTCCCAACTGGTGCCAAGTCTAGTTCCCTCCAAACTAGCCCTCCAATCTGGGGTAGACCCATCCCCCACAGCTCATATCCAGCCTTTTTTTAAAAAAATATATTTTATTGATTTTTTACAGAGCGGAAGGGAGAGAGATAGAGAGTTAGAAACATCAATCAGCTGCCTCCTGCACACTCCCTTCTGGGGATGTGCCCACAACCCAGGTACATGCCCTTGACCGGAATTGAACCTGGGACCTTTCAGTCCGCAGGCCGATGCTCTATCCACTGAGCCAAACCGGTTTCGGCGATATCCAGCCTCCTTAATGAGCCCACAGGACTCCTTAAATCCGGCCATGAGGATCCAATCCGAGACCACAGTTCTCCCAAATCATGACCAGTCCTAGCCCCCTACCAAAGTCAACCCCCAATGCAAGCCACAGGGTTGCCTACTAGCTCCCCAAATGAATCTACCCTAAAAGCTAGGCTCAGACTCCCCAACATGGACTAGATAGAACCTCCCCAGACAGCTAACTCCCTAACTAACAGCAGTTCTAGTCTCCCCACTCACCAACAAAACCAGTCATTCAAAATGCAAGCACTGAGTGGGCCCCTCTCACTACCCGAGCAGGACCAATCACAAGGATGCTTTCTGAGCCCCCAAATAAGACTTGTGCCCTAAGCCCCAACCTCCCCACTCATGACAAAACCTGGCACCTGAGAATGTTTGCTCCTCCCCCTTCTCCACCTCCCCCCAGTCACAAGATCCTCCTCCTCCCTCCTGCCAAAAAAAAAAAAAAAAAAAAAAAAAAAAAAACCACCAAAAAAACATGGACTCTAGCTCAGCAGTCCCAGGAGGCAAATGCAGTCATAGCCAAGGACAAATCCCCAACTGGCCAAACCCCACTCCTCGTCCCCAGAGCATATGCTCCCCAGGGGTCCTGGACAGCCTCAGACACACACACACACTAGAGCCAAGGCAAAGGCGGAAACCCCTGACTCAATTCATCGGTTCCCACACAAGGTAAGAGTTTGCCAATGGAGGCACAGATCGCAGTGAGGACAGCCTCTGAAGGATATGGTACTCTGTCATCAAGGTAAAGCAACCAAAAGTGATTGACCCCATCACCAAGGGCAAAGACAGTCCCCAACAACCTGGGGAAAGCCCCACAAACCAGAGCCTCTCAAAGCCAGAGCAAGTCCAAGACCCTCATCGTCCAAGGCAGACCCCCGCAAATGTGATTTGCCCCATCATCTAAGGCTAATACAGATCCCGAAAGATCCTAGGGAAAAAAAACCCAAAAGGGTGAGTCTCCCAACCTCAGGAAAAATCTCCGATTCCCCATTACCCAAAGGAGAGCACCTTAGAGAGGTTGAGACCTCCCTAACCCCCAGGACAAGTCCACACTACCCCAAGAGTATCCTTAAAAGTCCCCCCGTTTCTGCCTCAGTCCCTTGGGACCCGTTCTCTCAGTCCCGCCCGCAGCAGCACCGCGGACAGCTCCTGGCGTCCCTGTACCTCCGCAGGGTTAGGGTCCTGGCATCC
>NW_005360548.1:941522-948918 GCF_000412655.1 Myotis brandtii
GCCCCCTGCCTGCCTCCATGCCAGCCTCCTTGCAGGGCCCCAGTTGGGGGTGGAGGAACATGGGGGTGGGGGTTCTGTGCCCTCTCAGGTGATTGCTACTTGGTCCAGAACCATCTCACCATGAGACGGGGAAGGAACTGCTGGGCCAAATGAAATGTCGGGAGCGGGGTCTAGGCCCTGGGCTACCTACGTGAGGTGGGGAGTATGGGGTGGGGTGGGATGGGCTCCTGAGCCATTTCTAATGGGAAGGGGCTCAGACTCCGGGATACCTCGGTCACAGGGGTAGAGGAGGGGGAGGGGTGTGGAACATCTATAAAACTCCAGTCCAGAATAATATCCAGTGGGAAGGACAGGGACCGGGAGTTCCTGAATCCATTTCCAGTGGGCTTCCTGAGGCCCAGACCCATCTCTAATAAGCTTCAGTTATGTGGGAGTGGGGGTTTCAAACGTGAGAGAACAGTTTAACCCTCTTCAATGGGGGGATCAGGCCTAGCTCCTGAACCGCCCTTGGTTGGGGAAACTTAGGTACTGGATCATCATGTGGGGGGAGGGCAATGATTCTGGGTCAGGTAGATGGATGAGGCCGGAACCATCTCTATTATGGGGCCATCTCTGGCCATCTCTAATGTGGTCAGAATCCAAAACGTTTCTATGGGATGCAGGGGGCGGAGGGGGAAGCAGTGTGACTCCTGAACCTTCTCTAATGAATGGAGAAGGGATCTGATTTGGGGCGATCCTTATGGGTGTATAGATCATCTCTAAGGGGGCAGAGCTTGATTCTTGGACGCTTTTAAAGGGGCAAAGGCTTGTTTCTGGACCATCTGTGCCCGAAGTTGCGCTCCGGGCTGCTGGTCCACTCACGCTCCCCTCACCCCCTCCAGTCTCTCCCTCCTCTCTCCTGCAGGCAGCAGCGCGCTTCTTGCAAATCACCAGAGGAAAGGAAAGGTGAGATCGGCGCACAATCCCGCGGGACCGGAATGCGCGGGCGCGCGCACCGTTGCCAGGGGCTCCCGGGATCCCTCCCTCCTTCCCCAAAGCCCGCGTTGGCGGGGGAGGAACCTACGGAGCATGCGCACGGAAGCCAGGCTCCGCGTGTGCCTCCCGGTGGCTTGGCGTGAACGTCGCCTGGCGACCCACTTAGACGGGGCGTCCCCACCCCCACCGCCCCTCTGCCCCGGAGCACTTTCCTCCCTAGGAAAGAAGTCACTGTGCCCAGCACAGCTGTAATTCCTACCTCGTGGCAGTCTCGGAGGAAGTGCTGCAGCTCAAGTTGGTCGTGTAGCTTCTGCATCCACTGGTGGGCCCGGAGTTGGTTTTCTTGGCTCCTAAGGATGGGGAGATCGGGACTGGGGAAAACCTGAGTGGGAGCACAGGCAGTAGGGCTGTGAGGGAGGGCATGGGGCTTGGCAGGGAGGAGGAGGAGGAGGAGAAGACAGCAAGGTGGGAATAGGGGAAGAGGCAAAGAAACATCAGTGGGGTAGAGACAGGGACAGAGGTGGAGAGGTGCAGAGAGAGAAAGACAGACACACAGACATCTAGGAAGAAACAGATACAGACAGTGATAACAGAAAACTTAGTGAGAGACACCTAGAGAGAGATTAAGAGGGAGAGATAGACTCAGAGAGAGAGAGAGAGAGAGATTGTAAAGGCCTAGAGAGAGGTAAACAGAGACACACATAGACACAAGACCAGAGACAAAGAAATAAGCAAAGACCTCCAGGGGGGTGGTTGACAGAGACCTACAGACAAAAAGAAAGAGACCGAGGTAGAGAGAAAATAGGAAAAGGAAAGGAAAGAAATGAAGCAGTATTATTGCCAGAGACAGAAAGAGAGGCAGCAGTAGAGGAGAGAGAGAGAGAGAGAGAGAGAGAGAGAGAGGTGCAACAGAGAGAAGAGAGCAGGGCCTGGGGAAAAGAGGGGCTGGAGCTACTGGAGGGTGGACCGGTGTGCCAGCAAGGAGGGGCAGACCCTTGGCCTGAGTGAACTGACCAGACTGGACCCAGGCCCCAGGCCCCAGGCCCCAGGCCCACAGTGTAGGGCAAAGTGCCCAAGAGGCCTGGTGGAGGGGCTGGGAGCATCTAATTTCACTGCGCCTTGAACAAGCCACTCCCACCCCATGGCCTGCCGCTGGCTGCCCTCTCTGCCCGAAATGCTCTTCTCCCAGACATTTACTCAAATGTCACCTTCTCAGTGAGGCCTTTCTTACCACTCCCCAACACTTTCTTCTTTCCTTCTTTACGGTTCTTCCTTGCATTTAACACTAGCACAATGTATATGCTATTTGTTTATCTTGTCTTTCTCCCCTAGGAGGATGTCATTCCATGAGGGCAGGAATTTTGGTCTGTTTTGTTCACAGCTGTATCCCCAATGCCTAGGAAAAGAGTCTGGCACATGGTAGGTACTCAATACATATTTGTTGAATGTATGAATGAATGAATGAATGAATGAGTGAATGAGAGACAGAGAAAGAGATGACAGAAACAAAAGTGTGTGTGTGTGAGAGAGAGAGAGAGAGAGAGAGAGAGAGAGAGAGCAGTGAAGGCAGAAAAACAAGGAGAGGGAGAGGGAGAGGGAGAGGGAGAGAGAGAGAGAGAGAGAGAGAGAAGGAAAGAGACACAGAGATGCACAGGTAGATCGAGGCTGCTGGAGGCCAGATAGAGCAGGTGAGAAAAAGTTGCAGAGAGCCAGGGCACAGTTGGAAGAAAGTATAGGAAGGGCCAGAGACAAACAAGAAGCGGACTGACTTTTTCATGCCCAGACTCAGCTCAGAAGCCGATCAAATGCCTCTGAAAATGAACTGAAATCAATCCCTCCAGGCCATCACCAGTCAACATGTCAACCATCAGTCCTCAGGATGAGGAAAACCTCCAGGAGGGTGAAAAATGGCATGGTTCAAATCCCATCTGGGCCACTTCCTGGCTGTGACCTTGAGCAAGTTAATGACCCTCTCTAAGCTTCATGTGCAATATGCAGATAAGGACAGCACCTGGCACCCAGGCTGGGCCAGGGTCCAGGCTAGGCAAGGCCCACAGACAGACTAAGTGACTTGCCCAGAATCTCACAGGTTGAGGGGCGGAGCTGGGACTAGGATCTGACTCTGTCTCAACCCAGGGCCCCAGTCCCCAGCTCTGCATGGTTGTGCCCCACTTGTGTGTGGACAGTAATTCCTCCCTCCATGAACGGATGTTTTATCACTTCTACCTGATGGGAAAGCCATCCCTAGACCGGTAAATAACTGGGAGCTGGGAGGAGGGGTGCAAGAATTGGGTCTGTCTCAATTCCTGCTGTGCTCCCAGCCTCACCCAGCACCAGCCTTGGGCAGATGCACCCTCTGGGCTCACACAGCCCCCCTGCAGTTCTCTCATCCTGGCCCCGATCACTCTGGGCCATCCTTGTCAGACAGTGGGCGAGCTCTGTGAGGGCAGGAATCGTGTCCTGTACTGGTCACTGCTCTGCCCCACACAGGGCCCAGAACACAGTACAGACTCTACCTGTTTAATTGGCTGAAGAATAAATGAATAAACAACAGAATGAAAGGAGCAACCAATGACTGAAAAGGGATGTAGAGTGAAGCAGAGAATGACCATCCTTCAGGTTCCTCCTCCTCAGTTCTGCAGGGCCCAGCATATAGCAGGCACTCAAGAAATAAGAGACAGCCCATGCCCTAGCTGTTTGGCTCAGTGGAAAAAGTGTCAGCCTGCAGACTGAAGGGTTTTGGGTTCGATTCTGGGTTGCAGGCTCAATCCCTAGTAGGTGGCATGCAGGAGGCAGCTGATCAATGATTCTCTCTTACCATTGCTGTTTCTATCTCTTTCTCCCTCTCCCTTTCTCTCTGAAATTCATAAAAATATATATTTTTTTAAAAAGAGAGAGATAGCCCTGGCAGGTGTTTCTCAGTGGTTAGAGCATCGGCCCACACACCAAAAGGTCTCAGGTTCGATTCCCCAGTCAAGGGCAAGTACCTGGGTTGTGGGGTCTCCCCCCCCCCCCCCCCGCCGGGCACCAAAAGGTTGAAAGCTCAATTCGGGTCAGGACACATGCCTAGGTTTCGGGTTTGATTCCCATCAGGGTGCTTGGGGAGGCAATGGATCAATATTTGTATCTGACATCGATGTCTCTCTCTCTCTCTCTCTCTCTCTCTCTCTCTTCCTCCCTCCCTTCCTCCCTCTTTCCCTTCCTTCCTCCCTCCCACTCTCTCGGAAAAGCTTGAAAAAAATATCCTCTGGTGAGGATTAACAAACAAAAAAAAGAAACACGAGACGAAGGAAGGGTCAGGCCTGGAGTGGGGGACACTGGATCATGAGTTTTCGGCCTCAGGACCAGAATCCCCTTAAAAGTTTCCTTTAGAAAGCTCCAGCCTCGGAAAAGGAGGCTGGGGCCTTGGGGTGTGGATGGTGGTAAACAGGTGTGCTTTCCATCATGCCATGGGAAGACATGCCCGCCGGTGTGGCTCCGTGGTTTAGCATCAGTCGATCCATGAACTAGGAGGTCATGGTTTGATTTTAGGTCAGGGCACAAGCCTGGGTTTCAGGCTCGATCCCCAGTTGGGGGCGTGCAGGAGGCAGCCGATCAATGTTTCCCTCCCATCATTGATGTTTCTATCTTTCTCTCCTTTCTTCTCTGACATCAATACAAATATTTTTTTAAAAAAAAGAGATGAGAAGACACAAGGAGGGCCGCTGAGCCCTCTGCCAGCCTGGATCAGGGCAGAGAGGGGAAATCTGGGGTCACCAGGAGGGGCAGAAACAGTGAGAGTGACAAGGAAGTGGGTCTGGAGGAAACCCTATAAAGGACTCTACCTGAAAGCTGAGATTTTGTTTTGCTTTGTTCAGGGTCTAGAATAGTGCCTGGCACACAGTAGATGCTCAATAAATGTCTTTGCTTGATTAGTACAAGGACAGTCAAGAGACAGGGCAGCGGTGACAGGTAGATAGTGACACACAAACACACACTCTGCATACCACTTCCTAGAGAACCAGCCGATGTTCTTTCCCAATATTTGACAACCAGCACAGCAGGGGACACCATCCCATTGAAAAGCTGGGACAGGACCTGTGTGTGGCCATGAGCTAGGAATCCGGGGATGTCCCGGGTTCCCAGGGAGGGGCCAGAACAGCAGGGCAGATTTGGGGCATCCAGGAAGATATGGTAACATTTTCACAACCAGCCCAGCTATCCCAGGCTGAGGGCAGGGCTCGGAGAGAAACTTTTCATCATATATCCTCTTGTATCTTTGGGTTGACAACCACCAGTTAGTTACCTTTTCACAAAATGTCAATTTAAATAAAATCTAAAAGCAATATAGAATTAAATAGAAATCAGAGAGGGGCAGAAAAGCAGAAGCTGTGGTAGAAAGGAGCGGAACCTTGGCCTCCTCACCCCTCCCCTTGCCCCTGGGACTGAGGGACCTACTTCTCCAACAGCTGGGCCACAGCCTCCTGGGCCTGCTCCCCGTAGATGTTGCCCTGCCTCAGCAGGCCCTCCACCGCCTGCACGGCCACATGCATCTTTTGCTGGTTCAGCTCCATTGTGGTGAGAAAATCCCGGTGTTGTTTCAATGCCTCCTCCACCGACTCCACTGTGCCCGGGAGCTCCAGACCTGACAGTGCCAGCTCCTGGGAAGGGTGGTGCACAGGTCAGATACCCTCCCCACCCCCACCCCCCCATTCCAGGACCTGGGAGAGGTGGCCAGCCTGGGTTCCAACACCGCTCTCTTCCCTCTTGCTTCTGGCATCAAACGCATCAGGTATGGTCCCACCCCACCCAGGGCCTTTGCTCATGCTGGTTCCTCTGTCCGGTAGTCTGTCCCTCCAGATAACCCATGGCTGGCTCCTTCACTTTCTTCAGATCTCTGCCAGAAATATCACCCTTCCCACCCCAGCCATATCCCTTCCCCCTGCTTTATCATTTATAGCATATACCTGACATAATATCATATATGCATTTACTCATTTATTGTCTCCTCCCCCACATATGTACACACACACACTAGAATGCCAGCCATGTGCAGGTGGAATTTTGTATTTTGTTTCCTTATGTGTTCTCAGCCCCTCAGGAGTGCCTCCTACTGGGGAGGCACTTAGTAAATATTTGGTTAATTGATAAAGATGGAACTGGTAAAAGGGGGGGGGGGCGGGTCAGAAAGGGTCTCTCAAGACCACCTCAGCTCCAATGTTTAGTAACTCCATGAATCTAGGGCAGTGGTTCTCAACCTTCTGGCCCTTTAAATACAGTTCCTCATGTTGTGACCCAACCATAAAATTATTTTCGTTGCTACTTCATAACTGTAATGTTGCTACTGTTAGGAATCGTAATGTAAATACCTGATATGCAGGATGGTCTTAGGCGACCCCTGTGAAAGGATCGTTCGACCACCAAAGGGGTCGCGACCCACAGGTTGAGAACCACTGATCTAGGGGCTCCCGTCTGTCCCCCCAGATAATCCTCCCACTAAGTCAGCTTTCTCTAGGTGACCAGCACTGGTGGTCACTCTTTCTCAAATGATCCCCGGAAGTTGGCCCTACTCTTGGACAATCTGAAAACTGGTGTTCCATCTTGCCCAAATCCCAAACTTGGTTCCCAAGCCAGAATGATCTCGAAATTGGATCGCTGTTCCCAGAGAACCAGCACACTTGATTCCTCGGCTACAAACACAGTCACCGCCTCCGGAGAACCTGCAAGCTGCCAGCCCCAATAAGATCATATGCTAATCTAAGCACCCACACCTCATGATCCACAATCATTTACTGATCCAAATAATCTCTCTGCCTGAATTACCTCCTTCCATAGTTTTTACCCTCTGTCCTGTTAGGATAAAGATTATCCACCCCAAGATTTTTTTTGAACCCCATTAACCATCACCAGTCATCGTACTCCATTTCCTTCCAGATAAGTCACAAATGCAGGAAGCCACTCCAAGGAACAGCCAAGTGCATTACTCACTCAGGATGGCCCACAAACTGTTAGTCACCTCAGCTAAGACATCAACCCTCCCGTCCTAATCCTCAAATTCTGTTACACGCATGCCCACACATGTTCACACCGGATGATCCACACATGCAACTATCTATACCAGATACTTTCCCCACTTCCACTCACCTCCAATAGACCACAAACCCAATGGTCCCCGCAAACACACGCCTCCATTCACTTCCCTGTCGCGCCAGTTCCGCACAGTCTCGGACCCCGACCCGGACCCGCGTGAACCCCCAAGCTGGCACCTGGTTGCGCAGCACGGCCAGCGCCTGGCGTAGGTCTCGCAGGAAGAGCTGGTAGACGTGCGCCTGGACTAGCGCCTCCCTGCGCGCCTCCCACAAGCCGAGCAACTTGTGCCAGCCAAGTTCGAGGTGCGGCAGCCACTCGTCCAGCGCCAGGCCTGGGCCCAGCTCTGCGCTGG
>NW_005360548.1:949353-953960 GCF_000412655.1 Myotis brandtii
CGCGGGGCGTGCTCTCCACCGCCCTCCGCTTCTCGCGCACCTGGGCACGCACCTCGGCCACTTCCAGCACGTGGTTCTCCACCAGCAGCACCGCGCTCGCCTGCTCTTTGCGCTGTTCCACCAGCTCCACGATGCGGTTCCATCTGCCCAAGGGAAGGAGGGTGGCTCGAGGGGGACAGGGCCGCCTCGTGGGTGTGGAGGGCCCACGGACCCAGGGTAGGACCCAGCCACTGTGTGACCTTGGAAAGACTTTATATTACGGAGCCCAGTTTCTGCCTGTGTAAAAATGGAACCCTACCCGCACATTTGCTTAGAGCAGCGGTTCTCAAAATGAAATCTGAGCGAGGTCAGACTATCTTCATAACAACGCTAAGACGCTATCTGCCTTTGCACTCTCATTGTCTCCAGGGTGCACAGTGGAGTTTTCCAGAGGCTGCAGGACAAAGACCCAGCGCGGAAGCAGACCCGAGAACTCAGCTGCCTTCTTTTAAGCCACATTGAAGAGATTTGCAAAAATGTCAAACAATGCCATTCTTCTCACTACACCTTTTGTTTTGAAAAATAGCTTTTTTCATGAAAAAATTAACATAATAGGTTTAGTATTATTTTTAGATGACAATATTTTTAAATTACTCAATTTATTTACTGAGCCACACCAACCGGGCATTAATTTCTAATATAGTAAATATTGATAGCTATAACCCACTAAATTAAATTAGTTGGGGTTAAGACTGCAAATAACTTAGTTTAGTGAGTTTTAGCGTGTAAAGAGGGTTATAGAGTGTAAGAGTATAAAGAGGTTCTGAGACCGAAGAGTCCACACACCATTAGTCATCTCAGCTAAGACATCAGCCCTGTGGGAAGTGCTAGCTGATGAAATTAGATAATATGTTGGGTTCAATGAAAAGTAATTGATCAGGTACCATGAACCAGGTGCTGAGGACAGAGTGATGCAAAAGGAAAACCTGTTTTTATTCCAAAATAAATTAATGGAAAAATTATGTACTGCTCTGTGTCCTCGAGCAAGTGATGACATTGTTCTGGCCTGAGTTCCCCTTCATAGATGGTGTGTGGTCCAGGTTACAAGCATAGGATCCTAGCAGGGTGGCCTGGAGTCAAATCTGAGATGTGTACCCTTGGCTAGTAACCCTCTCTATGCCTCCGTTTCCCCATCAGTAAAATGGACACAATCATAGCATAGCACCTGCCTCATAGGGGTGTTGTGAGGGTCAAATGAGTTCTGATCTATGAAATGCTTCAAACAGTATCTGTTTGCTGCTGTTACTGAGTGAGGATGCTCTTTGGAACACATCAAGCTCTTCTCTGACTCTGCCAGATCACTGTCCTCTAATTCCTGCACGAATCCTGACAATTCTCTAAATAGCCTGTTCATGTATTAGTTTGTTAACTCTCTGCCCTCTCTAGAATGGACATGCCACAAAGGCAGAGATTAGGACCCAAGTTCAAGTTCTGCTCTGGCCAGATTTGCCATGTGACCTTCAGCAAATCACTTCCCTCTATGACCCTCATTTTCCTCATCTAGAAAATCAGGATAATAACGTCCATCTCATTGAGTGTTAATGAGATCACGTGGCTAAAGCACTTGGCATACAATCTCACTAAAGGCGGCAACATTCTTCTTATCCTTTTAAGCCCTGATGCTTCCACATTGGCAAGGCTACAAGGCTATACAATCACTGGATATAGCTATCATATAGCACAGCAGTTAAGAGCACAGTCTTTGGAATCAGACAAATCCAACTTCAAATCTAAGCTTGACTCTCTAATTTGCTGTGTGACTGTGGGCCAATGTGTTCACCTTTTTGAGCTTCAGTTTCTTCCTTTCTAACATGGAGTAATCTATACCCTACAGGGTTGCTGGGAAGACTGAATAAATGTGATCAAGCCCTAGCAAGTTAGGCTCAGTAGACAGAGCATGGGCCTGCAGACTGAAGGGTCCCGGGTTTGATTCCGGTCAAGGGCACATACCTCGGTTTCAGGCTTGATCCCTAACCCTGGTCAGAGCATATGCAGGAGGCAACCAATCGATGTGTCTCTCTCACATCGGTGTTTCTCTCTCTGTCTCTCCCCCTTCTTCCACTCTCTCTAAAAATCAATGGGAAAATATCCTTGGGTGAGGATGAAATACTAGTAAATAAATAAATAAATAAATACAATCAAATGCCCAGCTCTGGATTCAGACAGAACTGGGTTTGACTCCAGCTTACTAGACTGAGTAATCGTGTGAAGGATTTCACCTCTCTGGGTCTGCGTCTGAACCCTGCCCACACTGGGAGAATTGCTGGTAGTGTTCTAGGTAGAAAGGTATTAATTTGTTACTATTTTTAAAGAGCCCTGAATTTTGGAATCTTTACTATGGAAACTGGAATACTGAGAGTTAAACTGAAGTGTATAAAATGCTTAGAAAAATTTCCAGAAGATATTAAATATACAACAAATTATTTCTGAACAAATAAATTAATAGCCCACTGAAATGTACTATATCCTCATTTTATCACATCATCACTAGCCCTGGGAATTAACCTCTTTTTTTTTTTTTCAAATTTGGGTGATTTACCAGGCCATTATCACCTCAGAGGTTTGAAATGGTCCATTCTTGATTTCCGCGGTCGAGTGAATGAGGAAAGGAATGATGGAAAGAACTGTTTTGAGGTACCTGGAAAGACGTCCAGCCCCTACCTGCTGTTGAGATGGTCCTGGCAGGAGAGCACCTCGTCTGAACTGGGGTGGCCTCCTTCCACCAGCTCCTGGACCGTGTGGTTCACATCCAGGACACGGCCCATCAGACTGTTCATCTCCTGGTCCAGACTCTCAAATCTGCAGAAAAAGGATGGACATTTTCAGAGAGGCCTAGACCCTGGGGACCTGCCCACTTTTTGCCTTTTATCAAACTGCCTTCTCCCAGATCTTCCAACTCTCCAACCTCACCTGAGTTCCCAGGTTCCTTTGTCAGCTCCTCTTCTTTCTACCTGCTACTTAAATGTCCGATCCTCAGGGCTCTGTCCTGGGCCCTCTGTGCTTTCCCTCACACCCTGCCTGGACCATCTCACCCTCTCCCCAGCCTCAGTCCTCATTCCCAAACTTATGCCCCCCACATCTCAGTCTCCTGCCCCAACCTCTTTCCTTTTGAGCTGTCTCCAACCTCAAAGCCTGCTGTACACCTCCTTGGGGTCCTTACTCCCAGTGTGACTCAAACTCACTTCAGTATCTCCCCCCAGATTGGTACTTCCTCTGGGTCCCCATCTCAGGAACAGCCCACTACCCACCAGGCCAGAGCCCTGGGCCCTGTTTTGGACAACTCCCCACTCCCAGCCTGTCTATCCTCATGGCCTGTCCACTTGGGTTCCTGCCCTGGTCTAGTCCTGCCCCCTCCTACCTGGGTCCCCACCCCAGGGGCCTCTTTGGGCTTCCAGGCACCACTGTCACCCCTCAAACCCACCCTCCATATAGCAGCCGGGAAGATCTTTTCAAGCTGGACAGGTCCTCCCTTGTTTAAAACAATACCCAACGCGCCCTAGCCGGTTTGGCTCAGTGGACAGAGTGTCGGCCTGCGGACTGAAGGGTCCCAGGTTCGATTCTGTCCAAGGGCACATGCCGGGTTATGGGCTCTATCCCCAGTAGGGGGCGTGCAGGAGGCAGCCAATCAATGATTCTCTCTCATCATTGATGTTTCTCTCTCTCTCTCCCTCTTCCGTCCTCTCTGAAATCAATAAAGAAATATATGAAATAAAACAATACCCAAAGCTGTGGCACAGGTAACTGGGCACAGTAAGGACAGGGGCCTGACCTGTGTTCCCAGCAGTGCCCAGCACAAGACCTAGAACAGAGCAGCAGTTCAGAAAGTACCTGCCGAGGGAATGAATGGATAAACAAGGTGCTCAGAGAAAGAGGCGCAGAGGGTTCATCCACCAATTTAGCTCACTCCTGAGTTAGCCAACAGGCGAAGCAGTAGCTACAGGGCGGTAAGTGCTGTGAAGAACCGTAAAGCAGGGCAAGAGAGAGTGGCAAGGGCCAGAGCTAATTTATCGGCGAGGGAGGTGACGTGTACATGGTAGTGGGAGTCCCAGGGGAGGGCCCAGGCTGGGATGTTCCAGGAGAAGCTTGGGCTAATTTTGGGCCAGGTCACTATAAGCCTCTTAGCAGTAACAGCAACAGCTCCTGGAACGCTCCCTGTCCCCAGGCATTTGCTAAGTGTTCTATACTTAGTTGCTCATTTATTGTTCACCACAACTTGTGGGGTTGGGACTATCATTCCCATTGTACTGGAACCCTGATTCCAGCTGGGCTCATACAAGAACTGTTGAACCAACGAAGGTGACAGGCGAGGAAGAGGACCCTGGAGTCCCACAGTGCGCGCTCACCGGTGCTGCACCACCTCCACGTCGTCGAGTGAGTCGGGAACGCGCATGCCAAGCAGCCATTGCTCCTTCTCTCCGATCCACAGCTCGCACGCGTGCACCTCGCCGAACATGCGATAGACAGCGAGGGCATCCCGCAGCCACTGGCGCCGCAGCGCAGCCATCTCGGTCACCTCCGCGAACAGCTGCTCGGTCTCCACCACGCGCACCTGCAGGGCCACCACCAGT
>NW_005360548.1:954510-960201 GCF_000412655.1 Myotis brandtii
ACGGCCTCCTCGAGTTCCTGAAACAGCGCCCACAGGCTCCTCGAGGCCTCCAGCTCCGCGCGCCGCCGCGCCGCCTGCTCCTGCAGCTCTGCCAGACAGCCGTGCACATGGTTCACGCGGTTGCAGATGACCTGCGGATCGCAGGGCTGGTAGCCTGAGCCAGGAGAAGGGGAGGATCCCGGGTTGGGCTCAGGCAAGAAGGCACCAAAGAGAGGGTGGTGCCGGCTACCTGACCATCCCTTGGGGCCTCCAGCTCCGCGCGCCGCCGCGCCGCCTGCTCCTGCAGCTCTGCCAGACAGCCGTGCACATGGTTCACGCGGTTGCAGATGACCTGCGGATCGCAGGGCTGGTAGCCTGAGCCAGGAGAAGGGGAGGATCCCGGGTTGGGCTCAGGCAAGAAGGCACCAAAGAGAGGGTGGTGCCGGCTACCTGACCATCCCTTGGCTCAACTTCACCAGGGGCCAGGTTATGGGTCCCCTCTTCCAGGCAGCCTTCCCTGACACCCCGAGTCTGGAGCAGCCGCTTCCTCTGGCTCACCTAGGCTTCTCTGCTTCCCCCGTCCTGGCCTTGGGCCCTCTGGGCTATCATTGCCTGATTTGCCTCCCCCACTGGACTGGGAGCTCCTCGAGGGCAGGGCCTGCGTGTCTCATCACACCTCGGTCCCCACCATTGTCCAGCACAGGGTGGAGCCCAGAGCATCAACTTAATGAAAATAGTGACTTGACTGAATGATGGATGGAAACTGAAATTCAGAGGGTCCTAGAATCAGTATATTTTGCATAAACTGTGTTTCCTTCAGAACTGGGTCAAATGAAACTGCTCTACTCTTAAGCCATTTTCTGGGTTCCCTCTCTCATTCTCTGTTGCCTTAACTATTTACCCCCAGTGATGACCTGAATTCCCTTTTTCTTCAAAAGATTCGTTTTCACTCAGCCAGCGTGGCTCCTATGAACCAGGAGGTCATGGTTGGATTCTCGGTTGGGGCACATGCCTGGGTTGTGGGCTCGATCCCCAGTGTGGGGTATGCAGGAGGCAGCCAATCAATTGATTGTTTCTCATCATTGGCGTTTCTATCTCTCTCTCTCCCTCTCCCTTCCTCTCTGAAATCAATAAAAAAAAAAATTTTTTAAAAACTAACTTTCCTCCCTGACCTCTAGTCTATGATCCCAAAACTAATGGGTTGCAGCCAGCATTTCTTTAATGTAATAGCATCAAATGAATAAAAAACATCAGAATCCAATGCACAAGGTAAGGGGTAGCATTTTTAGAAAACATTGGTGTGTGTGTGTGTGTGTGTGTGTGTGTGTGAACTCTGGGTCATGAGTAAATGCATTTCTGACTGGGTCACAGCACTACGAGATGGAATGTGGATTTCTATAATTCTGGACATTCACAGAAATTGACTCAAATACCAAGGCATCCAACTAAATAATAAATGGAGACAATGTATCCAGCCCAATGTCACAGTGTCCTTTAGTCCTCACAACCACCCCATGAGGTCAGCATCCTTACTTGCCCATCTTACAGATGAAGAAACTGAGACTCAGGGAGGGAAGCTGCTTGCCCAGGATCAGCTAAGACACTCTGGACCACTTGTCAGGCAGTGCTGCCTCCTGTCACCATGACAACACACATCCCCCACCAGCCTGTTTGCTGTTTTCATGGTGCTGCTGGTTGTCACCAAGTACCAAGATCTCACAAGAAGATGGTGGCCTCCTGTGACAAACAGCCCCAAGGTACAGGACAGGGTCCCCTCAACCTCTCCTGCGGTTCTGATGCGGGTGAGAGGGGCTGAGCCAGGATTGAGCTGTCTTCACCAGGGCTTAGAAGGACAACTCACTTGCTCTTAGCACGTGACCCAGCCTGTGCGAGTCAGAAACTCTCCCACCATCTTTCAAGCCTATAGGCTCTTCCTTTCCTAACAAAGCTCCAGGATTTTAAAGGGTCCTGACTCCAGATAAAGGAACAAGACAGATCAGCCTCAAAACCCTGTTATAGGCTCTGCAGCTCTGGGCCTCAGAGCGAAAGAAAAGCAGCTCTGGCTGATGTCAGCGCACACAGGGAGCACACGCAGGGCACAGCATCAGACAAGGCACTCTGCAGCTGTGCCCAAGTGGGACAAAGTGCGATCACTCCATCCTGTGTCCGGGCACACACAGCAACAAGGTCACCCCTTCACCCAGCTAAGGTGGACGATTTCTTCGAATTCCCAAGAAATGATTAAGATGTGCAATCATCACATTGCCCCCACTTCCTGACAGCATCCAGTCTGCAGCAAGATACACTACACAAATGCATCCCAAGTCACTGACACAGGCCACATCCTATAACAAGCCCTTCTTAACAGCCTCTTACTAAAATTCCCCAAGGTCTGTGCAAAGAGCCAACAACCCAGCTTGTTTTGCCTGAGGGGGTTCCTGGTGGTCTTTGGCTGGAGGAAAATGACATCAGTAAATTAGAATTTCAGTAGAGTCAGCCTCAGTTTTGCCCATTGGCATCCATGCCCCTGCTTCTGGCAATGGTGGCCCACCTCCCCGCTCCCAGGCCAAGTCTTTGGAGGGAGCTGACCCCACTCTTGGCCCTGGGGTGGGTACATCACAAAGATGTGGCCAATTAGATCACTGTATCGTCCAGGGCCACTCTGCTTGTCTGAGCCATGGGGATGGAACCCACAGCGGGCTAATGAAAGCTCCCCCTGGGCCTTTTGTCAGAACTATTGGGAATAGGGGCCTGATTCTGCTGGAGTCTGTGGCTGCTGAAATGTAAAAAGGGCTGAGTGACCCCAGGTCTACACCACAAGGGAAAGGGCTGCCCAACAGTGACACAAACATAGAGAATAGAGTCAGAGAGAGAGTATTAAAAGCATCATTGAACCACGCCTGGATCCAGCCCTTCCTGAAGCCATCTCACCTCTCGCTGGACATTTCAGTTATATCTGCCAATACATTCATTCCCTCTTCCTCCTTAATGCTCATTGAATTGAGTTTCCATCACTTGCTGGTGAACAGGCCCTGACAATACATTACATTACACAGTCCTTTTATGATATTCATTGCGATCCAGCTGTAAGGGCTTAGCACATAAAAAATGCTCGATAAATGGGAACTATTGCTACAAACTCTCAAAGCAGGAAGAAATCACATGGTTCAACCTCCTACTCAAGGCACTAATTTCTCTGATGATATATCCCCGATGGAGTGGGATCCTAGTCTGTGACTGGATGCTTCCAAAGACAGGGAACTCATTCCTTCCTTCTCCCTCTCAGGAGTCATTCGGCTTCTAATAGCATCAGCTGTGGAAGTCTCCCCAAGTCCCAACATCAGACTCACCCTGAAGCTGGGAGAAACGCAGAGCAGCAGCATTGAGGGCCTCCACCCGCTCACTCTGGGCAGCAATGTCCCCCTCCAGCAGTCCATGCTTCTGCAGCAGGTCCTCTGCCTCCACCAGGTGCTGCCCACACTCCTGAGACAGCAGCTGAGCCTATAAGAGGGGCAGCACTGAGGATATTTTTGGCTTTGGCCCTGAGGCCACTCCGCGCCGCGCCCCCCCCCCCCCCCCCCCCCCCCCCCCCCATCCAGGCAGCCCTCTGCTCTCCTACACCATCACCTGAACCCTGACCTTTGTCTCAGTCTCCTTGTCTCTGTCCTCACTTCTCTCTCTGAATGTTCCATCGCTCATTGTCTCCACGTTTTGGGGCCCTGGCTGTCACGATGTCTGTCTCCTCCTCTCTGTGCCGTCTCTGTCCTCTCCCACCTCTCTGCCTCCACCTCTTTCTCCCTTACACTCTGTCTCCATCTCTCTCTGTCTTTATCTCTATCACTATTTCTTTATCTCCATGTGTCACTGTCTGTATCTCTCTCTGTTCCCATACTTCTTTTCTCCATCTCTCTCTGTATCTCTCTGTGTGGTCTTTCTCAAGTAGATGCCATCTTCCTGTGCCTTTCTCTGTAGCCATTTAGATTTCCATTGCTAACTTTGTGTCTGCTTCTCTACCACTCTCTCTAGTGCCCTCCCCCCCCCCTCTTTCCCCCTGGAATAATCTTTCTCTTTCTGTCTCTATATCTCTGTGTCTTTTTAATCTACTTCTCTCTGTGTCTCCGTCTCTTTCTCTGCCTCTGTCTCTCCCTGTCTCTTTTTCTCACTCTTTCTCATTGTCTCCCTTCTTTCTCTTTATCTTTCTGTCTCTCTCTCCTTCCCTCTCCATGTCTCTGGTAGCCCTTTCAGTGCCTAGATCCCTCCCTCCCCTCCTGGCCCACCACGCCCACCCTTGGCCCCAGTCTGGCCCCCACCTGCATCTCCTCCATCCAGTCCACCATGTACACCATCTCCTGGAAGACCTTCTGCAGGGCCAGGTTCTGCTCCAGCCGTGTCCGCCGGGCACCTACCAGCCCGGTCAGCAGGGCCCACTGGCGCAGGACACTGTCACGCTGGGCTGCCACCCTCCGGGCATCGTAGTAGCCCTCAGTCGCCAGTGCCTGGGCCAGCTCTGCCACGCCCTGCACCCGCTCCTCGTAGGCTGCAATGTCTGCCTCAATCGCCTCGTGTTTCTTCATGGCTGCCTCCACTGCCGGCAGCTCATAGCCAAAGTTGTCCTGGGGCAGGGCAGACCGCAGACACTCACCCACGCTGCCTCAGCAGCAACGTGTGAACTTGGAAAACTCCCCACCTACTTCCGTTACCCTGGAGACCAGCCCCATCCTTCCCTGTTACATTTCTAATCCTAAACATGTTACCTAGGAAACAGGCCCATCCTTCCATTTCCCTCAAGACTAGGGACCAGGCCTACCCTATCCTGTTACCTAGGAGACCAGTTCTATCCTCCTGAGTTACCTTGGACACCAGATACAACCTCCTTTGTCACTTAAAAGATAATTAAATACTCTCCCTATTTCTGAAAAAATACTAATTCTGTCTTCTCTAGTTAGTTACCCGGGAGACTAGCCTCACTCTCCTGTTCCCCTGGATATCAGGCCCTCTCCCTCCAACCCTCAAACAACACCAATCACCTAGGACAGTGATGGCGAACCTATGACACGCGTGTCAGAGGTGACACACGAATTCATTTTTTTGGTTGATTTTTCTTTGTTAAATGGCATTTAAATATATAAAATAAATATCAAAAATATAAATCTTTGTTTTACTATGGTTGCAAATATCAAAAAATTTCTATATGTGACACGGCACCAGAGTTAAGTTAGGGTTTTGCAAAATGCTGACACGCCGAGCTCAAAAGGTTCGCCATCACGGTGCTGTCCTCTCCTCTGTTTTTACTCTTTTTACTTATGCTCTCCCCTCTGTCTGAAGTGCCATGTCCCCTGCATGTCACCAGACTGACTCTTGCTCCTTTAAAAAGACTCAGCTCAGCCCCTACCCTCATTCCATCCCATCCCAGGCTAGGAGACTTCCCTGGAATCCCGAGTCCCTGCCTGAGTCACCGTCCCAGTACTTAACCCTTTGACTGGACTTGGTGATTTCTCCCACTACCAGGGGTGGGCAAACTTTTTGACTCGAGGGCCACAATGGGTTCTTAAACTGGACCAGAGGGCCGGAACAAAAGCATGGATGGAGTGTTTGTGTGAACTAATATAAATTCAAAGTAAACATCATTACATAAAAGGGTATGGTCTTTTTTTTTTAGTTTTATTCATTTCAAACGGGCCGGATCCAGCCCGCGGGCCGTAGTTTGCCCAC
>NW_005360548.1:962166-969690 GCF_000412655.1 Myotis brandtii
GTGTGAACTTGGAAAACTCCCCACCTACTTCCGTTACCCTGGAGACCAGCCCCATCCTTCCCTGTTACATTTCTAATCCTAAACATGTTACCTAGGAAACAGGCCCATCCTTCCATTTCCCTCAAGACTAGGGACCAGGCCTACCCTATCCTGTTACCTAGGAGACCAGTTCTATCCTCCTGAGTTACCTTGGACACCAGATACAACCTCCTTTGTCACTTAAAAGATAATTAAATACTCTCCCTATTTCTGAAAAAATACTAATTCTGTCTTCTCTAGTTAGTTACCCGGGAGACTAGCCTCACTCTCCTGTTCCCCTGGATATCAGGCCCTCTCCCTCCAACCCTCAAACAACACCAATCACCTAGGACAGTGATGGCAAACCTATGACACGCGTGTCAGAGGTGACACGCGAACTCATTTTTTTGGTTGATTTTTCTTTGTTAAATGGCATTTAAATATATAAAATAAATATCAAAAATATAAGTCTTTGTTTTACTATGGCTGCAAATATCAAAAAATTTCTATATGTGACACGGCACCAGAGTTAAGTTAGGGTTTTTCAAAATGCTGACACGCCGAGCTCAAAAGGTTCGCCATCACTGACCTAGGAGAACAATTTCTCCTTCCTACCCTCTTGTCACCTAATCCAAAACTTCTCTGTTGCTTAAGAGATCAAGTCTTGCCTGGCCAGCATGGCTCAGTAGTTGAGCGCTGACCTATGAATCAGGAGGTCACGGTTCAATTCCCAGTCAGGGCACATGCCCAGGTTGCAGGCTCAATCCCCAGTAGGGAGCATGCAGAAGGCAGCCAATTGGCGATTCTCTCTCATCATTGATGTTTCTATCTCTCTCCCCCTCTCCCTTCCTCTCTGAAATCAATAAAATATATTTAAAAAGAAAAAGTGTCTTAAAAAAAAAAAAGATCAAGTCTTCCCCCCTAGTCCCAGAGCATCAGCCCCATCCTCCCTCCCAAGCCCCATGCCCAGTACCTGGGAGACCAGGCGCTGGTTCTCATTCAGCCAGCTCTCCCTCATGGCCACCTTGTGGTCAAACCTCTGGGCCAGGAGTCCCAGCTTCTCCTGCCGCGTCAGCTCCGCCCGAAGGGCAGCCTCCCGCTCATGCTCTGCCTTCTCCAGCAGGCCCCAGGCCTAGGGAACAGAGTGGGCGGGCAGACTCCAGTAACTCTCCTCCTTTAATGGCCCCGCTTTCTCTAAGGCAAGCATGTCAAACTCACGGCCCATGGGCCACATGCAGCCCACAACAAATATTATAGCAGCCCAGCCAATATAACAGTATGTAAGAAACACTTTAATAAAAATGTCATAACTTAATTTTTACCATATCCTGTTATACATAATTATTAATAACGAACTCAACATTCGCCAATGACTGATTACAATAATCGTGTTGCATTCATTTCCCTTATGCACCTTAGTGCAGGCACACCATTTCTCTCCACTAATACTAGCAGCGAATATGTTAGTTTTGTACTGACTTGTTTGGTGTGTGCAACAGGAAATATTTCGCTTTCAGAGAACAAGAAAAATAGGTTTATTTGCATTACGCTTATTAATTTGTGCAGTTATTCAGTGTCTGGTAAGTTAATGTTCAAGAAAAAATGTTAATTTTTATTAAAATGTTCTTTTATTTTATGTTAACAATTACTCATTTATTTCAGCCCTTTTATTTGGCCCGTGTTAGCCTTTGAGTTTGACATGCTTGGTCTAAGGTCACTCCTAGGACTAATGGCACTTTTGTGCAAATTAGAAAAAACACGTTGCTTCCTCATGACCCATTACTGCTGGAAAACTGTCAGAATGAATATCCAATCCACAATGTCTACATGGGAATGGCTCCCTTGAGCAGGGAACACCCTACACAACTCCACAGAGCAACGCTGCCACCCACACCCTCAGCCTCACCTTGTCGATATCCCAGATGCCACAGCCCTCCCGGGGCACGTAGAGGCGGCGGTTGCAGGCACGCAATTTGCTCTGGATGCTGAAGAGCAGCACCTCCAGGTTCCCCTTCTCCTGAAACCTGAGGGTGCTTGAGCTCAGGAGCCCGCCTCCACACCTCCACCTGCTGCCCTCCCTCCCAAGCTGGGCCTCACTTGGCGGGCTTCTCCAGGGTGCAGTAGGCCATGAAGGCCTGGAGCTGCTGCTGCACCCCGCTCAGGGAGTTGGCGAACTTCTGGTTGCTGATGAGGCCCACAGTGCGGCGGATCCAGGCCAGCAGCTCGGTCGCCAGCTCCTCGTAGCGCTCAATGATCTTCTCCACCTCCAGCACCTGGTCCAGGACCTGGCCCACACGGGAAGGTGGGTCAGCCTCACACAGGTCTGCCCATGGGATGCCCAGGCTCCCACCCACCCCATTCCTTGGTTCCTCATACCTTCCCAATCCGCTTCCCCTCCACAGCCAGAGCCTTCATCTTGGAGAAATAGTGGTAGAAAGAGACCACATAGGTGATGATGGACTTCTCATCCGGAGCCTCCATGTTGACATCTGGGGGGTAAGGGGAAGTGGGGGAGCATGACAGTGAGCATTCGAGCAGAGGGATAGATGGTATTGGGGCGGGAGGGAGAACCCACTCTTTTAAAAAAATTTACTGATTAATTTTAGAGAGAGAGGGGACGAGAGAGAGAAATAAACGTCGATTTTGATGTTCCACTTAGTTGTGCATTCATAGGTTGCTTCTTGTACATGCCCTGACCGGAGATCGAACCCACAACCTTGGCATAGCAGGACAAGGCTCTAACTAACTGAGCTACCAGCCAGGGCAAGAACCCACTAGCTGTGTGACCACTGGCAAAATAACCAACCTCTCTCTGTTCCTTAATTTTTGAGTTATTGGAGCGGGAGGGAGAACCCACTCTTTTTTAAAAAATTTACTGATTAATTTTAGAGAGAGAGAGGACGAGAGAGAGAAATAAAGGTCGATTTTGATGTTCCACTTAGTTGTGCATTCGTATGTTGCTTCTTGTACATGCCCTGATCGGAGATCGAACCCACAACCTTGGCATAGCAGGACAACGCTCTAACTAACTGAGCTACCGGCCAGGGCAAGAACCCACTAGCTGTGTGACCACGGGCAAAATAACCAACCTCTCTCTGTTCCTTAATTTTTGTATTTGACAAATGGGGCCTACCTCATGGGATTAATAGTGCCTGACACATATAAACCACAATAGAGAAAGTATCTATTATTGTTATCATTTTATTTTTTGTTAACCCTCACCAGAGGATATTTTTTCCATTGATTTTTAGAAAGTGTGGAAGGGAAGTACAGAGAGAGAGAGGCATAGGTGTGAGAAAGACACATTGATTGGTTGCCTCCTGCATGCTTGGGAAGCAAACCTGCAACCCAGGTATGTGCCCTTGACCAGAATCAAACCTGCAACCCTTCAGTGCTCGGGCTGATGCTCTAATTACTGAGCTCACCAATCTACCTTCCACCTCAGGGCCTTTGCACACACTATTCTTATATTCTTATTGTCTGGAACACTGTTTCCTCTTCTGTGTGCCTAACTCCCACTCATCCTCCAGGGCTCAACTCAAATTTGCTCAGACAAGTCTCCCTGTTCATCCTGTCTAGAGTTGGTCTCTTGTTATTCTTCCTCAGAGCATCTTATCATTTCCTCCTAGTTCCTTCCAAATTTCTTATCATAATTTGCAATTAGATATTCACTTATGTGATTATGTCCTTATCTGCAGTTTGAGCTCCAGGAGCACATGGACTATGCCTGTCTTTCTAACCACTCTCCCTGCTATGCCCAGAACACAGTAGCGGCTCAATAAATATTCACTAAGTGAATGAGTGGTTTATGAGGTTTGAGGTTAAGGACATGGCATTTGGAGGCAGCATGAGCTTGAATCCAAGCTCAACCACGTACTGCATGGTCCTTAGAAAATAGACCTGCCCGGCTGGCATGGCTCAGTGGTTGAGCGTCAACCTATGAACCAGGAGGTCACGGTTCAATTCCCAGTCAGGGCACAGGCTCAGGTTGCGAGCTCAGTCCCCAGTGTGGGGTGTGCAGGATGCAGCCGATCAATGATTCTCTTTCATCATTGATGTTTTTATCTCTCTCTCCCTTCCTCTCTAAAATCAATAAAAATATATTTAAAAAGAAAGAAAGAAAATAGACCTAACTTCTCTAAGCCTCAGTTTTCCCATTGCTACAGCAGGGACAGTCACAGTGCCTGCCGCCTAGGAAGACTAAGTATTATAAAGACTAGCTGCCACAGAAGAAAAACTCAACAAATTCTAACAACCATTTTAATTAATGCATGGAACGCGCAACCTTATACGCAGCTCACCTCGTGAAACTGATGTTCACTACACACCTACCATGTGCTAGGCACTGAGCACTAAATACAGGGCAAGCAGGGGAATGATTAAGACCATGAAGTCTGGAATCAGAAGTCCTGTTTACTGGTTTTCAGTGTGACCCTGTGCCAGTGACTTCACATCTCTCACCCTTCAGTTTTCATCGCTTTAAAACAGGATTAATCAAGTTTGTCCAACCAGGTCAGTGTGAGGATGAAAGGGAACAGTTTTGATCAAATTCCCAGCCATGTGCTTGGCACAGAGTAGATGCTCAGAAGAAGAGAGCAGCTGCTATTCCAGAGGTGGGGGATTGGTGTGGAGTGTGACCGTGGGTTGGGGATGAGGCTGAAGTCTGGGCTGGGGCTAGGGATGGACTGAAAATAGGAAGGAGCGGGGCTGAGGACAGAGCTGTGGATGGGGACAGACATCGGGATGGGCTGGGGATAGGTATGAGGTAGGAAGTGAGATTCATGGATGGGGAGAGGGATAATGTTGAGAAGGGCTTTGGGGTTAGGGATGGGACAGTGTTGGAGTTGGGTATGTGTTGGGTCTGGGGTTAGGGAGGGAGGGATGGGTTTGAGGGGAGATGATTGAAGACGGATTTGAGAAAGGGGAGATAGAAATGGAAATGGGTTGGGGTTTAAGATGGAGATGGAGAAAGTAAGGGACATGGGGATGGGCAGGGGGAGGGGATGGAGGTGGGGAGGGCAGGGGGCTGGGAGGGAACTTGGGATTTGGGGTGGTGTTGGGGTAGAATGGAATAGAGTTTGGGATGGCATTGGGGATAGCAGCCCCAAAGAGGGAACCAGGACTGGGGTCATGCAAGGCTCACCTTCAGGGTCCAGCAGACGTGCCAGCCCCAGGTGCTGCTCAGCCGTGCGGAAGGCTCTCTGCAGGTTGTAGTTGGTGTTGGACTTGGTGAGTTTGCTGAAGTCCACGAGATCGGGCCTAGGCAGGGGCACAGAGAGGGCAGGCAAGAGGCAGGCTCCAGAGCCAGTGAGCAAACAGGCAAAAGTCATCCTTGTGTGAGTCCTGCCCAGGGCGAGGGCGAGGGCGGGAGGGGCATGGCCCACGCAGGGAAAGCTGTGCGTGCTGGCACGTGTTTGCGCAGCACTTACGGTGGGCGTGAGCATTGCAGGTGTGAGGACACGTGTCTGTCAGACTTCAGGGTGCACACGGTCTGCTTGAGTGTGTTTCTATGCAGTGCTATGCAGTGGTTACAAGTGTGAGGGCTGCAGCCAGCCTGCCTGGCTCACACCCCAGCTCAGCCACTTCCTGGCTGTCATCTGGGTGAGCTACTTCATCTCTCTGTGCCTCCGTTTCGTCTTTCTCATTTGTAAAATGGGGATAGTAATAGCATCTGCCTCATAGGGTCACTGACTATTCAATGACTTATTGGAAAGCATTTAAAACGATTCTGGGTACACAGAAAGCACTCGATACGTGTTACCACTGTAAGCTGGGCACCATTACAACTTGTGAGTTTCTGGGTGTGTAGGTGCAGCTGGGTCTCCCCGTGTGTAGACGAGTGTGTGTGTATGGGTTCTGGTTCTGCCACACCAAAGTCCCTCCCAGCCCCCTAGTCTCAGTTTCCACAATCTGTCACGTGGATGGTCATCATGTGGGTGTGATTTGTCTGGGTGCCCACCTCTCAGCCAGGTCAGTGAGGCTCTGAGGTATGACTGGATGGGTGTGCACGGGGCCAGAAGGGCTCTCTGGGGCGCACCAAGAGAAAGGACTCTGATGGGAGAAGGTGCTGTGCACACACTCAGGTGGACCATCCACGGGGGAGTGAACTCTCCACCCTGGGGACAGCAGGCACAGGCTGTGTATGTCCTGAGTGTCTGTGTGCACACATCTGTGTGAAGGCTAGCATGTTTCCACGTGTGCACAGGGTATGTGGCCTGGGCAGAGGTCTATGTGGTGTGTGCACCTGCGTGTGTGAAGGGGAATGTATATGTGCACAGAGGTGAAGGCACAAGTCCTGTGTCTGTGATCGTCTGTATACATATATGCACAGGCATGTACCTGAGAAACGTGAGGCAGGGGGAGGGCAGGGCTGGGTTGCCACAGACCAGGCAGTACCTGTGCCGGTGAATGAGGGCGTTGAAGGCCAGGCCGTCCCGCCAGCTGGTGGTGAAATTCTGGATGTTTACCTCTGGGTAACTAGCAGCATGGAAGGGAGAGATAGAGGCAGAGATGGAGAAAGTCAGGAGGGGAGAGGGAGAGAGGGAGAGACAGACATGGATGGATGGATAGATGATAGATAGATAGATAGATAGATAGATAGATAGATAGATAAATGGATGATACAATGAGCCAGGGAGATAGAGATAGACATAAAGATAGAGACAGAGAGAGATTGAAACAGACAGGAGAGGGGTAAAAAAAGAAAGAGGGGCAAAGGGAGGAAGGAATAGACAGAAAGGAGGGAAGAAGGGATGGACAGACAGAGAGACAGAGAGAGCAAGATACAGAGATGGGGAAAGAAAGGAGGGGGAGAGAGAGACAGAAAGGGAGAGAGTAGGGAGGGAGGGGAAGAGAGATAACAAAGAAAAGCAGACATACAGGTAACCACTGATACAGGGAGAAACAGATCGCACTGCAAGACAGACAGCCCCAGAAGGATGAGGGACAAGGCCCAGTCTCCTCCTTCCTCCCAGGGGCTGCTCACCAGAGGGCACTTCAGTTACAGGCCACAGTCCTCCCTGAAGGATAGAGAGGTGGGAGTCCAGGGGCCATGCCCAGCAGATCTGTGCACCCCCCTTCTTAACCCCATTGAAGGCACCCAGGACGCTGAATTTCCCACACAAGTTGCCCAAGCCCTGGTGTGTGCCATGCTAGCCTGGCAGGTGGCTGTTCATGGAGGGAGAGTGACTGGAACCTGGAGCTGGAGGATCCACACAGGTGCACATGAGGCCTCTCGGGGTGCAGGATGAGTTCGGGGAAAGAGAAGAGAGCAGGCTGGGGACAGTCCACCACGTTCTAGCATTGATCTCTGAGGAGTCCAGTTCTAATTTGAACCTGGCTTCCAGATTGTTATACAGGTATGTTTTTTTAATTAGGTTATTTTAGAAATACATACATATACATATACATATATACATACATATACGTATGTACACATATATGTACACACACACACACACGCACACACACTAGAGGCCCGGTGCACGAATTCGTGCACAGGTGGGG
>NW_005360548.1:971767-976600 GCF_000412655.1 Myotis brandtii
CACTGGGGATTAAGCCCACAACTTGGGCATGTGCCCTGACTAGGAATCAAACTGTGACCTCCTGGTTCATAGGTCGACCCTCAACCACTAAGCCACACCGGCCAGGCTGTTAAGCAGGTTTATTCATCAAGGTCAGAAGAGTGGATGTGTTTTCTTTACAGTCTATTAGTTCCACATGTAACTTTTGACACAGGATTTGAGCTGTGACTTGCACTCACCCCAAAGGAGCCCCCAAGGTTAGGGCCCAGTCTGAGTGGGACCAGAGGAGGGGAGCTTACCCGGCTGTCTTCATCTGACACCACAAGAGTAGCGCATCCTTGGCAGAGCGTGTCTCTCTGTTGTCCTCCGTCTCAATTTTGATGACTTGAATCTGTGAGGATACAAAACTCAGCTTTGGGGACCTGGAGGGCTTGAAGCTGGGAAACCCACCCCCACCCTATTGCCAGGGAGGGTAGTGGGTAACAGTAGGTGGAGGCAGGGGTGGGGTTCAGGAGTGGCCAGGCCATCCACCACAGCGGGCAGGCAGTGGCGGATTAGGGTCTCAGTTTCCAGGGATGCTGCCATCCTTGATGTCTGGGCCACTTCCCTGATCCCAGCCCTCATCATTTCCCACCTGAGTTAGTGCAGCGGCCTCCATGCTGGTCTCCCCACCCAGCCCCATAATCTGTTCTTCAAGTGACAGAGGGACCCTGTGAACAGCCAAATTAGATCACGTGCCTCCTATCCTCAACATGTGGCTCCAGCTCACTCTGGGTAAAAATAAAAGTCTCACAATCCCCTCTCGGTATGTCTCTGACCTCATCCTCAGCAGCTCGCTCTCCTCCAGAGACCTCTGTCCTATCACTAACTTACCAGTGTCCTCCCTCCCCAGGGCCTTTGCACTGGCTGTTCCTTTTGCCTGGGACAACCTTCCCCAGGTCCCCACAAGGCTCCACCTCCTCCTTGAGGTCTGTACTCTTGTCACCTTCTCAGTGAGGACTTGACCAACCACCTGATTTTAAATCTCAGTATGTCTACCCAAATTGCACATCCCCCTTCCCTGCCTTATTATCTCCTTAGCATTTATCATTATCTATACATTTTATTTCTTCATTTGGTTTACTGTCTCCCCATTATGGACTGAATTGTGTTGTCGTCCCCCCCCCTCCCAAAATCCATAAGTTGAAGCCCTAACCCCCAATGTGACTGTATTTGGAGACAGGGCCTCAGAGAGTTAGTTAAGGTCAAATGAGATCATAAGGGTAGCGCCCTAATGTAATATACATGGTGTCCTTATAAGAAGAGGAAGAGCGCTGGCCAGTGTGGCTCCGTTGGTTGGAGCGTCATCCTGCATACCAAAAGGTTTCAGGTCCGATTCCTGTGGGGCTCCCACAGAAGGCAACCGGTTGATGTTTGCTTCTCTCTATCTCCCCCCCCCCTTTCCCCTCTCTCTATTATGAATAAGCATATTCTCGGGTGAGTATTAAAGAAAGAAGAGGAAGAGACCCTAGGCACAGGCCCACACAGAGGAAAGATCATGTGAGGATGTAGCGAGACGCGGTCCTTGGCAAGCCAAGGAGAGAGGCTTCAGGAAACCAAAACTGCTGGCTCCTTGACCTTGAACTTTATGAGAAAATTAATTTCTGTGGTTTAAGCCCCTGGTGTGTGGCATTTTGTTACAGTACCCCTAGTACAGTGGTCGGCAAACTCATTAGTCAACAGAGCCAAATATCAACAGTACAACGATTGAAATTTCTTTTGAGAGCCAAATTTTTTAAACTTAAACTATATAGGTAGGTACATTGTTACTAACTTAATTAGGGTACTCCTAAGGCTTAGGAAGAGCCACACTCAAGGGGCCAAAGAGCCGCAGTTTGCCGACCACGGCCCTAATAGACTAAAGTGCTCACTACCCTGTAAGAGTTCCAGGACCACGTGACGTTTATGCCCTGAAGGACCCAGAATCAGAGCAGGTTCGAGAAACTTAGGGGGGTGCTCGACACTTGCACCCTAGACTTGAGAGCTGAGTTTGGCATTTAGGTACAACGTAGAGAATTAGGTAGCCTAATCCCTGGTTTTAGGCTCCAGCTACCAGCCACCCCACCCCACTCCCAATCCAATGGTCTCATTCCCTCATTCTGTACTGACGTCCGTACCTGTCTCCAGCTTTCACCATTTTTCTGAGCTCCATTCCCAGTATCCAGTGGATTCATAAATGCCTCCTACTAATGTCCCCTGACCCTGATGACCACCATTCTCCAAAATGACCTCAGTGTCTCTCCAAAACCTGATCTTTCTCCCTGGCCCTGTCTCAGGGTGGCTCCACTATCCTCCAGTCCTCAGGCCAGAGCCTTGGGTCTAGACCTGAACAGCTACCCTTCCTTCCCATTCCCCTATGGCATGCCCACTCCCCCCATCACCCTCCCCCAGCTTCTTTCCTACCTGCCCTCCTTTTCACCTCTCTATGCCCCACCCCAGGTCCAGCTCCAGACTCTTCCCTGGACTCCCAGCCCCCAATTGTGGTGACCACCCAATCCAGAGGGATCCTTCTAAATCTGACTACGCCTCGCCTCTTGATAAAACTCTCCAGTCTCTCCCCATGTCAGACAGAATAAAATTCAAACTGCTTATCAGAGATCACCTAGGCCCTGGCAGCCCCTCTGATATCATCTCCTCAGTCACCTCTGGCCTCCTATTCTCTAGCCATTCTGGTCTTTCTGTACGTCCAACATGCCACCTCAGGGCCTTTGCATCTGCCGTGTCCCCTATCTGGAATGCGTTCTCCCTCCAATTTCATATGTCATTTAGCAAAGAGCTTCTCAGAGAGCCCTTCTCTGGTCACCCAATCTAAAATATCAGTGCCATGAACTTAATATTTTATATCTTTTACTGACTTATAATCTCTTCTGCATAGCTCTTTTTTCTTCTTTGCCTAGAACTGGTACTTTTCCCATACACCCCTTGTTTATATTTTTATAGGTTTGTTTATTGTCCATCCACAAAGGCAGAAAATCTATTTTGTTTCTGAACTGGAGCAAAATTGTCGGAATTTGAATTCCAGCTCCACTACCCAGCTGTGTGATCTTGAGCATATTACTTCACCTCTCTGGGCTTGTTTCCTCACTAGTAAGATGGAATAATAAAAACTACTTAGTTTAGGGGGTTGTTGTATGTATTAAATGCCACATGCTTAGAACAGTGACTGGAACACAGTAAAAAATATAAAAATGATGATCATAGTGATGCTAGTGGTGATAATGATTTTTCTTTTTAATCCTCACCCGAGGATATTTTTCCATTGACTTTTAGAGAGAGTGGAAGAGAGAGGGAAAGACAGAGAGAAACATCGATGTGAGAGAAACACATGGATTGGTTGCCTCCTGCATGAGCCCCTGCGGGGGAGGACCCTGCAACCGAGGTACATGGCCTTGACCAGAACTGAACCCGGAACGTGCAGGCCGACGCTCTATCCACTGAACCAAACAGGCTGGGGCAATGATGATTATTTTTATCATTATTTTATCATTATTTTCATTTCCACTCCCTGGAACAGGGTTGCTGGAGCATATTAGATTTGGAGTGAATGAATGAATGAATGAATGGATGGTTGAGTGGATGGGGGACGCCCCCCTCAGGCCCCACCTTAGGAGGCCGGCTGGGCAGGGGACACCTGGGGATCACCTGGAAGCGCAAGATGATGGTCCAGACCAGCCCCAGGGTCAGCCGGTGGTTCCCGTCCACAATGTCATGCGAGCCCACGTTCTCCAGGTGCACGCGCTGCTCCTTCAGGAACTGCAGAGCCTTGTCCACGTTTTCCAGGGAGTGGATCCTCATGCGACCGCGCGTGGGCCGTGGCTAGGGCGGCAGGGCGTTGGGAGACGGAGGACCAGACCTAGAACCCTGTGCCCCGGCACCACCCCTTTCAAAGACGTCAGCCCCGTGGTCAGCCTCTGGATATCCAGGCCCAGACCACACTCCTGCAGCCTCATCAACGACCCGAGACCCAATCCTAAAGAATCCCCCCGTCAGTGGGGGGAAGAAGGGAGGGGAGGGACATCTGTGATACTTTCAACAATGAAGATAAATTTTTAAAAAAAGAATCCCTCTCCTTCCCATAGCCTGACCCTTTCGAGAGCCAGTTCCCTTCCTGGCTTATTCCAGTTCCTGTCCTCGCTTCTACCAAAGCTACACCTCCCAGCTGATCACCACACCTGAGCGTTAAGCTCCGCCCCTGCCTGTGCCGCAGTCCGGCCCTTCACTGGACTCCTATCCCACAGGTGGCCTTAGGCTGCCAGAGTTTTGCCTCTAGTTCTACAGCCACACCCTTTCAGGCCGCGGCTGGAGCCTCGCCCGTTCCTATCAAGCCCCACCATTCCTTCCAAAGGCCTTTGTTTCTATCCTATAGCCATGCCCCTCACGACTTTGAGCTCCAGGCTCTGGACTGGAGTGAATCTCTAGCTCTATCAGAACCCCATCCTGCGCGATGAAGCCCCACCCAAGCCCAGAAATACAACCGTAACCCACACAACAAGCCACACACATACATGAGTTCTGTCGGGTCCCCCCGCCGCCCACGACCAAGGCATCCCCTTCCGATGACAGCCACACCCTCATCCACAGACCCCTCCACAGAGTTCTGCTGTTTTAGAGCCATTGCCCCCTGCGACTGCACTAGCCCGGTCCAACGGAGCCCCGCCCAAGCCCAGAGTCCCGCCCAGTCAGGGCCCTCACCTTTATCAAAATCCATGGTTCCAGGACGCCTCCAGGTTCCTCACAACCAAGCCCCGCCCTGTGCCAGAGCCCCGCCCTGTGCCAGAGCCCCGCCCCTGCCCCAGAGCCCCGCCCTGTGCCAGA
>NW_005360548.1:976882-977354 GCF_000412655.1 Myotis brandtii
GCCCACTCACCAGCTGCTCCCCGGACAGCACTTCCAGGAGTCTCGTGAGCACGAAGCCGTCCCGGAGGTCGGCATAGAGGTCCCCGATGTGGCAGCCAACGCGGGCGAGGTGAGAGTTCACCCACTTGGTGAAAGTTTTCTTCTGCACGGCTTCCCGCTCATCTGAAGGACAGGCACTGATGAGCCCCATCTCCCCGAGGAACCTCCCCAGGATCCCCCCTTCCAGCTTCACCCCAGGCCCCCACCGCCCACTGTTCAGGCCCAGCTCTCCAAAACTATAAGGTCTTTGCGCAGTCGGCTCCTCCTCCCTGGGCCGCCTTGCCCTCCCCGCCGCTGCCCACCTGAAGACAGCCTCCTTTGTCTTTTCAAGTTTTCCTGAGATCCCTCTCCCTCTCCCTTCCTCTCTGAAATAAATAAAAAAAAAAAAAAAAAAAAAAAAAAAAGACCACCCCCCCGCCCCCGGGGGGGGGAC
>NW_005360548.1:977486-989402 GCF_000412655.1 Myotis brandtii
GAGCATTGACCTAAGAACCAGGAGGTCACGGTTGGATTCCCGTCAGGGCACATGCCCCTGTTGCGGGCTCGGATCCCCAGTGTGGGGCGTCCAGGAGGCAGCTGATCAATGATTCTCTCTCATCACTGATGTTTTTATCTCTCTCTCCCTCTCCCTTCCTCTCTAAAATCAATAAAACTACATTTAAAGTTTTCCTGAGATATCACATCCACAAGAAGCCTTCCCTGTTTTCTATCCCAGTTGGCTCTGCTCATTCAATAAATATTTGAGCGCCTACCATGTGTCCCCCACTGTTCTAGGCTCTGAATAAGGCAGAGTCCTCTGTCACAGAGCTCCGTGTAGTTGGGGCACAGACAACATACTAGGGAGCCATCGAGGTGCCCCTGGGGGAGGGACAAGATGACAGCTGTGTTTCGGGAATATCTCAGGCTGCTGTCTGGGAGGGGGGGTCAGAGAGGGCAAGAATGGCAGCCAGGAGACCAGGGAGGTGACTGGGGAAGGGACTCAGGGGAGAGAGGTCCAAGCTGGAGGAGGGCAGAGCTGTGGAAACGGGAGAAGAGGGCATATTGGAGTAGAGATGGAAAAGTAAAACCTGGCAACTGACAGGCTGTGGGGAACGAAGAGGAAGGACTACGCTACACTGAATGCTCCCTGAGGGCAGGAACCCTGCCTCCCACTCCCTAGCGACTGCACTGCCAGCTAGACACTGCATATCCCACCTCCTTAGGGTGAGGAATAGGAGGGTGACTACAGAGGAAAGAGTGAAAAAACAAAATGGACTCACCATAGCCAAGCTAACAAAATCACTTAAATTAGAATGGGCTGAAACGTGAGGAATAGATTTATTTTACTTTAGCTAGCCTGAGGACTTAACTTTTTAACTTTTCAGCTGTGCAACAATGCCTAGAAATAGATATAAATCCTATAGATAACCTTCCAAAGAATTTAGGAAAGAATGTTCATGAGAAGAACTTAGGGGGAAAATGTTCATGTGTCCAGACACCTGACACCTGGCAGGTCACCCTCTCAGACCAATCCAGAAGCTAGGAATGCAGGACTGATTCTTCTCAAGAATGCACTTTTTACTCAACTTTCCTCTTTCCTTTGGAACACTCTGGGTCCTAGTAGTGTTGCCAGAATTGCAAATCTTAAGATCCTTGAATAAAACTTTGTCATTTAATTTTAACAAGGCCTCCTGATTCCTTTACACTCAGGTGACACTAACGATGGGAGGGGAGGGGAAGGATGTGTGCAACTGCTGCCTCCCTTGCTTACAAAGAGACGGTTGGGAGTCTCTTGCTCATTTCTTAAATAACTGCTTTAGTATGAGCTACACATATTATAAAATTCACTCTTTTAAAGTGTAAATTTAAAGTGTGGCTTTTAGTCTAGTCACAGAGTTGTGCAACCATCAGCACTGTCTAATATCAGAATATTTTCAACACCCCAAGAAGAGACCCTGTAACCATCAGCAGTCACTCCCCATTCACTCTTCTCTCAGCCCTAGGTACCACTAATATATTTTCTCTGTTCTGGACATGTTATATACATGGAACCACACAATAGATGGTCTTTATGTGTCTGGCTTCTTTTACTTAGCATAATGTTTTCAAGGTTTATTGATGTTGTCACATGTATCAGTACTTTATTGCTTTTTCTGGCCAAATAATATTACATGTGTAGATATACTACATTTTACTTATCTATTCATCAGTTAAGGGACATTCGGGTTGTTCCCACTTTTTGGTGATTATGAATAATGCTGCTATGAACATTCAGGTGCAAGTTTTTCTGTGGGCACGTTTTCAGTTTATCTTGAGTATATACCTGGGAGTGGAACGGCTTGATAATCTATCTTTACTCTTTTGAGGAACTGCCAAACTATTTTTCAAAGTGGCTGCACCATTATACATTCCCACCAGCAATGTATGGGGGTTCCAATTTCCTCACATCCTCGTCACCGCTTGTTATTTCCTAGGTATTATTATTATTGCCATCCTAGTGGGTATAAAATGGTGTCTCGATATGGTTTTGATTTGCACTTCCCTAATGATTAATGATGCTGAGCATCTTTTCACATGCTTATTGGCCAATTGTATTTCTTTGGAGAAATATCTATGCAAAGCTTTGCCCATTTTTAATTGTGTTATTTGTCTTTTTATCATCTGTACTCCCTTTGCTACTTTCTGTGAACCTATAATTATTTCATCATTTGAAGTTTTATCAAAAAAAGAACCTGCTGCCTGCCCTTCATTCCTCGTCCCCTGATTCCCACAGGCTTGAACACCGAGGTCCAGAGAGCACAGGGTGGAAGAAAGAACCTGGAACCCACATTGACTGCTTGGAACAGCGCCTCTCTGCCAGCAAGGCTGCTCGTCGGGGGACTATGCAGGAGGGAGAAATGAGCTGCTAACTCCTTTAAGCCACTGTATTGCTTGGGTCTCTTTGTTACAGCAGCTTAGCCTATACAGATATTATTCGCATTTTGTTACCAAGTAATTTAGTAGTCACACTTTTAAGATCACATATGAGGAAGTGATGACAGAAAAAGACGAAGAGTTGGATGTTTGGTTATTCTGCTTTTGAACGCTGATGCCCAGGCCCACAGCAGATTTGGCCAATGCTGATGCCAAAACGGAACTTCAGTGCATCCCAGAGTGGTGCCAGAATGAGGAAACTGGATTCGGCCCTGCCGCCAGGAGATGACCAGCTGTGTGGCTGCCAGAGGTCATCTCCTCTTCGGGCCTCCATATTCCCATTTGCAAATGAGGGATTTGGAATAGATCAACGTTCCTTCAGTGGGTCCTGGGGGACGCTGGGTGTTTGGGGACTCATGCTTGGAGGACAAGGACCCAAGAGAACATTTTTTATTTTGTCATTTCACTTGATGAAATGACAAAATAAAGAAAATTAATAGGAACACATCCTGGACCACCCGGATGGTGACTTCATAAAGGACCATGCAGTGAGAGTTCGATTTTTGTGATTACAATCTTATTAGCATGGAGCTGAGCTGACATGTCCAGAACCGAAATGCCCAGGGGACCAGGCAGGTCTGAAATGGGAAAACGAGGCCCTCCTCACAGGCTCAGCGCCCACGTGGGCCCTTGTCTGAAGTCTTGAAGATGGTGGCCCAGTGCTGCCATATCATGTGACATCATGAGGAGCCAAACATCTGTATTTTTTAAAGACAAAAACTCCCTGTTTTTTAAATGTTGCAACTGATTTACGTTTTTATAAAACACAGTAAGGGTGAAACCAAACATGTCCCCGAGTGCACTTCCAACCTATGATGACACGGAGTGTTTGCCATCGGTGAGTGTGTCTTCCGTGGCCCTTCCAGTGCCCCCACCACTTTTCCGCACCTGCTCTGTGTGGACTGTGACTGGGCTCCCAGCCCTCGAAGGCCTCAGACTCTCTGTTGGGTTTAGACAGCAGATGAGAGGAGAGAAGAAAGGCCTCCCTGAATGACCAGCTTCTGGCAGTACCTGGCTCCTCTCCTGCATCCCCTGCTCCTACTGGGAGGCCTCTTTCCCATCTCACCACTGCCTGCCTGGCCATGACCAGCTTCTGGCAGTACCTGCATCCCCTGCTCCTACTGGGGAGGCCTCTTTCCCATCTCACCACTGCCTGCCTGGCCCCAGCCCCTGGGGGTCTCCACTGCCCACCCCTCTGTAAATGGCCCTTCGTTAAACTCTCCTCTGTTTTATCCCTTTGAGGGGACCACTGGCTTCCTGCCAGGATCTAGCTGGCACAGGTACCTTTGGGCTGTCAAGACTCTGAGCCAAATCACAATTGTCCTACCTCTGCCATGTGCTCATACTGAGTTATCATTCATATGCTCTTCTCCACTGTGGCAATCACCAATCACAAGTGAGATACATTTCCTTAGAATGAGACTTTAATTTATTCATATCTTTAATACATTGACACTTCCATGGAGCAGAGGGAGAACTCCTTTATCCATTACTGGTTAAGGAGAAAGGATACAGAGAGATTTAATATGTAAGTGGTATGTTTTGATATTAGTCTGGGAATAGTTAGGAAGCTGGAGAATACCATGAATATTGGTGGAAATATGGAATATCATAATCCTCATGCCTGCTGGTGCGAGTTATAGACTGGGGCATCCATTCTGAAAACAACCAGACCAATTAAACAAGTGTACACCCCCATGACCCAGCAATTCTTTCCCCTATGTGTCCCCAAAACTTTTTCACACTGGTTCACAGCATATAGAAGGATGTTCAGTGAGGTGCTATGTGGGGATGGGGTGGCAAGGAGCTGGGTCAGGGTTGGAGACCGCCTGGTTGTCCATCACTGGGAAGGGATGGGTCAAATATGATGAATACACACCCAGGACTCCATGCACCAGTGAGAAGCAACAGATTAGATGTACGCAGAGCCACATGGATGCGTCTTAAGACATTGCTGAATGAGGAAATCATGCAAAAAAATGCAATCTAGAATATGACAAAACTTGTATCAGTCAGCAACACCTGCAGCCACAAACCCATACATATGGGGCTCCCAGGTTTACGACAAAGTGACATTGACGTTCAGGAGGGAAAGGAAAGTCTTTTCAATAAGTGGAGCTGAGTCAACTGGATATCCATGTGGGTGGGGGGACCTGACCCACACACACTGTACACAATAAATATAATAAATGTCATTTGGGCTATAAATCTAAATGTGAGAGGAATACAACAAGGCTTTTAGAAGAAAACATCAAATAATATCTCCACGGTCTTGGAGTAGGCAAATATTTCTTAAAGAAGACACAAAATGTTAGCCATCTGGAAAATAATTATTAAATTAGACTATATATAAGTTAAGAAATTCTGTTTATCAAAAGGCACCATTTAGCAAATGAAAAGATGAGCCACAGAGTGGGTAGAAAATATTCACAACACATACATATGACAAAGGACTTGGCCCCAGAATATATAAGAACTCCTGAAAAGCATCCGAAAAAGGCAGGAAAATAGGCACTTCCCAGGATATCCAAATAGTCAATAGACATATGAAAAGGTGCTCCACCTCATTAGTTGTTATTAGTCATCAGTAAAATACAAATTAAAGCCACAATAGAATGCACACCCACCAGAACGGCTAAAATTAAAAAGAATGACCATAGCAAAGTTTGGTTGGTTGTACACTCATACACTGTTGAGGGGAATGTAAAATGCTACAAACTGGCCATGTTTGTACCGAAGTTAGATATACACCTATCCTATGATCCAACAATGTCACTCCGTGGTGGGTCTAAGCCATCCAGAAATGAGAGGTCTGCCCACCAAAAACATGTACTAGGAAGTTTAAAGCAGCAATAGCTTTATTGGTAATACTTTGTAATACTAGCAATTGCCAGTTTGCAATAGTCCAGTTTGTGAGAGCCCTAACCTAAAAGCAACCCAAATGCTCATCAACAGGATAGGCTACAGCTTAGTCACACTGTGGCATACTGTACAGCGATGAAGGAACACCTACATGTACGGGCAGAAGTGGATGAATCTTACAAGCAGAGTGTTGAGTGGCTGAAGCCAGACACAAAACAGTGCAAGCTGCATGATTCCATTTATGTGGAGCTCAAAAACTAGCAAAAGGAATGTGCACTGTTGGAAGTGAGGAACAGATTTTATTCTTGAGATGCAGGGATAGAGAGGTGGCCAGAGCGGGGCTTGTCTGGGCTGCCATATTCTGTATCCTTATCTGCTGGCTGGTTACAAGATGGTGCTCATTTGTGGAAATGCTGGACACTCATGATGCACGTAATACTTTAACAAAGAGTTAAAATATATGTCTGCGCACACACACTAATTAGCAATGCACATTTTGAAAGATCATCCACATGCGAAGGAAAAGATGTGCATTAAAAACTATTAGAATGGGTCCAGCTGGCATGGCTCAATGATTGAGAGTCAACCTGTGAACCAGGAGGTCACAGTTTGATTCCCGGTCAGGGCACATGCCCAGGTTGCGAGCTCAATCCCCAGTGTGGGGCATGCAGGAGGCAGGCAATCAATGATTCTCTCTCATCGTTAATGTTTCTATCTCTCTCTCCCTCTCCCTTCCTCTCTGAAATCAAGAAAAAAATATTTTTTTAAATTATTAGAATGGTCACCTATAGGGGAGAAGGCATTGATGTGAGATATGGGAATAAAAGAGAGTAAATGAATAGATAAAGAGGAGAGGGGCCTCACACAGATGATAATGGCAATGGGCCACAACAGTTTTTTTCCTTTCTTTTTAAATTTATTTTTATTATTGACACTATTACAGATGTCCTCATTTCAGACAATTTCTTAGATGTCTTCATGCTATATATGTTATGGAGGACTCTGCTCAAAGGTTTGGCCTTAGTTTGAATAGAGAAAAACTACGAGAGAAGCAGGCAAAGGGATGCAAATGGAAATGTATCCTAGAGTCTAGGTCAGGGGTGGGCAAACTTTTTGACTCGAGGGCCACAATGGGTTCTTAAACTGGACCGGAGGGCCGGAACAAAAGCATGGATGGAGTGTTTGTGTGAACTAATATAAATTCAAAGTAAACATCATTACATAAAAGGGTACGGTCTTTTTTTCTTTTTAGTTTTATTCATTTCAAACGGGCCGGATCCGGCCCGCGGGCCGTAATTTGCCCACGGCTGGTCTAGGTCATATTAGCATTTGAGTAGCAACAAGGTTTCACAGAATAGTAGCATCGCCAAGTTACTGTTAATGTGAATGTTACTGGTTTTGTGGTTTTGGTCTGGAGTCTGATATCATGTGTTTTAGTTGTAGGGAACTGTAGGTATAAGACGATAGAAACAGAATTATGTGTTTGTGTGCATTTAAGAAACTACAGTTACAATAATTTAAGTAGACACAGGGAATGTATGAGAAATATTTTTTCTTACAGGGGATCTCTACATTTCTCTAGACTGGATGCTGTCTGAGGTCCAGCACTGATGTTCTGTGAGTCAATGATCCTAAGATTTGAAAAGTCCTTGGTCTTCATGTTACCACATCCCACCTCTGCTTAAAAGCTTACCATTGCTCCCTGGTGTCCTCACACCCTTCACTGTGGCCTACAAGGCCCTTCACTATGTGGCTCCTCTCCCCTCATCATTTACTCACCATCTGTACCCCCTCACTCAAGTTGCTTCCAACTTCTGGAGATCTTGCATACGTTGTTCCCTCTGCCTGGAATAATCTCGCACTCTCTACCCAAAGTTCACTACTCTTTATCCTTTAGGCCTCAATTTAGACATCTCCTCCTCCAGGAAGCATTCCTGGACTCTCCGGACTGAAGCAGGCACCTCCTTTGGGCTCCTACAGCCCCCGGGCTTCCCATCACAGCCCTGTGCCTGTGCCTTCCCCATCCTGGCCCTAACCCCTCTGCGTCATCACTATCTGGCTGGGTCTAACTCTACCACTGGACTGGGAGCCCTGTAGGGGCAGGACCAGAGCTGGCTCAGTCACCATTCTGTTCCTCATATTGTCCAACAGAGGTCAGGCACAGAGCAGGCACTGAATAAATATTTTGTGGATGAAATAATAAGTTCTGAAATTCTAAGATGATATGTTTTTAAGCGTCTAAGAATCTAAAGGTATGATTTTAAGTTTTCATGAATATATGTTTAGAATCTAAACAGCGGTTCTCAACCTTCCTAATGCCGCGACCCTTTAATACAGTTCCTCATGTTGTGGTGACCCCCAATTTCATTGTTACAAATTGAACATAATTAAAGCATAGTGATTAATCACAAAACAATATGTAATTATATATGTGTTTTCGAATGGTCTTAGGCAACCCCTGTGAAAGGGTCGTTCGACCCCCAAAGGGGTCGCGACCCACAGGTTGAGAACCGCTGGTTTAGATCATTCTAGGTTCCAAAATCAGAGGAAGCTGCCAATCCATGGCTCGAATTTGGTTCAACGTTCTTTTTAATTGGGAAATTGCAGGTAAACATCAAAGCTAGCAACTTTGGGCCTGGTGAGAGCTGGTGTCCAGGGCATTTTTCGCTAGCTGACTATAGCCCCCAGTCCACTCACTCATCTATGTCACTTGCTTCCCCAGAGGCCTTTGAGTTCGACACCCTGCTCCACATATTTTAATTCTAAAGTTCTAGGCCGAAACCGGTTTGGCTCAGTGGATAGAGCGTTGGCCTGCGGACTGAAAGGTCCCAGGTTCGATTCCGGTCAAGGGCATGTACCTGGGTTGCGGGCACATCCCCAGTAGGAGATGTGCAGGAGGCAGCTGATCGATGTTTCTCTCTCATCGATGTTTCTAACTCTCTCTCTCTCTCCCTTCCTCTCTGTAAAAAATCAATAAAATATATTTTAAAAAAAATTTAAAGTTCCAAAAATTGTAGTATTGAAGATCCCATGATTGTCAAATGCTGAGTTACTAAAATTCTAAGATTCTGACTTTAGGGTTTCAAGGTTTTATGATTATAACAATATATATTTTATGTGTATAACAGTCCATGTTTCTGAGACATTAACATCCCAAGGGTCAAAGGTGCTAAGGGTCTAATGTTTTCAAGGCTTACGATTTTGAAGTTACACATCTCTGAGGGTCTTTGCTTATAAGTTTTAAGGCTGATGATTAAACTCTTCTGAGGTCCTAAAGCCACGTGAATACACAGTCGTAAGGTTCAAGGGTCTACAATTCCGAAGGTCTAAGGTTCTAAGATTCTATCTATAATAGTAAAAGCATAATATGCAAATCGACCGAACGGCCAAACAGCAGAACAACCGACCGACGACCACACAATGACACGCACTGGCGCCAGGCCAGCCAAGGCCGGTGCAATGCAATTGGTGGGGGGGCCCACCATCGCCCCACCATCGCCCCGCAGAGGGAGGCCCAGGTCACCGACGGGCGGGCTACAGCGGGTGGGCAGGGCCTCCCTCTGCAGGCGACCGATCACAGAGCCCTGGCCCTGCAGAAGGAGGCCCAGGCTACCTGGCCGGTGGCGTTGCAGCGGGTGGGTGGGGCCTCCCTCTGTGGGGCGATTGATCATGGGGCTCGCGGACTGAGAGAGGGCACAGGCCAGGCTGAGGGGCCCCCCGTCCCCCCCCATCCCCCACCGACGAGTGCATGTTTGTGCACCGGGCCTCTAGTAACTCTATAATTCTCTGGGTTTTGTTTTTTTGTTCTAAAACATCGAAGTAGGTGACCAACAATCCCAGTTGTCCCTGAGGGCTTCAGTGCTAAAGCAGGAAGGTTTGGTCATTCTATCTCAAAGTTCTCAGGATTCACATTTCTATTCAGAAATTCTAAAGGCTTAGGACTATAACCCTCTATGTATATTAGAGTTTAGATGTCTAAGGGTCTGAGGTCCTAGGAGCCAATGATTAAAGTTCCTAAGGTCTGTGACTATAAAGTTTTGTTTACAAGAGTCTCCTCCACTTCTAAAAGTCTCAGTTTCAAAGCATCTCCGAATCTGACATTCTAAGGTCCTAAAACCTGGCATTTCAGCATTTCAGGATTCTAAGGAATTCCACGTTCCTGGGACTGTACACGTCCCTAAGGACCTAAGACTGCACCGCTACATACAGCAGCCACAGGCCACATTTAAATCTAAACTAATAAAACTAAATAAAATTACAAATCCAGTTCATCAGGAGGCACTGGCCACATTTTAAGTGCTCATAACTGCAAGTACTAGTGCTTAGTATATTGGACACCCCAGACAGAGAACCTTTTCCCATCATCATGGGAAGTTCGACTGGACAGTGCTGGTCTAAAGATTCAAGTTCTAAGTGTCTATAACTGTCTTCCCATCCTCCAGGCCATCTAGGAACAGACATTGAGGCATACAGACAACACCCCAGCAGCCCCCTCCCTCTCTTCCCCGACCCAGTCCTCTTCCAGGTACCTGCCAAGGCCTTGATCCGGGAGCACTCGAAGAGTGAGGGGGCCGTGGGCTGCTCCCGCTCCCAGCCCCGGTCTGGGCTCTCCCAGCGGGCTGCAGGGTTGTTGTTGTTAGAGGCCGGCAGGCCTTCCATGTTGTCCACTTCCCCTGGTACCTGTGCCATCCGGGAGGGTGAGGCCTGGGGATGGGCAGAGGTAGGTTAGGGCTGGAAGCAGGGCCGGAGCTCAGAGATCCCACTTCCAACAGTGACTGGCTGTGAGTCCTGTCCCCTCTGTCGTCCTCAGTCTCCCTGTCGTTAAAGTGGACATAATAATAATGACAATAATGTTCACCCTGACCACACCATAGGGCTATGGTGAAGCACCTGGGTAAGCTGGCACAGGGTAGGGGCCTGGCAAATTGTCACTGTTGTTGGTAGAATGATAACACTGTTATCAATAGAACTCTATAATGCAGTAATAATAAACATTTATTGAGTACTTGCGCTGTACTCAGTACTTTATGTGCATCATCTTATTTAATTCCCACAAATTCCCTAAAGATAGGCTATTATTAGGCCTATTTGTTATACAGAGGAGGAAACTGAGACACAGAGGGGTTAATTCACTTGCCCGTGGTCACTGCACCAATGGCTCCAATTCTTCCTTATAGCCACACCCTTTGTCATAGAACCCTTCAGTGTTCTCCTACGGTGGCAATGGGAGGGGTGGAGGAGTGGGGTGGGGGGCATGCCCCACCCATTCACTCTGGGTTTGGCCACATGGCTTCGATGAACAGATTTAGGTGGAGGTGCGGGTGAGTTCTGACCCTAGGACTCAAGAGACCTTGCATGTTTTTGCTTGTGCTTGACTATGGCCATGAGAAAAGCACTGCAAGGCACTAGGGCCAAAGCCTCAGGTGTTCCAGCCAAACCAGCAAGAGCAGCCAACCATCAACAGCCCCCTCCCCACCCTAACACGTAAATAAGCCAGATGAGCCCAACCTAAGTCACTGCCCTCAGACTCTGTGGCTACATAAATGCTTACGAGTTTTACGACACGGAGTTGGAGGGCGGTTTTATGCAGCATTATTGTGGCAATAGCTAACTGACATCTCGCCTGACTGGAGCTGTGTTCTAGAACACTGCCAGATCGTAAATATGAAATTCAAAGGGGTGGGCAACGTCAGACACACCTCCTCTGCCATCTGGGACCCCAGGCTTGATTCCAGCACTAAGAAAGGAGGGAACAGTTGCCAAGCCACTAGATTTTAGGAAAGCGGGTCTAGGTCTTAGTGCGGTGGAGATTGTCTCTTTTGATGGACACTCAAAAACCCATTGTTATTCTCCCCTTCTTCCATGGGAAGCTGGCACATGGCTCCTTACCACCTGTGTGCCCTTGGCTAAATCACTGCCCCTCTAGGCCTCTATTTGTCCATCTGTAAAAGGGTAATTACAACGGTACCCATTTCCCAGGGGTGTTTGAAGATGAAATTGGTTCATGATGCAGGGAGCATGGGAGCATGGTCCTTGCTAGTATTTTCATTCTCTGGTCACATAGCAAATCAAAGTGCCTGTGCTGGAGTCAGGCAGAAATGAGTTCAAGTCCGGCTTTATTCTTGCTGCATCTTTAACCCAGTATCTTTAGTTTGGCCTCTCTGGGCCTCAGTTTCTCTCCCTGTTAAACAGTGAACATAATTGTTCCATTTCGGGATGGGGAGGCACTTCACACTTCGTGAGCTCTCAGGCCGCCCGGGAGCAGTCCCGGAGCAGCCCTGGCCATGACGCGATTGAATGGAGACAGGAGGTGGTGGGGGTGGAGGATGGGAAGGAGTGTCCTGGGGCCGCAGCAAAGGCCGGCGGGGCGCAGGCTGAAGGTGGGAGCAGATGCTGTAACCTTTCAGCGGCCGCGCCTCTCTCCCCGCAGTCTAGTCGCCGTTCCCCAGGAGGAGGGCCTGGAAGGACAAGGCCTGGGTGGGAGACCCCCGCGCGGCGCGGAGGCTGCTCTAGGTGGGGAGGTGGGGGCTCGTTCTGCCCTCGACCCTCGCCTCCCCCCAGCCAGGGAGACCCCGCG
>NW_005360548.1:989600-989851 GCF_000412655.1 Myotis brandtii
GCGTGGCCACACACCCGGCGCGGCGTGTGATACACATGTCACTCGTGGGGCCAGAGGTAGTGTCACACAGTCACATAGTCCCACGGTCACACCGACAGGGTCTCAGCAGGTCCAGACACTGTGCACACCCCACGCTCACAGTGCCACGCTCATGGGGCGCAGGGAAAAACCTGCAAACTCACAGCGGGTCCACCACCGGGTCCACACCGGGTCCACACAGGGTCCCCCACCGGGGCCACACCGGGTCCACA
>NW_005360548.1:990397-991145 GCF_000412655.1 Myotis brandtii
ACCGGGTCCCACACCGGGTCCACACCGGGCCCGCACCGGGGCCCACGGATACGGAGCCCCACAGCGTCCCCCGGTGTCACTGAGGTAGCGCCGCCCCACCCCGTGGGTGCCACACACAACACAGTCACACCATGTCCCACTCCTACGGGTGTCAGAGCCACATGCTCAGGGCACACACAGCTTCACAATCACACAGCACGACATGCCCTTTTACACACTCAACCTCATCACACTCACCGGGTCACACACGCCGCACTCACACACCACGTCCCAGGAGATCGCAAAAGCAGCACAGCAGTGACAGCCACACTCAGAGGGGGTCTCGGCGGCACACACCCGCACATGACACGCAGGGTCACCCGGCCACAGCCTCAGCCGCACACCCTGATGCCGCGCACACCTGTCCGAGCGCACACCAGGCCCCGCAGTCTGGATGCATTAGCGTCACAGGCCGCGCTGTCACCCAGTGTCACCACCGGGTCACACAACAATATCAGTGCTCCCACTCGTGGGGTCACACGCCGTCCCCGCTGTGCACGGAGTTACACACAGAGGGTGGCTAAAGGTGTCACACAGCCATGCTCCCCTTCGGGGTGACTCACAGTCACAGTCACAGTCACACCGACACAAAGACGCGCAGCTAGTGTCCAACCCGCACGCCCACGCCGCCTCCCTCACTCTCCCCTGTGGAGCCCCGGGGGTAGTGAGTCCCAGCCCACCTCCAGGCCCTGGGAGGGGGGGCGTGAGC
>NW_005360548.1:991385-998285 GCF_000412655.1 Myotis brandtii
CAGTCGGTTCCCGCGCGTTCTGAGGCTCCGCAGACTCCCACCCGCACGACCTCGCAGCATGTCGGTAAAGAAGATTGCCATCTTCGGCGCCACCGGCAGGACCGGGCTCACCACGCTGGCGCAGGCGGTGCAAGCAGGCATGAGCTGGGGCGGGCGCGTGGGCGATGTCACGGGTGCACGGGCAGAGCGCTAGGAAGGGACATCGTAGGTCTGGCCGAGGTTGGGGCGGGCCATCAGTGCCTTGGTGTGTGAGGACCCAGAGGGCACCGTGTTAGAAGTGGGGGACGCTATGAGATCCAGTTTTATGCGTTCAAGGAGTAGGAATGGGCCCTGGGAGGCTGGGGGACTCGTGACAAGTTTGAATACAGGCGCTTCTGACATGTGCTGTTACGGTGGTGGTGGTGGTGGTGAGCACACCCAGGGAGGGCTTACTAAGCCTGGCAACGCTTGCCTCCCACACCTCCCTCTCTTCACACGTGTGAAATCCTCACAGCACTAAATGTGGGGTGGGATCTAGTATCACCTTACCTCACAGATTAGAAAGCTGAGGCCAGGAGAGTGACTTGCCCAATGTCATACAGCTGGAAAGTGACAGTGCTGGGATTTGAACCCAGCCCATGCTCATAACCACCAAAAGCCACTGGTTCTTGGCTTGGACACCAAGACTGGAGGTTGGAAAGTCTGGGGGGTGGGGGTGGGTTGCTGAGACCATCTAGTGGAGAGAGGGTCACAGAAACATGGGTGAAGACTTGGGGACCCCAAAAAGTCAGTGAGGCTGAATATTCAGAGTTGCCCCAGGAAAGGGCATAGTTGGGCAGCCTTCTGCTCCCACTGTCCAGACTTCACCAACACCCAGCTAGGCCTGAGACTTCCAGATATAGAGCCCCACCCTTGCAGGTCTTGGTGACTCTGAAGATATTGACTATCTGGGTGTCCCAAAAGGGTGGAGGCCACCAGGAATCCATTCTCTGCTGTCTCCTAGTCCAGCCCTCCCTTGGAGGCACTCTGCCTGAAGAATCCCCACTTGGCCCACTGCTCTCCCCCCTAGTTTGGATCTTGACTTGTGGGAGGGGAGAGACAAATTTGCTGATAAACAATTGTGGAGGAGGAAGTAAGAGGAGAAGTAAAGAAGTGCTGAGTCAATAGGGAAAAATAATTAAAGGCGGGGGGGGGGGGGGGGGGGAAAAGTGCTGAGTCACCCAGAGGATTTGGTTCCCATGTTACTACCTTTTCCTTAATCCTGAATTCCACTGAAGCCTGCTCATCCACCCTGCTGGTCACCATTGGAACAGAATTGTGGGGAATTGAGAGCTGGGACAAGACCCTGCACAGCTCAGAGCCTTGCTGTTGAATGAGCTCAGCTTTTATTAACCCAGTGATTCTATGGGGCTGAGTTCTTAACAGGCCTGGACTCTGGTGCTAGCCTGCCCACATTCAAACCCCAACTCTGCCACTTAACCACCTGTATGGTCAAATGCCTTGTCTGAGTACCTAGGTATTTGTTAAGTGGGGATGAAACTAGTAGCATTTGCCCTGGGGTCTTGTGATGATTAAATAATATAATATATGTGAAGTGCCTAGAACCATGTCCAGCACATAAAGGGTGTCCCAAAATTCACGCAAGAAGTAATTATGATAGAAAACACAGGTTTATAATTAAAAATTGTAAATTTTTAATTGATTCTTAAAGTATACAGTATAGGGTTATGTATGGAATAGCATATCGGGTAAATGGCTTCCACGGCTTTGCTGGCACATACGCACTCTTGTTGACATTTTCCATTTTCATTGCTGCTCAGGCAATAACAGTTAATGGTGCTCGCTATCGTGACATGATAATCCAGTTTTTTGTGCCGCGGAGGCCATTTACCCGATATGCTATTCCATACATAACCCTATACTGTATACTTTAAGAATCAATAAAAAATTTACAATTTTTAATTATAAACCTGTGTTTTCTATCAAAATTACTTCTTGCGTGAATTTTGGGACACCCTTTACATAGTTGGTGCTCAATAAGCATTCCTTGACTGAATGAACTTAGATCATGGCTGTGTGATCCTGGCCCAGTTACCTAAAATTGCCTCCGTTTCCCTATCCTCAAAAGGCATTATAATAATACCTACCTTGTAAGGTTGTTGCACTCTGGTGCTTTTCAAACTGTGGGTCATAGTGAGTTCTACATATATGCAGTTGGTTACAACAGTATCTGAATGTATCACATGTTAAATATTGGTTTTGTGGGTTTGTATATACAGGATTAGGCTGTGAAATATATTTTGTATTGAGGTTTGAGATTTTTAAAAAAAGCTTAAAAGGGGTATTAACTCTGAAACTTACTCTCAACTAGTTAGGAAAACACTATATATATATATGTTATGTACACTAAATATATTTATATACACACATATATAATTATGTATAAGTATATTGTATATACATATATGCACACAGACATAGAGAAGGGTAAAGTAAAAGCAATATGAAAATCTAGGTCTTGCAGCTTTTGTATAGGTCTGAATTTATTTCAAAATAAAAAACAGAAAACTAAAGAGATTTAAAAAAAAAGAAAAGGTTGGGAAATACCTTACAAATGCTCTTATTCTTTGTAAAGGGTAAAATCTGTGAATTCTAAACCCATACTGTTTGGTATGGTAGCCACTAACTTATATTTAAATTTACTGGTAAATGTTGGTTGTGTTAAAAATGTTGGGAGGAAAACCCACATTTATCTGTGGAAAGAGCTTAGCACAGCACTTCTCAAATGTCACTAATCACCAATAATGTAGCATTGATGGGCACCCTCGTGCTGAGATCATGTGTCAAAGTTCTCACTGTCTGTGAGACCTTGTTCTTCCCCCAAAAATACCCACAGTTTACCAGGGTCTGTCTTAACCAATCCCGTGGCAGTTAAGCAATGCCCACCTTGGCACGCAAAAGCCCTTGCTCCTCCCAGATGCATGTGGGGCAGCACAGGTTTTGTGTCCTTCCCTTATGAAAGGTGGTCACATGGGATGGGGACACTGGGGATTGTGGTCTTCACTTTCTTTTCTTTAAAAAAAGTATTTATTTTCCAGTTACAGTTGACATATAATATTAGTTTCAGGTATACAACATAGTGAGTAGACATTCCTATACCTTACAGAGTTGGTGATCTTCACTTCATAGAGAAGACTAAAAGGGGTTTCCGGAGATTCCTCAGCCAGTCAGTGGCAGAACTAGAGTTTGAACCCCGGTCTTTGGGGCAGTAAAGCCTGTGCTTTTGTGTTTATAAAAAGTCAGGGAGGTGGTGGCAAATATGGCACAGTCTGTGGACCCATAGGACCCTTGGTTTACTCCAGGTCAGCATAAGTAGGGCCGTGAAAGAGGAAGCACACGGGCTGGTGGGGCCTGAGGAAAGAGGGTAAAGGGTGTTCCAGGCAGAGGGGACAGCGCTGGCAAAGGCCAGGAGGCAGCATCGTGGGTTTGAGGAACTGAAAGACATGCAGTGGTTGAAGAGGACAGTGGCCCCAGCACAGGGTGGAGAGGAAGACAGGCCAGATCCTGAGGGGGCCTTAAAGGCAGCCATGATGACTTTATCTCAGGGCCCGGGTATCACAGGAGTGATATGAGCGGGGGCGGGGCGGGGGGCACTTCTGTGGAAGGCTCTATCTGGCTGCCATGTGGAATATGGATTGGAGAAGGCGTGACAGGGGTCAGGAGAGCCTGGGAGGATTACACCAGGCCAGGAAATAACATTGTGAGATGATTAACAGGCATAGTAAGGAAAAAAAGGCATAGAACAGCCAGCACCCATATAGCACTCATTCCTATGCCAGGCACTCTCCTCAACTTTTCATTTGTTTTAGTTTTGTATTTTTTTAAAATTTATCTTTATAGTTGAAAGTATTACAGATGTCCCCTTCCCCCCATAATTTACCCCTTCTAGCTTGCCACCCGCCCCCAGGCCTTGTCTGTGTCCATGGGTTATGCATATAAGTTCTTTGGTTAATCTCTTGCCATCCACCTACCTCCACCTTCCCTCTGAGACTCGACAGTCTGTTCCATGTTTCTATGTCTCTGGATCTATTTTGTTCATCAGTTTATTTTGTTCTTTATGAATGAGATTATGTGATTTTTTAAAGATATGTTTTTATTGATTTTAGAGAGGGAGAGGGATAGAGATATAGAAACATTGATGATCGGCTGCTTCCTGCATGTCCCCTACTGGAGATCGAGCCCAAAACCCAGGCATATGCCCTGACCCAGAATTTAACTGGTAACCTCTTGGTTCATGGGTCCATGCTCAACCACTGAGCCACACCGGCTGGCATAGTTTTAGTTTTGTATTTTTATTAAGATACAGTTCACACACCATACAATTCACCCCTTTAAAATATACAATTCAGTCCAGCTGGCATGGCCCAGTGGTTGAGCGTCGACCTATAAACTAGGAGGTCATGGTTAGATTCCCAGTCAGGACATATGCCCAGGTTGCAGGCTCAATCCCCAGTGTGGGGCATGCAGGAGGCAGCCGATCATTGATTCTCTTTCATCACCGATGTTTCTGTCTCTCTCTCCCTCTCCTTTCCTCTCTGAAATCAATAAAAATATATTTTAAAAATGTTTTTGTTTAGAGCGAGAGGAAGCGAGAGGGAGGGAGAGGGAGAGAGAGAAACATTGATCTGCTGTATCCTGCACATCCCCCACTGGGGATGGAGCCTGAAACCCAGACACGTACCCTGACTAGGAATCAGCCTGCGACTTCTCTCAGTGCATGGGATGAAGCCCAACCAACTAGGTCACAACGGCCAGGACCTAGGAATTCTTTTATACATATATTCTAAGTACAAGTCCCTTACCTGAGATACAATTTGCAAACTTTTCTCCCACATTGTGGGTTGTCTTTTTACTTTCTGGATGGTGTCCTTAGAAGCACATAAATATTTGATTTTGATGATGTATCTATTTTTTCTTTTGTTGCTTGTGCTTTGGTGTTGTAGCTAGGTGTCTAATCCAAAGTCACAAAGATTAATGCCTATGTTTCTTCTAAGTGTTTTACAGTTTTAGCTCTTACATTTAGGTCTTCAATCGTTTTAAGTTAATTTTCATATATGGTATGAGGTAGGAATCCCAACTTCATTCTTTTATATGTGGGCATCCAGTTGTCCTAGCACCATTTGTTGAAAGACTGTTCTTTCCCCATTGAATGGTCTTGCCACCTTTGTCAAAAATCAACTGTCTACATTGAGCTTTTAGTTCTATTTTTTTAACCTCTGAGCAATAGTGCTATATTGATGAAATGTTCGTTTCAATGGGTACGAAATGGCTGTGTAAATATTATTTAACCCTACAACAAATCTATAATGTAGAGACTATTATTGTGTCACTTTACAAATGAAGGACCTAAGGCTCAAGGAGGGCACGTGAATTGCCCAATGTCATTCAGCTAGCTAGTGGTGAGGCTGGAATTCAGGCCGAGGGTTACTTTGAGAACTAAATATGTAAGAGAGTTAATATTTGTAAGACACTTGGCACCTGGCTCAGAGTGAGTGCTCTATTCATATTATTTATCATTATCATCATCATTGCCCAGAGTGTAAATCTCCCACTGTTTGTTTTTGAAATGATAATGACAGATATCAAAAGAAATGGAACAAATTCATTGTTTTTCCTCTTCCTTTATTATTTTCAGAGTAAGAGATTAATCCTCTGATAGGTGATGACCAATGAGGTTTCTTTGTTAGTATCATTATGAACTCACAGATTTCTATATATTCGATGTGTTTCTATTGAGTTCATGGCCCCCTCATTTAAGCACTGCCTTCCCAGCGGGCAGTGCATGCTCCGGGCTCATCTCGCCCATCCCCAGCCCACCAGCCATTTCTCAAGGAGCTGTGGTTCAGTTTTCAGGAGAATGATATATAGAGGCTGACTCAGGCTGCTATAAGAAAATTGGGTGACTTAAACAACATACATGCATTTCTCATAGTTCTGGAGCCTGGGAAGTCCAAGATCAAGGTACCAACAGATGTGGTTTCTGGTGAGAACCTTCTTCCAGGCTTGCAGATGTCTTTCTTACGTGATGGAGAGAGCTCTGGTTTATCTCCCTCTCCCTCTAAAGACACTAATCCCATCATGGGGCCCACACTCATGACCTCATCTAAACCTACTTACCTCTAAACACCATCACTTTGGGGGTTAGGGCTTCAACATGTGAATTTTGGGGGGACATATCAGTCCATAACAGAGCCCACCATTAATCATTTTATTTTTTTACTAGAGGCCTGGTGCATGAAATTCGTGCACAGGTAGGGTCCCTAGGCCTGGCCGGCAATCAGGGCTGATTGGGGCCTTCCTTCATTCCACGCTTCCCCCTGGTGGTCAGCACATGTCATAGCAAGCAATCAAACTCCTGGTCTCCCCTTCAAACTCCCCAGGTGACAATTTGCATATTAGCCTTTTATAGTGATACTAGAGGCCCGGTGCACAAAAATTTGTGGTCAAACTCCCCAGGTGACAATTTGCATAGTAGCCTTTTATAGTGATACTAGAGGCCCAGTGCACAAAAATTTGTGCACTCGGGGCGGGGGGGGGCGGTCCCTCAGCCTGGCCTGTGCCCTCTCGCAGTCTGGGACCCCTCGGAGGATGTCCACCTGCGGGCTTAGGCCTGATTCCTGGGGGAGCGGGCCTAAGCTGGCAGTCAGACATCCCTCTGGCAGCCCAGGAGCCCTCGGGGGATGTCCACTTGCCAGTGGGGAGCAGGCCTAAGCTGCAGTCGGACATCCTTAGCACTGCTGAGGAGGCGGGAGAGGCTCCCGCCACCACCACTGTACTGGCAGCCGTCAGCCTGGCTTGTGGCTGAGCAGAGCTCCCCCTGTGGGAGCGCACTGACCACCAGGGGGCAGCTCCTGCATTGAG
>NW_005360548.1:998942-1007066 GCF_000412655.1 Myotis brandtii
ACATCAATTTGCATGTTTCTCTTTTATTAGATTAGATAGATATCACCATTTGCAATACACTCAAACACAAAACATCCTTTGTCATTGTTTAAAAAAAGGATAATTATGTTGTGAACTTTAAAATGGGTTTGTATGTGGGGAAGGGAGACACGAGTTATCAAAAATTCTTTTGGGAGGAAGCATACCAAGGCAATGTTCAAAATCTTTAATGACCACTAAGGCAGGGCCTGGCCCTGTAGAAATAAGGCCTGGGGCACCAATCCCAGCACTGGGCAACCTTTGGGCAACTCATGTCTTCCTCTGTGCCTCAGTTTCTTCCAGGACTATGGATGCCAGTGTGATGCCAGTCATTAACTCTTCAGTTGCCAGAGGGTGGAGAGAAGTCTGGGGGGGCTCAGGGAGGCCGTTGGAGGCATCAGTGCAGGTTATTTATGAACTGGCATGAAGGAATGGCCCAATTTTAACAACTACCTCAATAACAACTGTCGGTATGCCAGTAAAAATGTTTGGCAGCCCCTGCCTCAGAACAGGAGACCAGAAGGATGTATTGGAGGGTTCATGGTATCCTCCAGGAGCCCAGGAGTGCCAGCCCGAGAGCCTACTGACCTGCCTCTCTGCCCTTCTTTGCCCACAGGTTATGAGGTGACAGTGCTGGTGCGGGACTCCTCCAGGTTGCCTTCGGAGGGGCCCCAGCCAGCCCACGTGGTAGTGGGCGATGTTCGGCAGGCAGCCGACGTGGACAAGACTGTGGCTGGGCAGGACGCTGTCATCGTGCTGTTGGGCACCGGCAATGACCTCAGTACTCGGCCCCCCCTCTGCCCACGGCCCCCACCTGCACCTCGGCCCCTCTAAGGTCCTACCACAGTGATGTCCGAGGGTGCCCAGAACATTGTGGCGGCCATGAAGGCCCATGGTGTGGACAAGGTCGTGGCCTGCACCTCGGGTGGGTGGTGGGGTCACAGGGATGGGGCTGAAGGGTGCGGGGGGGGGGGGGAACAAGGTCGTGGCCTGCACCTCGGGTGGGTGGTGGGGTCACAGGGATGGGGCTGAAGGGTGCGGGGGGGGGGAGTAAATGGCAGCCCAAAGGCCTTTGCAAGGTGGCATTGGAGCCATCCGAAGTTACTCTGCATTTATTGAGCACCAGTTGTGTGCCTGAACCTTGCTGCGAGATGCCAGGGACATAGTGGTGACCAAAACAGCCCTGGGCCTTACACTCACGCATCTCACAGATGACAGGGAAGTGGTAAACAGAGCGGTCATCAAACAGTGACAGGCCACAACTGTCAGGGTCGCGACTGGGGGGAGGCAGCCAAGGCAGAGAAGTCAGACCCAGGATGGGGGCCCAGGCAGAGAGGTCAAGGCCAGGATAGCGGGGAGCCCAGAGGAGGCACCTAACACAGCCTGAGATGAGGTTAAGGAGGGTTCTAGGGGAAGTGACAGAGCTGTGGACACACAGACCACATCTCTACCTTCACAGAGCTCTCCGTTTATGGGGAGATGGGCATTAAAAAAACAGTTGCCCCAAAGAATCCAAACTGAAGGCTGCAGGGTACGTGACAGGAGCAGTTAATGCTAACAGGTAGCATTTATGGAGCACTTACTGTGTGCCAGGCACCATGTGAGTGCCTTAGAGATGAATGCCACTTCATCCTCACAGAACTCTTCTGAGTGCCCTCGTGGTGGCGCATAGCAGGTGCTCAGTAAGTAGAGGCTGTTGTCTCCCTTGTAGCTAAGGGAGTGGAGGCCCATGGCTCACCCAAGTTCACACAGCCTGTGGCTGCAGAGCTGGCGTGTGAGACCCGGCTGCCTTGTCTCCACCAGCCACTTTCCTCACCCCAGTGCCTCCCAGAAAGGGAAGTGACGTGAGGGAGGGCTGCATGGTAAGACAGCGGGACTCTGGGTGGAGGGATCAGCCGGTTGTGAAGGCTCTGAGGCCAGAGTGTGGCTTCAGCAGAGCTAGTGAAGGGGAGAGTGGTGAGGTCAGAGGGCTGATGGGGCCTTGTGAGCCCTGATGGGGATTTGCATTTACCCTGAGTGAGATGGAGCCATGGATGAGCTCCAACCCCTCCGGGTGTTCACAGGCCCCTTCTGGCTGCATTCGGGGAACAGATTGTGAGGGCAGAGGCAGGGGGGACAGCAGGCAGAAGCAGGTGGGGTGGGAAGCAGTCAGCTCTTATGTGGCCTATGCGAGAGACATTTTGAGCCTGAAGCAACTGGAAGGCAGCGGTGAGCCCCTGCGGGGTTTTGTCCTGACACAAAACTGGCAGGCTGAGGGCCTGGCCAGGCTGTCCTGCCTTAGCTGACCCTGCCCTGTGTCCTCCCAGCCTTCCTGCTATGGGACCCAGCCAAGGTGCCCCCACGACTGCAGGATGTGACCGATGACCACATCCGGATGCACAAGGTGCTGCAGGATTCGGGTCTGAAGTACGTGGCCGTGATGCCGCCCCACATAGGTGAGTGGGGCCAGGACCCAGCAGCAACGTCGCCACCAGCCTGCCCCCTCCTGTCCTCTGGGGACATCTACCAGGCCTTGCCTGGCTCGCCTAAAATTGCAAACCTTCCCCTCCACACTTCCTATCCTCTTTCCTGCTTGTTTTACCCTCCTTTCTAACACATTTTTCAGCTATCTCTGTTGAACAAACCATTCTCATTTATTATGACTCAGTACCCAGAGCTGACTAGGCTCAGGGAGGCTCGCACCTGAGGTTGCTCAGTTGCTGGAAGGCTTCCTCCCAGACACACCGGTGGTTGATGCAACCAGTATGTAGCCTCCTGTAAAGTCAGACCTCAGTGCTGCTCCCGCTACATTCTGCTTATTGGAAGCAAGTTCCTAGGACAGGCCCAGATTCAAAGGAAGGGGGCTTATATTCACTACATGCCAACATTTCTTATTTATTGTGTGTCTCCCTCACTAGGGTGTCCACTGTTTGGAGGAACGGATCTTGTCTTGGTTAGATCACAGCTGTGTTCCTAGTGCCTAGATCAGGACCTGGCATATAGTAGATGCTCAGTAAATATTTGCTGGGTGAACTAATACAGGGGAACCTCCTCTCATGATGGTGTTGTGGAGGGAACCAGTAAACTTCACCTGTGCCCTCTTTCCCCCTACCGGGTCTGGAATCCACACGGAGAGACAGAGTCAGACACAGGGAGAGAGCCGTTCATTCAACGGATACCTCTGGCACTTGAACTGTGGCCCTGGCCACCATTACGAGCACTGGCAATAGAGCCTCTGCTCTCATGAGGCTAACATTTCTAGTGGGGGAGACAAAACCCCGCAGGGGATCACAGCTGCCTTCCAGTTGCCTTAGGCTCAAAATGTCTCTCTCAGGCCACATAAGAGCTGGATATTACTGGCGGGCAGTGCTACAGTGAGTGAAGAAACAAACACAGTGAAGGGAGTAGTAATGGTTGCCGTTTAGGAAGCGTAGGCTCTCTAAGGAGGTGGCTTCATGCATTGAGGGAGAGAGGACTGGGATAAGGGAACAGCAATGAAAAGACCCAAAGGCCTGACCTGGAGGAATAGTTCTGCTTCAACCTCTGCTTTCTGGGGCCCCTGACAGGAGTGAGGGATGACATACCCTAGAGCAGTGGTTCTCAACCTTCCTAATGCCGCGACCCTTTAATACAGTTCCTCATGTTGTGGTGACCCCCAACCATAAAATTATTTTCGTTGCTCCTTCATAACTGTAATTTTGCTACTGTTTTGAATCGTAATGTAAATATCTGATATGCAGGATGTATTTTCATTGTTACAAATTGAACATAATTAAAGCATAGTGATTAATCACAAAAACAATATGTAATTATAAATGTGTTTTCCGATGGTCTTAGGCGACCTCTGTGAAAGGGTCGTTCGACCCCCAAAGGGGTCTCGACCCACACGTTGAGAACCGCTTCCCTAGAGGGTCAAATAAGGTTCGGTGTTTAGATTCAATTAAGGGATTGTATCAGGACCCTATAGACACCAAGGTCCTGAGCTTTGAATCAGCGGAGAAGCTGCCTAGTGGAGAATCTGGGTGAAAACTCCAGCCCTTGGCCTCTGAGTCTCAGATTCCTCATCTGTAGACAGGGCTCATATTACTTCTTGACCTGCTAGGTTTAGAGTAAGTACTCGGAGAGATCATGCCTAAAAGTTATTTTAACACAGAGTACTTTTCAAAGTTTTTTGTATGTGTGCATGTAAAACTTTGAAACCTCCAGAAAAGTTGAAGGAATTAAATGTTTCTGAATACTAAAATTCTTTATTTAGGTTCAGCTTTTAACATTTTGCCTTGTTTGCATTTTGCCCTATTTTTCTATATCTAACTGGCTATCAATATTATCTACACATGTATCTAATGTTATACACACACACACACACATATATAATAGTATTTTTGACTGAACCATTTAAGAGTAAGTTGCAGACATTGTCACACTTCACTCCTAGAACCTCAATCGACATCTCCCAAGAAGAAAAATATTTGTGTATAAGCCAAAGGGCCATTATTGAACCAAGAAAATTAACATGAACTCTATCATACCATTTAGTATCTATGTCATATTCAAATTTCCCCAATTGTCAAAAAAAATATCTTCTAATCCCCCTCTCCCCCCCCAAATCAGGGTCCAGTTGAGGCTCACTCATTGTGATTAGTTGCTATGTTATCTTAAATGTGAAACAGTCCTTCGTATCTTTTTTTTTAAATGTTTCTTGTAACATGAACCAGGCCTGGTGTCTTTTTAAATGCCCCATGTTCTGAATTTCTGGTTATGTTCTCACAGATGCAAATTAAACGTTTTTGGTAGGAATGCCATGAGGGGAAGGGTGTGTGTTTCTTAGTGCACATGATTCCAGGTTGTCCCTGTACTGGTACGCTGCCTTTGATCCCTAAATTAAGTTGGTCACTGGCAGGTGTTTTGTTGGTGTTTTTTAAATTATTATAATGCAGCCACTAGATGCCCTGTAATTGCCAGGTCATGCCTGTCTGCTGTCTCCATGTCTAAGAAAGACCTAGTTGTACCCCTGGTGTCAGGACACTGACTCCATATTCACAAAGTCAGAAAAATGTGTTCTTCCACTGCCTGTAAAATACAGTCCCATGCCTGGGACATGTCACTCAGTCCTTCCAGAGGGGTCCAGAGATAGGAAAGCATCCAGATGGAGACACCCAGGGCAAATCTAGCCTTTGCCACTTGTAAGTGACTTTCTCCAAGATTCAATGTCCCCATTTATAAAATAGAATTAATAAATAGTTCCTAGCCCATTCTCTGCTGTATTTCTCCCCATCTAACATACTGTGTATTGTACTTTCTTATTAGTTGTCTTTAGCTAGCAAGTGTCTACATGCTGACAGCAGGAATTTCTGTTTTGTCCCTTGCTGGGTACCCAGCACCTGACACATAAAAGGTCATCAGAATTTGTCAGATTAATTAAATAAAGGGTATAGATTAGTGCTCTGCGCGTGAGAAGGGTTTCACATAACATGGCTCTTAATACCATTATGGCTGGGCACACTGTAGGCCCCCTGGGGCCATCATTGTAGTGATCACATGTTGGGGAACCAAGAGAGAACATCTTTACTTGCCCCTCTATCTTTATGTTGCAGGAGACCAGCCACTGACTGGGGCCTACACAGTGACCCTGGATGGACGAGGGCCCTCAAGGGTCATCTCCAAACATGACCTAGGCCACTTCATGCTGCGCTGCCTCACCACCGACGAGTATGATGGGCACAGAACCTACCCTTCCCACCAGTATGACTAGGGCTCTGTCCCTGTCCAGAGGACAGCGTCCTGGAGAATGTGGAACCAAGGAAGGCAGCAATAAAGCTTGAGCCAAGAGCTTCAGATTATGCTAGAAGTTCCAACTCTGGCTTTGGGTATCTCAGTGTCTCTGTCTGCCTTGTGTGTAAGATTCTCTGGGTATTCCTTCATTTCCTCAGTTGCAGTTTACTGTTCTGCACCCGGCCCTGTGTGGGGACGTAGTGGGGACTGTGAGGACCCGGTGGTGACCGAGATAGCTGTGAGCTTTGCCTTCACATATCTCAGTCTGAAGTGACAGCCCACAGTGGCCAGGGCTCTGATGGAGGAAGCACAGTGGGCTGTGGGAACCCAGAGGGGATACGTGACCTAACTTGGGGGGCAAATAAGGCTCTGTTGAAGAGGGGAGGTCCTGCCTGAAACCCGGTTTGGTAAGAATGAGCCAGGAGAAGGTCCTAAGGCGTGACGGCTTCTGGGCAGAAGGAACCACATGAGCAAAGGGAAGGAGGCTGGTGAGCAGACCAGGAGCTACAGTTAATAATACTTTTCTCAGCGGTGAGGAGCGGTCAGCCCAACAGGCTGTTCCATGGATGCTAAATTGTGCAGAGTCATTGTAAAAAGTTTAAGCTATATCCTGTTATGCAAGGACTGGAACAGGGGAGACGTAGGGAGGGGGAACAGTCAGGTTTGGGTTTTATAAAGCTTCCCTTGGCTACTGTGTGAAGGTGGGTGGGAGGGGGACAAGAGTGGAAGCTGGGAGCCCAGGGGGACCAGGCAGAAACCTTGAGGGGAAGAGAGTGGGCAGAGCCTGAGTGGACCGGCCATGCGGGAGGGAAAGGTGGCAACCTGGAGGACACAGGGCTGTACCCTGGGGACCAGGTTACAATGGGGCCTCCCTGAGATGAGGATCCTGGAGGAGGGGCAGGTTTGGGAGGCGGGAGGGGGAAGAATTGTCCCTTCTTAATCATGTCCCCATGGAATCTACTGTCCCTGCCTTTGTTCCCCAGTGACACCTTTCCCAGGCCCGAGTGAGAGCTGCTCCTCTCTTCCTACCTCCAGCCTCTTCCCAGCTCCCACGCAACACCTCACCCCCACCTCCACCACTCACAAAATCCATTCCAGTCTTACTCCGTGTCTGCAAACAGCAGGATGACTTGGTTGTCAAATTCCAACCAGAGAGAACTGGTCTGGGGTAGCCTGGAGGAAACTGCCTCCCCCTCCTCTTGGTGAAATGTGTGTTGGGGGAAGGGAGTGCACTACTTGTTCAAACTTTCTGGGCGCTGTCACTCTGCATTCCTGCCCTCTGTTTCATTCTGCCACATTGTCTGGGCATTTAACGAACTTCCACTGGATGCCTGCTTGTGTCCAGCCCTCTGCTAGGTGTTGCTGTGACCATACAGTTGGTGAGCAAGATAACCTTGGTACCTATCCTCAGGGAGTCCACAGTCGATGGTGACAGCCCAGGGAAAGGATGAGGGTTTCAATGGGGAAAACAGGATACCGTGAGAATCAATCCACCCTGGAGCGTCAGGGAGGGCTTCCAGGAAGAGGAAACCTTTGACATGATTTCTGATGAGAGGCAGCCTGGGAGTTGTGGGTCTATTTTCAGAATGGGAAACAAGTTGAAAGGTCCAGAAACCTTTTTCTTTTCAATTCTTTTTTAAAATTTATCTTTATTGTTGAAAGAATTACAAATGTTCTTACATTCTTTTTTATTGATTTATCCAGAAATATTTTTAAAGTTAATTTTTATTGAGGTAACTGGTTATTCCATTATGTAAATTTCAGGTGTACAACATTACAATTCAATATCTGTATCCTGTCTGGTGTGCTCATCATCAAAAGTCTAGCTTCCATCCCTTACCATATATTTGACCCCCTTTAATTCTCCCTTTTGAGTACTTGCTATGTAGCTGTCATTGCTGTAGGCACTGGGGATGAAGGAAAGAAACAGGCAAAATCTGTGTCCATGGCGGTGGAGGGACCGGAAGCCGATTCAAAACCGAACTGGTGTGGCTGGAAGGTAGGGAGCAAGGAGTGTGCCCCGGGCCAGACCGTGAAGGGCTTTGTGGCGAAAGTGAGCAGTTTGGACTCTGTGCCCCGGGTGCGGGGAGCCGCGAACCCGTCTCCCCAGCGCAGGTGCCATCCGGGGAGAGGCAGGACGGGCGTCAGGGGGACGGGGACGGACGGCCGCCAGGAGCCCCGCTGAAGGGTCCCGAAGACTGAGGGGTGGAGAGGTGACGTGCGGAGAGGACAGGAGGACAGGGGGAGCGAAAGGGGGGCTGCGATCGCCCAGGCAACGTACGCCGCGAGAAACCATTGGCCGGCCTTCGGCGGCGTATCCTCCCCGCAGCGCCCGACCTCGGACTCCGGTTCGCG
>NW_005360548.1:1007473-1008224 GCF_000412655.1 Myotis brandtii
CGGGTGTGCCAGGAGTGAGCCTGGCAGCCGAGGTGAGGGGCGGCTGCCCGGCCGGAGACCTGCCTTGGGTTGGGGGAGGGGGAGGCGCACCCCGAGAGTTGCGGAGGCGGACTCTGGGTGGGAGTGGGGAGCGCAGATTCAGAGTGACTGATAGGGTTTGGGGATCGGAGGCTGAATTCGAAATCTTGGACTGGAGGCGAAGTTGCTGGGGCAGGATCTTCAAGTGGAGGGAGTTTGAAGCTAGGACCTGCGGTATTTGGAGAAGCGAGAGAACCAGGGAAGGAACTTTTGGGGCAGGGAATCTGGAGATTGGGACAGTTCCGGGCTCCCTGACGGGTTGAATTCGAGGGTCTGGTGTTCTGGAGAAGGTGGGAGGGGTTGGGGCTGGGATCACCGGCACTTGGAGAAGCGAGAGAACCAGGGGCAAGCCGTCTTGGTTTCCCAGACGCAGTGGCGGAGAGAGGGTGCTGGGGAGAGTCCTATGTTCAGGTCTTGGAGCCGGGGGGTGAGGGGGGCCTGGAGGTGAAGTGGAGAGTTTGTTTGAAAGACAGGAGAATAGGCGAAAGGTCTCAACATTGAGAGAGTTAGTGTCCCAAACGGAGTGGATGGGAGAGCATTTGTAGTCTTTGAACGATGTGTTGGCGCCTGGGTCCCTGGACACGAGAGCAGTTTGGGGGAAGACTCCAGGGCCTTCTGGGGTCGGAAAAATCGGGAGGAAGCGGTGTTAGAGCTGCAGCCTGGGTGGGGGGAG
>NW_005360548.1:1008326-1018202 GCF_000412655.1 Myotis brandtii
GCTGCAGCCTGGGTGGGGGGAGGGGTGTTCCGGGCGCGGAGCTCTGACCCGCAGCCCTGGAGGGAGCGGAGGGCGGGGCCCTGCAGGCGCCGGGCAGCTGAACGTCCGGGTTCCCTTCCCCCACCCGCTCCGGGCGTCAGTGCGCATGCCCTGGGGAGGGTGGGGGAGGTTCTTCCTGTGGCGTGCGGAGCTCCCTGGGGATGGCAGTGCACGCTCGAGTCTACGTGTGTACCTGGCGTCTATTGGTCCACATTTCCCAGAAGCCCTAGGACCACGTTGGGGCGTGGCTGGCTGCTGAAGGGCGCTCCGTGAAGGGGGCGGGGCCTGCACAGGACCGAGGTCTGGTTGGGTAGGTCGGGAGGGGTGGGGCTTGGCGTGAGTGGAGTTCTAGCAAGTTTTTCTACGGGGCCTCACGGAGGGGGAAGCGTAAGGCGGGGGCGGAGGGAAGGAGGAAGGCGCCTTCTCTCCCGTTGGGAGCGCTCAGTCAGTTAGGAGAACAGCGTGGACAGAAATAGACTCTGAAAGAAGAGTCTTGACAAATAGGTGAGGTGCCCAAACAGGGCTCCCGGTGGCTTGAATATAGTAGGCACTCAATAAGTAAAATTATTGAATTAATAAATGGCAACTGACTCTTGTTCAGTGAGCATTTCCTGTGTGGTGAGCCCCGTGCACATCACACGTGGGGTCTCCTTGACGATGTGGTGAGAATTTTTACAATCCCCATTTCATAGGTGAGGAAACTGATGCCCAGAGAGGTCATGTCACATCACGTCCCAAAATCACACAGGTGAGCGGTGTGAAAGGCAGAATTCAAGCCGAGGGTTCCCTGCCTCCTGTCTAGGTCTCTGTGTTCCACACCTGTCTTGTATGTGTCACATTTGGAGAAATGAGTGTTGTAGAAGCCCTGACCGGGTAGCTCAGTGGGTTAGAGCGTCACCCCCATACACCAAGGTTGAATTGAAGGTTTGAACACTTAAATAAGTGGAACAACAAACCAATGTTTCTCTCTCCCTCTCCCCCTTCCTCTCTAAAATCAATCAGTAAATTTTTTTTAATGAGTACTGTGGAAAGAATAGCTTTAAGGCTCAAAGGGACTTGAGTTGGGATACTCATCTTGCAAATGAGGAAACTGCATTTCAAGAAGGAAAACTCACTATTCTGGGCGACCCAGGCAAGTAAGTGGGCTTCAAACCCAGCTATGCCCAGGTCTTATTTTTCTTAGTCACATACGAAATGCGATTCCTACCATCTCCATTTATTTTGTAGATGCAAAAACTGAAGTTCAGATCATTAAAAATCAACAACAACCATGCAGGAGATTCAGGATTTGAACTGCTAGCCCCACTGTATCTGACTGGCCCCTCCCTTTCCGCAGGGCACCATGGTAGGAGGCTTGAAGAGGAAACACTCCGACTTGGAGGAAGAAGAGGAGGAGAAGTGGGACTGGGGTCCAGCAGGCCTTCGAAGCTACCAGCAAGCCCTGCTCCGAATTTCCCTGGACAAAGTTCAGCGAAGCCTCGGCCCCCGAGCACCGAGCCTCCGAAGGCATGTCCTCATCCATAACACCCTCCAGCAGCTTCAGGCCGCGCTTTGTCTGGCTCCAGCACCTGCCTTGCCCCCTGAGCCCCTTTTCCTGGGTGAGGAGGACTTCTCCTTGTCCACCACCATTGGCTCTATTCTCAGGGAGCTAGAGACTTCCATGGACGAGACCGAGACCCCTCAGAATCCAGTGGCTCCCCTGGGTCCCCAGAATGAAGAGCTGCCCCAGCCTGATCCAGTCTTCTTAGAAGCTCTGAGCTCTCGGTACCTGGGGGACTCAGGTCTGGATGACTTTTTTCTGGACATTGACACATCCACTGTGGAGAAGGAGCCTGCACTGGCCCCACCGGAGCCTCCTCACAACTTCTTCTGTACCCCAGGGTCCTGGGAGTGGAATGAACTAGATCACATCATGGAAATCATTCTGGGATCCTAAAACTTGGATGATTGAAGGGTGCTCCCTCCACATCTCAGCCTCAGTGGGCTGGATCCCTGAGTGCACGTGTGTGTGTGTGTGTGTGTGTGTGTGTGTGTGTGTGTGTGTTGGTGGAGGCTTTAAGCAGTGGCTGGCCTCCTTTCCTCCCATATCAGGGTTCCATAAACTGTATTGCGCGCGTGCATGCGTGTGTGTCTGGTTACCGAAGCCTTCTGTGAAGGTGGGTCTTCCTGAATTAATTTATCTGTTCCAAATGCCTTAATGAGACTCTGTTTCTAGGAGTCTGATTTCCCACTGCCACATTTCTTCTGCCTTCTCCTCCAGTTCTTACTCCTTTTGTGACCACTGGGCCTCAGGGAAGATAAGCTGGGCCTGTCAAAGAATGACTGAGACTCTGCCTCTTGTACCTGGAAGGAGTAGGAGGGGCTGGCCTCCTCCCCCGAGGCTGAACCCCACCTCCTTGGCAGGACCCAGTCCCAGCAGCCTCCTGATGTATAACCAGGCCGGACCACGTGCAATAGTGGAAACCAAACTGCTCCGTGCCGCGTTATTTAAAAGAAAGGCGGGTTTTGTGGTGGTTTGGGGGTGGGTTAGGGGGTAGGTTTTAATTGTAATTATTATTATTTTTTAATAAAAGTATTTTGGAAGGGATGGTATTGCCTAAAGTTTGTAAACAGTGGGTCAATGGGAGGTACCTGGTAAGTTCCTAGACACCTGTACCCCTTCCCTGTCAAAGTTGGGGCAGGTATACCATTAAATGTAACATTTATTGAGTGCTTGTTAGAGCACTGTTCTACCCATTTTATTTGAATTGAGTCATTAAATCTTCACAGTTATATAGAAGTAGATACTATAATCACATTGACTATAGGAGGAACCTGAGGTTCAGAGAGGCCAAGTCACTTGTTCAGGGTCACACAGCTAGTAAGAGCAGGGAGCTAGGACTCAAACTCCATACATCTCCAGAGCCTGGTTCTTCACTAGCTCCTTGGTAGATTTAGACTCCCCAGCCACATGGGTAGACACAAGAGGGAGAAACTGAGTCACATGAATTATATGTCAAAAGATAAGGCTTGCCCTGGCCAGCTTGCTCCGTGGTTAGAGCGTCAGCCTGCACACTGGAGGGTTGTGGGTTTGATTCCCTGTCAAGGGCATGTACCTGGGTTGCAGGTCCGAACCCTGCCCCCCATGTCACATATATGTTTTCCCCTCTCCCCCTTTCCCCTCCCTTCCACTCTAAAATCAATGGAAAAAATATCCTCACTCCTTGAATGAGGATTAAAAAAAGCCTGGCCGGTGTGGCTCAGTGGTTGAGCATCAACCTATGAACCAGCAGATCCTGGTTCAATTCCTGGTCAGGGCACATACCTGGTTGAAGGCTTGATCCCCAGTGTGGGGCATGCAGGAGGCAGCCGATCAATGGTTCTCTCATTGATGTTTCTCTCCCTCTCCCTTCCTCTATGAAATCAATAATAATAATAATACATATACATATATAATATATATAAAAATAAGACTTTCTGGCACTTAAATGTCAACCCTTTCATTGTATGAAATGTGCTGCTGAGGCCCAGAGGAGAAAAAATACTATTTAGCCCAGGCTAAAGTTATGGTTCTAAGGACTTATTTGGGAGGTACAAGCCCAGGCTGGTGAGAGTGAGGGGAAAAAAGACCAGGGAAGATACAATGTGATAACATTGCTACTGCACTGGCTATGCCTCCACAAAGTCTTGACGTGCAGCAAGTGAGTTTACACCGCTTTAGGGACTTTTCTGGAAGGGTTGCAAGGAGGAACCACACTGGTGTCGTCCACAGGCAAGGAAAAGGGGAATTTTGCCTGTGCTTTCTGACTTAAAAGCCAGATTCTCACCCTGAGAGGGGCATTGCATCTAAGCCTGAAAGCAGTGGGGTAACTAATAGGTGGGTGCCGGGTCTTATTTAACCTTTCAGTGACTTCTCACACAGAATAAAACCCCAACTTCACGAAAGCCTGGAGACCTGACCATCTTGCTCCTAACTTGCCCACTTTCCCTTTCCTCCCTCCCTCACCTCCAGCCATTTTGGTCTCTTTTCATCCCAAACTCATTTTGGCCCTGGGGCCTCTGCACTGCTGTTCACTCCCCAGAGGATGCTTCTCAGGGAGGCCTTCCCTGAGTTAATGTCCAGACGCACCAACAGCCCATCATATTCTGTTTGACTTTCTTAGTAGCACCCTCCCAATCTCCAGTTACTTATTACCTGTTTGTGGTTAGCCTCCTGGCCCATTGGAAACTCAGAGAAAGGGGTTTTGTTGGTCTTAGTCCAGCTGTACCCCTGGTGCAGAGAACTATGCTTGGCATAGGTGGGCACTCTAAAAAATTATTTTTGCTATTGTTGAAAAAAATAAACTCCTGACTTTGCTAGGGCCAACGCTCCCTCCCACTTCTCAGAACTCATCTCCTCAACGCTCCCTCACTCCTGTGCTCCAGCCACATCATTCTCTGCCAGCCTGCACACATACCAGCGTGTCCAAACCTCGAGACCTGAAGTAACACTTGCCTCATTGAGCCATCCTGCGAAGTGTGTAAAAGGGGGCCTATGCACACTAAGGATTCCAGTTTCAAAATGGCTCAAATTTATTGAGTGGCTACTGTGGGCCTGGCGCTGTTCCTGGCACGTGAGTAAAACGGGCAGTTCCTGCTTTCATAGAGCATTGTAGTGGGGGGAGGCTGCAATAAACACACAGTATGTAACATGTACAGTCTGTCAGGTGGTGATAAATGTGTAGAGAAACAGCATAAATGTGATGGGGGTGTCACTATGTGGATGGATGACTAGAGAAGGCATCAGTGAAAAGGTGTGATTTGAGTAAAGACCTGAAGGAGGTGAGAAGTGAGCCAAGTGAATGGGGGTGGGGGTGGGGGGCGCCTAATCCCGGCAGGGAAAGCCCCCAGTGCAGAGGCCCCGAGGTCAGAGCGTGATGGAGAGTTCTGGGACCCTGAGGAGGTCAGTGTGGCTGGAGCAGAGTGAGCAAGGGGGAGAGTACTAGGAGTTGAGGGGGACTAACCGTGGGTAGGGTCTGTGGGCGGCCCACAGGATGGACGTGAGCTTTATCCTGAGTGAGAGGGAAGCCATGGATGGGACAGTGTTGAACAGAGGGACAACCAGATCTGACTCACTTTTAAACAGAGTCTCTTTAAATGTCATAACGATAACCACAGTAAGATCAATAGCACCCCACTTTACAGATAAATAAACTGAGGCTCAGGGAGGACCAGCTCCTGCCCTGTTCAAAGAACTGGAGAGAGAAGGGGAAGGCTGGCCCAGCGGAGAGAGAACCGGGTCCCTGAGGGCAGAGTCCACGTTCTCTAACCCTCCCCCGCCATCTCTCGGCGGGGGATGGGCCGCGGCCACCTCCGGGCGTGGCCAGGGAGGCCAGGTCCTACCCATTGCTCACCCCCCTCCCTGGGCTGGCCACGGCGGGATGCCCCGCGGCAGCGGCAGCCAGGAGCCCGCCCGGCGCCTCCTCCTCCCCAGAGGCCGGCGGAGGGGGGCGGGGGGCGCTGGGGCGGGGCGCTCCTCCTATTCCCCTCCCTCCCCAGCTGGCGGAGGCTCCTCCCAGGCCTGCAGGGCCCGGTGACTTCGCTTCTGGTTTCATTTCTCAAGGCCCCACCGCTCTCCTTCTCCCTTCCCCCAGCCCTTTGAATTCCTAGCTCCTTCTCCACTTTCTGGTCTCAGCTCCAAGGTCACCGCCTCAGGGAGGCTCTCCCGCTCCCGGGCCACCTGGCTACAGACACGTCTCCCCAGCCTCTCCATGAATGCCATCCTATTTTGTCGGCCTCAAGTCACTGAATGGAAGCAGAGATCATCTAAATCATTTATTCGTCTTCCAGGGTCTTCTCATCCTGCTCAGAATGAAAAACAAAGGTCCATAGAGTGCTCTGAAGGGCCTGATCACTGATCTGCTCCTCCAGGCAGCGTACAACCCAGCTACCCTGGTCCCACTGCCTGGCCAACAGCAAGCACACTCCCACTTCCAGGCTTTTGCACAGACTCTTCCAGCAGAGCCTTACTACCTCTCCTCCATGTCACCTTTTTTCATATTTCTTTCTCTCTCCACCCTCTCTCCTAATCCATAAGAAGTGAGACCTTGTGAGCCTTACCCAGTGCTGTATCCTCATCATCGACAACAGTGCTCACCACAGAGTAGGTATTCAATAAATACATGTTAATCAAATGACTCCTGCGAGCTCTTCCTCAGTATATGACCTGGAGCAAGCCTCTGAGCTTCCTCCCTCCCCCACCCAAAAACATAGGCTATCGGCAAAATTATAAAAATTTGCCTTGTGAGGGGGCCTGGTTCTAATTAGCATTGTACCCTCTTTTTTTTTTTTAATCCTCACCCGAGGATATTTTTTCATTGATTCTTAGAGAGAGTGGAACAGAGAGGAAGAGACAGAGAGAAACATCAATGTGAGAGAGACACATCGATTGGTTGCCTCCTGCACTTATCCTTGACCAAGGCCCCAGCGGGGGAGGAGCCTGCCACCGTGGTACATGCCCTTGACCAGAATCAAACTCAGGACCCTTTGGTCCGCAGGCCGACACTCTACCCACTGAGCCAAACTGGCTAGGGCTGTACCCTCCTTTTATTATGAAAATCTTCAAGCACATAGAAAATATTTTTTTTAGAAAGTATGTATTCAGAGCACTTGAATACCCTTCCATCTAGATTTCATTGTTAACACTTTAAGTTTTCTTTATCTGCATATATACATTTCTTTTGCTGAACCACTGGAGAGTAAATTGCATGACATTCTACCCCTAATAGCTCAGCAGGCATCTCTTAAGATTAAGGACACATTTGCCCTGGCCCCATAGTTCAGTTGGTTGGAGCTTATCCCCTTACATCAAGGTTGTGGGTTCAATCCCAGGTCAGGGCACATATAAGAATCAAGTAATGATAGTGTAAGGAGCCTCTGGGACAATTTCAAGTGTACCAACATTCGCATTATGGGGGTACCAGAAGGAGAAGAGAGACAGCAAGGTTTGGAAAACCTATTTGAAGAAATAATGACAGAAAATTTTCCCTACCTAGCAACATATAGAAAACACCTGGTGAAAGACATAATAGACTTGCAAGTGTAGGAGGCACAGAGTCCTAAACAAGAGAAACCCAAAGAGGCCCACACCAAGACACATCATAATTAAAATGCCAAAGGTTAAAGACAAAGAGAGAATCTTAAAAGCAGCAAGAGAAAAGCAGTTAGTAAGAAGAAGCAGAAGCAGAAGAAGAAGAAGAAGAAGAAGAAGAAGAAGAAGAAGGAGAAGAAGAAGAAGGCAATAAATACATATCTGTCAACAATTTAATCTAAAAATCAAGATAAATAAACAAGAAATCTAATGAGCAAAATAAACTGATGAATAAAAAAGAACCAGAGGCATGGAAGCATGGAACAAACTGACGAATCTCAGAGGGAAGTGGGAAGGAGGCCAGTTAGAGGTTAACTGTATATGCATTACCTATGGATACACAATAGGGTGGTGAAGGCTTGGGATAGGGTAATGGGGGGAAAAAGAAAGACATCTGTAATACTCTCAACAACAGAGATCTTTTTATTAAAAAAAAAGAATCAAGCAATGAATGCATGGATGGGCGGAACAACAAATCAGTCTCTCTCTCTCTCTCTTTCTCTCTCTCTCAAAATCAATAATTTTTTTAAAAGTTAAAAAAAGAGTCCTAGTTGGTTTGGCTCAGTAAATAGAGTGTCAGCCTGCTGATGGAAGGGTCCCGGGTTCAATTCTGGTCAAGGGCACATGCCCAGGTTACAGACTCGATCCCCAGTTGGGGGTGTGCAGCCGATCAATGATTCTCTCTCATCATTGATGTTTCTATCTCTCTCCTCCTCTCTCTTACTCTCTCAAATCAATAAAAATGTATTTAAAAAAAAGAATCACCCAATGAATGCATGGATAGAGGGAACAACAAATTGGTGTTTCTCTCCCTTCCTCTCTCTTAAATCAATCAATAAAAAAATTTTAAAATGAGATTAAGGACACTCACCTACCAACCACAATACTATTCCACATCTAAGGAAATTTTGTAATATGATGTACTATAAGTCAACATTCCAATTTCCCAAAAATATCTTTTATATTTGTTTCCCCCTCCCCTCTGCCTCAAGTCAGGATTCAGTGAAGGTTCACATGCTCATTTGGTTGTAAGGAACAAATTATATCATGCCTTTTATTCTGGAACACCCTCCCCAATCTCATTAATCCCTTTTTGTGTTTTCTTAAAATTGAATTTTTGGTGGGCTGGCCCAGTTGAATCCTGCATTCTGTATTTGTCTGACTATGTTCCTGATTAATTTGTTCCTGTTTCCTATAAGCTGAAGTTTGGGTCTGGAGGCTGGGTGAGATTCAGTTTATGCAATCTAACAGGAGACTCCACAGAGAACGCTGTGTACTTCCTATGCATCACATCAGGTGGCACCAGTGTCAGGGTGTCCCACGGGGATGCATGCAGAGTCTGGTTACCTGATTAAAGTGGTGAGCACCACATCCCCACATCATAAAAAGGCATTTCCTTCTTTGCAGTGAGCAAGTAACCTGGGCAGTGATGCTTCGGAGCCGCCTGCCTAGATCCCGTTCCCCACTAACCTTTCACCCGAAGCTCTGATCATCCATTGATAATCGTGGTTTGAATCAACTAGTATAGTTAGCATTTTTAAAAATTTACTTTCAATTACCATTGACATACAATATTATATTATTTAAAATGTACAACATAGTGATTAGATATTTATATACCTTACAAAATGATCACAATAGGTCTAGTACTCATCTGACCCCATACATAGTGATGACAGTATTATTGACTATGTTCCTTATGCTATACTTTACCTCCTGTGACTAATTTTATAACTGGCAGTTTGTATTTCTTAGTCCCCTTTATCTTTTTTGCCCATCCCCCCCCCCAATCTGGTAACCATCAATTTGTTCTCTGTATCCATGGGTTTCTGTTTTGTTTTATTTGTTTTGTTTTGAGATTCAATATATAAGTGAAATCATATGGTACTTATTTTTCTCTGACTTATTTTACTTAGCATAATACCCTCTAGGTCTATCCATGCTATTGCAAATCTCAAGATTTCATTATTTTTTATGGTTGAGTAATATTCCATTGTGTATATTGAGACAGATAGCAAAACTCAGATCATGATAGTTCACTAAATAGAAATGATCCAATAACTTGTGCTGGTATTTTGGATCTCGTGATGCTGAGCATGTTTTGTGCTGGTACTAATGTCTAATATAATTCTATATTCGCAAACATACCTGTTACCCAGAGGCAAGTATTTTTTAAATGGCATTTTTATTTCAGAAGGTGGTCAGACATGCTACAGAAATAACTGAAGTTTTATTTACCAGTCCATGTGAACTATTGATTCCTCTTGAAATTGTAACGTATGCACTCCTATGTCAGTGTGTTTAGACTTTCAAGTATTTTAACTCATTTCTGAAAATGTAACATGTTTATAAACCTCTTGATTTCTAGCAACATATAGAAAACACCTGCTACTAAAAAAACCTCACAAATTCTACTTGCTGTCAGCCATGGCTGGTATTCTGTCATTAGAGAATACACAGCAATATCTGATATGTTGCAAGCTTTCATAATAGCCTGAACTTTAAAAAGTTGTATCTGATGGATGTAAATTTGCCTCCCAGTTCACTTAGTGTCAAGAGCTAAAACTGTAAACCTAACTTTCTGTTGGGGTCCAGCCCCAGCAGGTCCAGGGGTTCCCAAAGGTGTGGACGGAGTCGGCGAAGAATGAAGGACACAGAGGCAGAGTTCAGGTGATCATCATAGCGAGGTTCTCTAGCCAGGTTCTGTCCAGGATCTCCAGCCAGGTTCT
>NW_005360548.1:1018350-1018863 GCF_000412655.1 Myotis brandtii
TAGTTAAAGTGATTAACTACCCGCCTGGCACTTAGTTAAGGGGTTTTATTCCCTCCCTACTAACTTCAGAAAATCCCTACCTGGGGAAACAACCTTTCTCGGAGAGGTGACCTTGGTTAAAACACATAGCGCCAAGAAGGGGAGCAAACATATGCCATATACGCCAGGTCCCTTGAAACATGCTTGAGTCCCTTGGATATGGGACTGTGTCAAGCAGCAAGGATGGACCGGTTTCCGGCAACTTTCTTTTATTGGTGGGTAATAACTGAAAAAATTATTTTATTTTTATGCTTAAAAAAAAAGAAATGATCGAGAGGTTTTTGTTTTTTTTTAAGATTTAAAAATTGATGCTCAGCTGGCGTGGCTCAGTGGTTGAATGTCGACCTAAGAACCAGGAGATCATGGTTTGATTCCCGGTCAGGGCATATACCCGGGTTGCAGCTCGATAAATCCCCAGTGTGGGGCGTGCAGGAGGCAGCTGATCAATGGTTCTCTCTCATCATTGATGTTTTT
>NW_005360548.1:1020190-1022792 GCF_000412655.1 Myotis brandtii
GACTGTGTCAAGCAGCAAGGATGGACCGGTTTCCGGCAACTTTCTTTTATTGGTGGGTAATAACTGAAAAAATTATTTTATTTTTATGCTTAAAAAAAAAGAAATGATCGAGAGGTTTTTGTTTTTTTTTAAGATTTAAAAATTGATGCTCAGCTGGCGTGGCTCAGTGGTTGAATGTCGACCTAAGAACCAGGAGATCATGGTTTGATTCCCGGTCAGGGCATATAACCCGGGTTGAGCTCGATAAATCCCCAGTGTGGGGCGTGCAGGAGGCAGCTGATCAATGGTTCTCTCTCATCATTGATGTTTTTATCTCTCTCCCTCTCTCCCCTCTCTGAAGTCAAACTATATTAAAAAAGAAAAATATTCCTTAAAAAAGAATAAAAAATAAAAATTGATTTTTAGAAAGAGAAATATCAATCAGCTGTCTTGAGGGAATCAAACTGGCAACCTTTTGTTGCACTGGACGATGCCCAACCAACTGAGTCATACTGGCCAGGGCCAAAATTATTTTTGTAATAAAGGCCCATAAGACCTGAGTGCCTTCTGTTTACCTGCCCTTCCCTTTTGGGAAAATTCAGCCTCAATTCACACCTCATAGTTGGGGCATTGCTCTACTGCCAAAGGTTCACCATTTCAACAATTCAACTTGGATATTGAAACTTCCTGGAGTGAGCCTTCCTAGCGCTGTTAGACCGCGCTACCCAACAAAATGGTTGCTCATCAATGCGTCCTTCGGATTGATTTATGACCAAAAGGGGGAACTGGGAATGAAAAGGGGGCTATATAATAAATCTGGCAAAGTTCAGTGACAGAAAGTGAACAGGTCATGGGGGGTAGTCACACCACACGTCTATAAAAGGTTTATCTTTGCCTTAAGCAGCCCTGTCCGTTGTTCTTGTGCGTTTAGGTTAACACACCTTTGAAATGCCTCTTTTTCAGACACCTCTGAAGTGTAACTACCCTCAAGAGAGCACATTGTTAACTAACTAACCTGTAATCCAATCTCCGCCTTGCTTTTTCCCACCTTCATGTAATCTTCCTCTGCTCTCTCCTTAAATCCAAATGTACTAGTATAAAAGGAAACGCAAGCTGTCATTCCCGGGAGGATTTGAGATCTTGCTTCCTGGCATATGTCCTCAGTTTGGTTCAAATAAACTCATAAAATTTCTCTACAGGTTGGATATGTACCACATCCTGTTTATCCACTTGTCTATTGATGGATACCTAGATTGCTTCCATATCTTGTAGAAAATGCTGCATAGTATAGTTAGTATATTTGAAAGCTTACTTTGCCAGGAGCGTTATTCACAACTAACAGTTCTTCCCAACAGCTCCAGAAGAGTTAGCAAATGAGCTACTTGAAGAAGTTAAGTCCCATTGTCAGTTTATCTGAAAGTATTAAACTCCTGTCACCTACATGCCACCCTGAGTGTCCCCCACTTGAATTAAGTGCCCGTGCTATTACCACAACAACTATTACTACTAATAAAAGGACATGCGCACCACTCAGCATTTTGCACAAATTATTCTGCTTAAACCACAACAATCCTCTGCCCCAACGCTATTTCCCTCATTTTAACAAAGATGAGGAAATCGAGACTCTAAGGAATTAAAACCTTTGCCCAAGGTTACACTTAGGGAATGGAGCCTAATATGTGACTCCAGTGGCATCCCCCGCCCCCTTCCACTCCTGCCTTTTGACTCCCTCTACCAGCAGTTGCTGAGTCTGGTACAGTGCTCTTTTCTTATAGACACGATCTTATTTTAATTTTGTAAGAGGTAAGCAAGAAGATCCCCATTTAACAGACTTCATGTGGCTCAGATAGGTCAAGACTTCCTAAGGTCACACATCATGTGGTGAGTTCGAATTTGAACCGAGGCCGATCTGGCAGCTCAGATAGGTCAAGACTTCCTCACCTCATTATGTGGTGAGTTCGAATTTGAACCGAGGCCGATCTGGCCTAGAGCGTAGATCCCCTGTTGGGCCGGGTGCGTAAGAAGCTCAATTGCGGGGTTTGGCAGGTGCATGGGTAGGTGTGAGGGGTCCGCACCTTGGAAGGCTAAACACCCGCCCTGTCACTGCCAGGGCAAGCAGCCTCCCCCTCTCCTCTTGCAGCCGCCAGGGCATGCGCTCTGAAGCCAACCTCCCCTCCCGGGAACCCGCCCACAGGCTCCGCCCGTCGCCGAAGGGCCAATCCCGGGTGGAGGGCGGTCCGCACGGAGGGGGCGGTCCCTATTAGTAGTCAGGCGCCGGGAGTCCTGCGCCGGAGTCAGAACTGCGTCTCCCGACCCAGGCGCCGGTCTCAGAAGGAGAGCCAGCGAGCGATGGTGCCGCCGCCGCTTCCTGATTGGCTGCGGGTGGCTCCCTTTTCCTTCTGATTGGCAGCTGGTGACTGGGTATGTAAATGAAGGGAAGGGGTCTGGGTAGGGAAAGAAGGGGTACCAGGAGCGGGGCCTTTGGCAGGTTCGATCCCCGGGTCCGGCAGGTGCGCGCCGGGGCTGCCAGGACGGAAACATGCTGGACTCTAAGCGCCGTCCGCCTCGGCCGGGCCGGGTGAATCACGCCGCAGCCCCAGAAGGGGGCGGAGGAGCCGGCTCT
>NW_005360548.1:1023027-1026192 GCF_000412655.1 Myotis brandtii
GTCGGGGTAGGGGGCTAAATTCCTGCGGTTTGGGACTCCCAGGTCTGCGGGAAAGGAGGCGAGGACCGAGTTCTGAGTAGTGTGAGGGGTTAAGGTCCTGCTGGACAAGGGCCCGGGGACTGGACCCTGCCGGCTGCCAGGAGACCAGAGGGAAGTGTAGGGCCTCTTACTGCTCAAAGTGATCCCCGTGCCCATCAGGATTTCCTGGCAAGCTCCGTCCACTCTGCCTCCCAAATAAATCCTGAATCGACCAACTTTTTTCCATATCCATTACGTACCATCTTCTACTCCAAACCACCGTCATCTCTCATCCCGAAGAGTGCAGTAGCCTCCGAATGGATCTCTTCCCCCTTCTCTCCACACCCCCATCTTCCTTGAAGTAGCCAAGGGGGAGCTTCTGGAAACCCCATCAATCCACACCACCACTCTCCCCCTGCTCAAACCCCTCAGTGACTTCCCACCACACTCACAATAAAATCCCAGCTTCTTGTCTCGGCCACCCGCCTACCCCCCCTCCCCACTCCTACTCTTGTCACTTCTGTGTACTGACCTCACTGGTCCTTTTTTTTTTTTTCAGTTGAAGCTCATCCTCCCTCAGGCAGGGTCTTTCTTTGCCTTTGCTGTTCTCTCTTCCCAGATTGTTTCCCCCTGGTTATTTCTCGGGACTCCTCATGCTTGAGGGCTCACCTCAGAGGAGCCTTCCTTGATCACTCCCCAGAACTTCCTAGCACCAGCTGTACATTTCCTGTGTTTGTTAGTTTATTGTCTAATGCATGGTACTCAATAAATATTAAATTAAACTATTTTACTTACAGCCCCTTTGTAAGTAAAAAAAAAAAAAAAGGTTGAATATTGAACACTTCATATGGTTCATTGAAGAAATAAATTATAATAGTTATTAATAATAGTACTTATTCATATGAGAAACTGCTATATACCAGGCACTGTTGTAGTGTTGTTGTTTTAATCCTCACCCAAGGATTTGTTTCCATTGATTCCAGAGAGAGCGAGAGAGAGATATCAATTGTCTCCAGTACATGCCTCAACCTGGGATCAAGCCCGAAACCTTTTGGTGTACAAGACATCTCTCCAACCAACTGAGTCACACCAGCCAGGGCATAGTGTTTTTGTATATTATCTCATATACTCCTCAAAACAATTCTAGGATGTAGATATTAATATCATTCATATCTTAAAGATTCCCTAAGAAAACGTAGGCCCAGAGAGGTTAAGTGACTTGCCCAAGGTCTCACAGCATTCGTCAGAGCCAGGATTTGAACTTAACATTGGCTTTCCATAACTCAGTGACTTTTCCCTCCCCACAGAGGATGCTGAGCAAGGGCTTGAAGCGCAAGAGGGAGGAGGAGGAGGAGGAGGAGGAGGAGGAGGAGAAGGAAGCCCTGGCAGTGGATACCTGGTGGCTGGATTCTGACCACCCAGCAGTGGCACAGGCGCCCCCGGCCGTGGCCTCCAGTTCTCTCTTTGACCTTTCAGTGCTCAAGCTCCACCACAGCCTGCGGCAGAGTGAGCCAGACCTGCGGCACCTTGTGCTGGTAGTGAACACTCTGCGGCGCATCCAGGCATCCATGGTGCCCACAGCTGCCCTGCCGCCTGTGCCCAGCCTGCCTGCAGCTCCTGGCATGGCTGACAACCTGCTGGCCAGCTCAGACGCTGCCCTCTCAGCATCCATGGCCAGCCTCCTGGAGGACCTCAGCCATATTGAGGGCTTGAGCCAGGCACCCCAGCCCCTGGCAGAAGAGGGGCCCCAGGGCCGCCCCATTGGGGGAGCCCCACCCAGCCTGGGTTCCTTGGACTTGCTGGACCCAGCCACTGGCTGTCTGCTAGACGATGGGCTCGAGGGCCTGTTTGAGGACATCGACACCTCCATGTACGACAGTGAACTTTGGGCGCCGGCCTCTGAGGGCCTTAAACCTGGCCCTGAAGATGGGTCAGGCAAGGAGGACACTCCGGAGCTAAAGGAGACTGAGCTGAAGGACACTGAGCTGGACTACCTCATGGACGTGCTGGTGGGCACACAGGCACTGGAGCGGCCACCGGGGCCAGGACGCTGACCCCAGGGCTGGGAGGGTGTCTGGTGACTAAACTGAGAGTTGATGGCTGAGCCAACTCTCCTTGGAAAGACACGGCTGGCTCCCCTAGGACAGAGATGGGGGCTTCAGAGAGACAGAATCAGTCATGGGCAGCTTCACCTTGGTCCCCTTCTCTTAGACTGATGGGCGGAGTCTGGGATCAGCCCTCATGATGGAATGACAGGGCTCGGTGGCTGGATTGTGATTGGACCAGGCCTAGTGCTGGACTGACTCCCCTGAGGTCGTAGCCTGGAATATGGTTCTCCCTGATGTGGAAAGAGACCCCAACCAGTTTTTTGAAATTAAAAACCAGTCCTTGGAAATATCAAGTCTGTATGTTTCTTTGTCTCTGGGCTAAGGCAAGGGTGAGAGAATAACCTTTAACATTTATTGGCTCTGGACTGTGTACTGCACAGCTCCAGGCACTTGACATGTGTGAACTCATTTACTCCTCATAACAAGATGGGCATTTCCATTATCCCCGTTTCACAGCTGAGAACAGGCTCCAGGAAGTCATCACTTGAGGTGGGTTTCAAACCATGAGCTTTACCGTCTTATTGGCCTGAGAACCCCCCTGAAGGTGCTTAGCCAGGTTTCTCTGGTGCCTGTACATCCTGGTTGTGGACGCAGAGGAGCCCAAGCCACCCTTCAATAATGAAGTCTAGTCCTTAACTGTGTGTTTTGGGGGCTGGGGGTGGGGGCAAGAGAATAAGCCAGAAAGAAAAGCACAAAGCTGGAGGCCTGATGGAGCCTCTCCAAGGAGCACCCAGAGGCAGCTCTCCAGGAAAACGGTGGCAGAAAGGGAGACTCCAGCAACTTTTTAAAAATAAAATTCCTGCCCAGCTGGCCGGGCGTGGCTCAGTGGTTGAGCATTGACCTATGAACCAGGAGGTCACAGGTTGATTCCCTTCAGGGCACCTGCAGGGATTGTGGGCTCTGTCCCCAGTTGGGGGCGTATGGGAGGCAGCTGATCAATGATTCTCATCATTGATGTTTCTATCTCTCCCTCTCCCTTCCTCTCTGAAATAAAAAAATATATATATATATATATTAAAAAGAAAAATAAATAAAATTC
>NW_005360548.1:1026692-1038361 GCF_000412655.1 Myotis brandtii
CAGAGGAAGTCGTGCCCATTTCTGGAAGTGGAAGCGGCGGCCTGGGCGGGGAGTGGAAATGGCTCCAAAGGAGCTGGCGCCCAGGCTGAAGGTCTTCCGGGTGCCCGACTCCAACCTCCGGGGAATGGGACTCCGACTCCGTGTTGACCCTGACCCCGTCCTTGGGACTTTAGGCGCGCTCAGCGATGCCCCCTGGTGCCCAGTCTGGGGTCTGTGACGACGCTGCCTTAGATTTTCCCGAGATCTGCCCAGTGGTTCAGGAATCCCCCAGTGTGGGGTCAGCAGTGCGCCCTGTTTACAGAATTGTGGGGGCCTGTTCCTGATGTCTCCCAGTGCCAAATTGTAGGATGCTCCGTATGCCTGCAGACAGCCAACGGGTCTGTGCATGATCCTCCCCATCCGCCCCCTGTGCCTCCTTGGCCCGCCATGCTCCCCTCTCCCCAGAGCCTCTGGGTACAGTTGCAGAGGCTGTGCACGGCACAAGACTCCATATTTAAGTGACTACCGCAAACGTCTTGGGCACCTGCATTTACATGTTTATGATGATGGTTTCCCAGCAGATGGAGGTCAAGTGCCTGGGGGAAGGGGAACTTCTTTTGTCCAAAAGCACCAGATGGGCTAGAGCAGCTGTGGTCCCCATTCCTCTGGTGCCCTCAGGTTTATGAACAGCTCCTGCCCGAGGACCTGCCCCACTGTCCCCATGTCTGACCTCTGGATGATTGTACAGGCTCCCTGACTTTCTGGTGTGCACTTCTGTCCTCAGACTCAACCCCAGGAAGCCGCACCACCTCAGCCAGCAGATTCCAGGGCCCACACCATTCCTCGCTGAGCTGCCAGCCCTGGCGCTGCTGCTGCCTTTCACAGAGCCTCTGTGTGTTCCCACCACAACACTCCCCAGGCCAGCTCCCCTCCATGGACATTCACAGGGACCCCCATCACACACCCACTTCTTTCCTGTCCTTGGTCTTCTTCACCCTCCCTCCTTTCATCCCTCCCTCCCTTCTTTCCTTCTCTCGTTCAGCAAAGATTTGTGAGTACCTACTATGTGCCTGGCCCTCCCTAAAAGGAAAATCTGAGCACATCTCTCCCCTGCTCCGGGCCCTCAGAATGTATCCCAGTCCCCTAGGACCTGAACCCTGCGCCTTCCACCCCTGTGCCGAGTACCTAGGATGTGCAGTCCCAGCATGGAAATATAATGATGCTTAGTCAGTGATTATTGGCGCAATAAGCCGTAGAGCAGCGGTTTTGTTGAGAGCCAGACCACCTGTGTTTGAACCTCAGCTTTGCCATTCTGTGGCTTGTGACCCTAAGCAAAGTATTTAACTTCTCTGTGCTTCAGGGTCCTCATCTCTAAGCTGGAGCCGTAACAGTACCCACCTCACACAGCTGTTCTGAGGAAAGAATATTCTAGGAAGAGGGAACAGCATGTGCAAGAATTAGGAGGTGAGGGACCCTACAACCTCTTCAGGGACCTGTAAGCTGCTGGGTTTGACTGGAAGGACGGGGAAGTGATAAGGTCAGTGATGGGGTTGGACGGGTGAGGGACCCCGCTCTCAAGGCAGTAGGGTAAAGGGATCTGGGAGTAAAGGGATCTCTCTGGCTGCCATGTGCACGTGGTAGTGATGAGATGAGACTGGAGGCCAGGAGACCAGAGGGGAGGCCAGGAGCAGCCGTGGGGAGAGGTGGAGGACTGATAAGCTGTGAATGAGGAGGAGCCTAGGACGAGACCTCAGCTCTAGCTAGGAGACTGGGGGACGGTGGGCCAGGCCTGCGGTTGACACCAAGGCCAGAGAGGGACATGGTGTGTCAAAGCATCCACATGGCTTGGCCCTGGGAATGGAGCTCAGTTGAGAGGGCCAGGGGCAGGAGCAGGCATGAAGGACGGAGGTGAGGATAGTTTCCCTTGGCTGCACCGGGAAACCTGGCTCCTGCCCAACTCAGGCTGGGTGGGGAGAGGGTGGTCCCTGAGCAGAAGCGTCCACCTCCTTCCCCTGCCCTACAGGATGTCCTGTGTTTACTGAGGTGGCCTTGGCCAGAACCGGGACACTGGTGCCAACTTCTAAACTCAACTTCCCATGGCCACACCCTCTCGGGTGAGGGAAAGCCAGAGACACAGAGAAAGAAATAGAGACAGATGATGAGACACAGAGCTCAGGAACGAAAACAGAGACAAAGGGAGGAACAGAGACACAGAGGAGCACAGAGAGACATACCAGTTATGACAACGCACTAAACTAGGGAAAGGAGCTTCCTTCACCTGCTCAAGGGCAGCTCCCAGCTCCCAGCTCCCAGCTCACTTAACGGCAAAAGACTGGATGCTTGGTACCTGCGATGGGAACAAGCAAGGGTATCTGCCCTCTGAGGCCCAGAGAGAAACAGGAGAGCAGGCAGCAGACTCCCTGGTCTGTCTGACCCTGAGCAGACAGGGTGGATTTTCTTCCCGACTCCAGTCTGGCCAGTAGTCAGACTCCACCCTCAACTACTTAAAACTTAAAACTCAGCTCTGACTTTGCCCCTCCTGTAGGTACCCAGGGCTCTCAGAACAGAGTTCAGCCCCTCCTCATGACCCTGATGACCTCTCCTCACTTTCCCTCACACTCGCCAATTTCTCAGAGGAGCTCTGCACACATGCTGTTCCCTCCACCTGAAACCCACTCTCATTTGTCTACCACTCACAGCTTTGCATGAATCCCTATGTGTCCTTGTCGGGGCTGACCAGCAGCTGCTCAACGACGGATGAACAGATTAGTCAGACACAGTTTGACTGTGCAAGAGAGGGTTGAGGGGCCCTGGCTTTAGTAGCCAGAGCCCCCTCTTTTGCCTGCCTCGTTAGGCCTTTATTGGAATTTTATCTTTAGATACAATCAGTAGGATGAGTAATCTTGGGAGGACACGTGTTTACCCTGTCCTTAGGCAGGGGCATCCAGGGATTAAGCATAAGGATTCCAGTAAACACCTGGGGGTCTGCATATGCACAGGCTTGTTTGGAAAGGCCAAAGAATAATTAGGGGCGTCGCCTTCGACACTTCCCTAAGTCGGAATTCTGATAAACTGGGCAGGTGGCCTTCCACACACTTCCTTTTATCAGAATGTCCTCCTTACAACTTTCCAACCAAGTCTCTTGTGCTCCCCAACATATCCTTCAGGTGCCAGTTCGAATGTCACTTCCTCCAGGAAGCCCTCCCTGATCATTCTGATAGTACCAAAATGCCAGGCCCCTCATATAGACCTAGATCCGTCTTTCATATCACTTGGGTCGGTGTGTAATAATAGACTCATCCTGTTAATCACTTTTTTTAACGTCTGCCCCTTTCAACTGTGAGTTCTGTGAGGGCAATCACTGTCACTACTGTGTCCCCAGCACGGCCTGGCCCAGGGATAGATACAGAGAAGGTGTCTGCTAGGAGCCGGTAAAGGTATGAATGAGACGGAGGTGCTAAAGAAGGGGCATGCTTGGTCCTGGGGCGCAGCTACTGGTATGAACAAGGACACAGTTCTCAGCTCTTGGACATTTCCTATGTGTTGAGCTCTCTTTGGATTCGGCTCCTTCTGCCCATAAAACTGTTCCCTTCCCTCTTCTCTAGTCTAGTTCCTATCAGTCATTCAGTCTCAGCTCACACGTCCCTTCCTCAGGACGCCTTCCCCGCCCTCCCTTCCTCCGCTGGCGCAGGCACCTTTCCTGGGCTCCCCCGTCAAGGCCCTGATTGGCCTTTCTGCCTGCGAGTCTCCATCACAACCCTGGCCATTTTGGGTCTGTCCCCTGTTGGGCTGTGAACTCTGTGAAGTCGGGCCCGGGTTATCTTGGTCATATGGTGTCCACAGCAGCATTCAGCGGGGGCTGGGCACAGGACCAGGTGCTCACTGACTGCTGATGTCGGATAAAGGGCTGCTCCCTTCTCCCCTCTGGTGCTTTGCCCGTATTTGTACCTCCACCTGAAGCCCCTTCCCCACCTTTTTACCTGGCTCCCTTGTCTCAGCCCTTCAGCTTGACTTTAGATGTCTCCTCCTCCAGGAATCCTTTCCTGAGTCTGCCCCCACCCCTGGAGTAAATGTAGGTGTGTCAGTGTCTCATTGCAATGGTTGAGGGTCTCCTCAGGCCCATCAGCAGCCCTGACCACACTGTCCCTTCCACCCCTCCTGGGCGGAGGGTTCTGGCTGGGTTTCGGCCACACCCCAACCCTTGCTGGCTGCCAGGCCTGGAAGGTTTTTCCCAGAGCTCAGCACATTCCTGCCTTCTCCGGTGGCTGAGAGTGGGCAGGGGACATTTTGGAGAGAAGAGAGGAGGCCCCGAGCATTCTGGGATCTTGCCAACCTGTTCTATGGGGTCCTGCCAACCTGGTCCCTATGCCCTGATATGCAGTGTAGTCAAGGGGACAGTTCCTCAGAGGGCCCCCTGTGCTGGGGTGAGGGTTGAGGCTCACAAAGGGCCTGGTGGCCTCGCCTGGCTGCACAATGGGGCAGAAGCTGCTGATGTGCACTTTGGGGGTAATCCCCAGGCTCATAGCAGCTCCAGCCTCAGGCCTGGGCTCAGAGAGCTGTGAGCATCCGAGGCAGCAGCCAGGAGGGTTCGAAGGGCATGTGGGGGTACTTGTGCTTCCTATGCCGCCCCCCAGGGCCTGGTGAGTCAGGGCAGGCTGGGGGCCGGAGGCCAGGGTATCAGGGTGAGGCCTTGGTTGGGAGTTGGTCAGGTCTGTATTCAAATTCTAGTGCTACCGACTACCTGCTGTGGGTGGTCATGGGCGTCACCCTCTCAGAGCCTGTTTGTTATATGGGGGGACAGAACAGTGTTGCAGCATCTTTGGGGTCCAGCAGAAATGGAGCTGGACCCCAGACCAGCCACTCCTGGCTGTATAGCTAAAAAGTGGGTATAATTTACCCACCTTGCACCCTTGATTCCAGGAGCAGGGCACAGTATTTAGCACAAGATAGGTGTGCCCCCCAAATGGCAGCTCCATTAAGCAGAGTAGTGGGACTCCCCTGTGCCTGGTCTCACTAGGCCAAAAGCCCACTGATAAGGCTAGCTGTCCCCCTGATTTGTATGGATAAGAATGCAAAATATTTATAAGTAGCATTCATTCTATGCCAGATTCTTTAAAAGGTTTTTAGCCTCTTTTAACTCATCTAATCCTCACAACAAACCCATGAGGGTGAGCACTTTTACTATCTGTTTAAGAAATGGAGGCCCAGAGAGATGCTGTTACTTGCTGAACGTCACATAGCCAGGCGGTGGCTGAGCTGGGAGAGGGAGTGGAAGTTTATTTTAGGGGGAGCCAGGGGGGCCAGGCTTGTTTCTGAAAGCCAGGAACCCATGCTGGTGGGGTGCTCAGTCTCCAAGGGGCTGTAGCTGTGCAAATCCCAAGAGCAGGGGCTCATGGTGGCAGTCTCGCCCCAGGCAAGGGAGCACGGCTGCCTTGTGGCTCCCCACCCCCAGGCAAGTGAATGTAGCTGGGAGGGGGGGATGTTTGTTTCCCCACCCTCACCCCTGGTGATGTCATGCCTGGGCAGCCAATGGCTGGGGTCTCCCCCTTCTTCCCTCCCCATTCCTTTTCCCCCCCAGCCTGGTGCTGGGGCTGAGCAGACGAGGGACAGGAGCTGCTCTGGAGGTGTCTGGAGGCCCAGTGGTAAGAGATCAGCCAGCCAGTTCCCTTCCTGGCCAGGCTACTAAGCCTCGGGAATGGGACCCAGGGTCCTGGGAGGTGCTGGGAGGGCGCCTGGGGCTCAGGAAGCAGCGTGTTGTAGGAGTTGAAGGTACAGACTTTGAAGCCAGACCCTGGCTTCCAATCCCAACGTTCCTCTCTTTCTGGCTGTGCAGCCTCGGACAAGACACTTCACCCTTTGTGCCTCCACTTTACTTCTCTAAAAGGGGCTGCTGAAGGCCACCTCACAGGGCTGACGGGGAGATAAGTTGCTGCTTGTAGGGCAAGAATGTCTGGGATAGGGCAGCAGTTTGGTCCCTGGAAGAGTGTGCTGGAGGCAGCGCTCACCTGGTGTGAGGTCATGCCCGAACTGGACTTTGTTCCTCATCCAAAGTTCCCCTTTGGTAGGAAAGAGTGCGGAGCCACCGGTGGGCAAAGGCTGGATATGAGATACTTTGAGAAGCACAGCCCGGACTCTCACTTGCTGTCAGAGACTAGTTTACATGACTGAGCACCTACTATATCCTAAGCACCTGCAATTATCTTACCAATTTTCTTTTTATATATATATAATTTTTTAATTGATTTTTTACAGAGAGGAAGGGAGAGGGATAGAGAGTTAGAAACATCCATGAGAGAGAAACATCGGTCAGCTGCCTCCTGCACACCCCCTACTGGGGATGTGCCCGCAACCAAGGTACATGCCCTTGACCGGAATCGAACCTGGGACCCTTCAGTCTGCAGGCCGACGCTCTAGCCACTGAGCCAAACTGGTCAGGGCTAGCTTACCAATTTTCAAAACCATTCTTATTGGCTGCATTTGACAGCTGAGAAAATCGAGGCCCTGAGAGGTGAAATACCGTGCCCCAGTGTTCCAACCTGAGAAGTGCGGGAGCAGGGATTGACCCAGGCAGCCGCAGGTCATGCCTCCCCTCAGCCTCACTAGATGGCCTCAGGTTTTGTCTAGGGCAGGGGTGGGCAAACTTTTTGACTCGAGGGCCACAATGGGTTCTTAAACTGGACCAGAGGGCCGGAACAAAAGCATGGATGGAGTGTTTGTGTGAACTAATATAAATTCAAAGTAAACATCATTACATAAAAGGGTACGGTCTTTTTTTTTTTTTAGTTTTATTCATTTCAAACAGGCCGGATCCGGCCCGCGGGCCGTAGTTTGCCCACGGCAGGTCTAGGGTCCTGGATGGGTCAGGTCAATATCCCCATCCCATTATCGAGGGCACCAGATGGCTGGTAGCTAGGGAAGCTGAGGCTCCGAGTGGGGAGAATGAGGTTGTCGCCAGCCATAGGGATAAGAGGGTGCACAGGGCAAAGCTGGAGGAGTCCTCAGCAGGCCCAGCTCAGCTAAAGGGCCCAGTGCCTCTCACCCCAGCCACTCTGAAGGGCATGAGTGGCATTTTAAATGACCATCTAGCTGTACCTTTTCCAGGGAGGTGTTGTGAGAATTTAATGATCCAGGGACGGATCTTTGCACATGGTACGTTCTCTAGAAATGGGGACTCGGAGTTCTGGAAGCTTAGGAATGTTCCAGGATCGCACCAGAGGGCCTGCTCAAGAAGTGGCTGCTGGCACCAGGAGGGTCCTGCCTTGCCTTGATTCACCATGGGAGCCCCATTAGATCTTCCTCTAGGGAACCTAAGCCAGGGATGCCCCAAGGAACCTCCCCACCCCTCCTTCCCTTGCCTAGTAGGATGGGCAGAGCTGGGAACAGAGTGCCCTGGGTGGGGTGGGCTTCCTTCCGGGGGCTGGGTACGTGGCTCAGGAAGGGCACAGTTGGGGCTAAATATAACCTGGGCTGGCGGCTGTCCTGGGCAGGGATGAAGGAGTAGGGTACTCTCGTGCCCCCACCCCTGCTGAGCTTCCTGTGCCAGCCTCTGGGTGTGACCTCGATGCCCTGCCTGAAGCAGGGAGCTTGTGGTCCAGGAGATCCTTTCCTCCGTCTCCACTACTTCCTACAAGGACCAGGCTTCTCCCACCCCAGACTCAGGATGCTACACTGCGTCAGGGACTCGGAGTTAGCTTCTGAGACCTGGGTTCAAGTCCCGACTCTGTCACGGTGATGTCCTCTCAGCCCTCATTTACTCATCAGTAAAATGGGGTACCATGAGGCCTTGTCTATAAAGTGCCTGCCCAGCTCGGTTGGCACCACAGAGGTCCCTCTAAAAGTGCCTGTTTCTGGCACCTTCACAACCCCCACTTCCTGCCCCTGCCCTGACCAGCCCTGCTCCTGCCCCAGCTGTTTTGCTCCTTGGGCCTCCTCCAGTGCTCAGGGCCACCAATGCTAGTTAAGGTGCAGGGTTTGGGGTGAAGGGCACACATGCTAGCTGTGTGACCCCAGACCGGTCACTTACCCTCTCTGAGCCTGTTTCCAATCCTAAAACAGCCACCACATCCAGGGTGATTACAAGGTCTATGGGTGTCAACACAGGGCCCAGTTTAGAGGAAATGGCCAGATGGAAGCCAGCCCTGTTTGGAGGGGCTTGGGGCTCAGGGGAGAGTCCAGGAAAGGACACGGAGACCCAGACCCCTAACAGAGCCAGAGAGGATCCCTCGGACTTGGTGGGGGGGCAGCCAATGGAGTGGGCATAGCTGGAACATTGAGGGGGTCCCTGTGTCCTCCCTCCTGGCCACTGGTGGGCTATGAAGGGCCATTGTGCAGCTGGGGGTGGGTGGGCAGGGGCGGAATGTGACTGGGCACAGAAGATGGGCCATTGTTTGAGGGAATGTGCCGCGTGAGGCCTGACCTTTCCCTTGGGAGTGGGGGTTGGCGTGTTGGCATGCCAGGTGGGGGCTGGGGAGACAAGACCAGAGCTGGGGGGAGACAAGGGAAACATAATATCCACTCCCCTTCCCCCAGAAGGGCTTCAGGGGACGCTACATACTAATCCAGCTCTGCCTCCTTCTCCCTGTGCTGTGTGACCAGAGCAAGGTTCTTGGGCTGAGGGGCTAGGGCTTTCCGTGAGGTGGACAGTAGTCTTAGCACAGGACTGGCAACGAGTGAGCACTCAGTACCCACTAGTTATTATCAGAATAAGGGGCTGGAGCTTTCAGACAAGTTCAAGTCTGTGATGAGGGCAAGTGGCTCCCCTCCTCCCAGGCTCAGGTATCGTCTTCGTAATGGGCTCAGTAAGGGTACTGAACTCCTAAGGGTGTGCTGAGGTCCACAGGCAATAACCCCCGTGGAACATCTGACACAAGATCAGTGCCACCGGAAATTCTTAGCAATAACAGCAAGTGCTCATGAAGTGGCTTCCATGTGCCTGACGCTTTATATTTAGTAACTCATTTGACTCTCCCAACAGCCCTGCAAGGGAGGTGCTCTCAATCATGCCATTTTATAGATGAGAAAACTGAGGCACAGAGAGGTGAGGTGACTTACCCACGGGGAGTACATGGGACGGTTATAATTATTTTATAGTGCATTTGGCCCCCTTGGCCCGTTGAGGTTTTTGCCTCAGGGACTCTGCTGTCAGAAAGGCCTAGGAGTTAGTTCTGGCTTTACTGTTTCCCGGCCAACTGTGTCATCCTGGGTAAAGGGCTTCTGAGGCGCAGGTCTCCACCTGTGCTATGGAGATAAAGTATTGACAGAGTGAAGGACGGGCCAGGCACTCAGGAAGCAATCCGAGGGGTTAGCTGACAGGAATGCTCATGTTTTTCTTCTTAGAGCCCGGGACCCGGGAAGCCCAAGGAGGTGACGCTGAGGTGAGCACTGGCTGGTGCACATGCCCCTCCCTGCCCCTCCACGGCCTGCCTGCAGTTTCATGCCTTTGTCTCTCCTTGGCAGGCAGCAAGACCTCAGAGAGAGGGTGCGAGTCCCACAGACGACTGTGCAGCACGCCAGGCTGGGCTCCTGTTAGGAGGGGGTGCCTGTGCCCAGGCGGCGGTGAGAGGACAGCTGGGGGGCCCTCCTCCCCTTGATACCACCTTGACCTCCCCCCCTCTAAGCCCAGCCTCTTCTCCTCATCCTCCCCTGGCCTCAAACCTCCATCTCTGTCCCCCGCAGGCTCAGAGGCAGCTGCTCCATGCAGAACTGAAGCTGGTCCTGCAGAAGAAGGGAGAGAGGGAGCAGGAGCCTGGGGCCCAGGTGACTCCTAGCAGCGCCATGGAGGTCAGGAGCCGGAGTGCTGAGGTGAGTGCCCATACGTCCTCCAAGGGGCGCTTGTGGGGCCTGGGTGGAGGGCACAGACTAGGGCAGCAAGGAAACACTTCCAGACGTCTCTGTGCCTCCGTCTCCCTATCCATGAAATGGAAATAGTAACGGGGCCTATTTTATGGGTCACTGTGAGGAAAAAATATTAACATATGTAAAGTGTTTAGCACAGAACCTGGCCCAGACTAAGATTCAAAGCAGCTAATTGATTGGAGCAGAATGGAATTATACTAATCATGAGCTAAAGAAAATGTAGCAGAAACCCTTCATCGAAAGTGGCAGGATGGTGCAAGGGTTGAGGACACAGGGTTTGGACATATGAGTTTATTTTTTTTAATGAATATATATTTTTATTGATTTCAGAGAGGAAGGGAGAGGGAGAGACAGAAACATCAATGATGAATCATTGATCGGCTGCCTCTTGCACACTCCCTACTGGGGATCAAGCCCGCAACCCGGGCATGTGCCCCTGACCGGAATTGAACCTGGGACCCTTCAGTCCATAGGCCTACACTCTATCCACTGAGCCAAACCGGACAGGGCTGGACCATGAGTTTAAATTCCAACCCTACCACTTCAGTTGTGCAGCCCTGAACAGGTGACCTGATCTCTCTAACCCTCAGTTTTCACATTCGTGAAATGGGGCATGGTCCCCCCACTCTGAGGCTGTTGAGGACTCTCATACCTGCCATTTGCACAAGGCCTGGCACCTAGGAAACCTCCTTTACTCTCAGCTGCTGTCACTGTTAAGTAGATAATGCACTGGCATTGACTGCATTCTACCAGGTGGCAGGCACAGAGAGGGTCTGCTTTTATAGGAGCCAAGCGGGCCGAGGGGTGGCAGGCTGGCGGTGAAGTGCAAGGAGGTTACTGCCTACAGAATAGTCTATGGGCTCTGCGGTCAGAGTCCTGAGGTTGAGGCCAGTGGCTTAACTTGCAAGTCACTTCACTTCTCTGACCCGTTGTGTCCCCCTCTGTGACTGCCCAAGCTGTGGGGAGGGTGAAACGAGATGCCACACAGAAAATGCTTAGACCAGGGCCTAAGGGTGGTGGTGATGGTTATCCTGCTCCCTGCCACCTTCACCACAACTCTTCTTACCCCTTCTCTGCCCAACCCTCTGGTCTCAGGGCCACTGCTGTGGGGCATCTGGTCCAGGCTTGCTTTCCCCTCTCCAGCCCTGGGCTCAACTCCAGTCTGCGCCAATCTGGACGCCTTGCCCAACAGAGCATCCGTTTGGATGCCTGATGCTTCAGGTCTCAGCTCACAATCAGACTCCTTCTAGTACACCCATCTGATCCAACTTTACAGTAGGGACACGGGCCCAGAGAGGGCGAAGTTCTCTCCCAGAGACACAGCAGATTGGGTTTCCAGACAGTTGTGGAACTGAGGTCTCTCACTGCCTATTCCGGGAAAGTCCAGATGTGAATCCCACAATGTGCGGCTGGGCCAGGGCCAGGTCAGCACCATTGACAGTAAATACCAGGAATGCCATGTGGCCTGTCCACCACTCATTACCCACGCACCCCCCTTTCACTGGATTCCCTCTCCCATGGGCGTTCCGCGGGTCTTGGGGTCAGAGAGTCCACAATAGGGCACAGTCTCACGCACATGCATGTTTCCAAGGAGGTCAGCCCCACGCCCGCCCCTCCATGCCATACCACTTAAAGGTCCAGCCCATTATTTGGGAGCCCATCCTCACCCCCAACCCTGTTGGGCTGTTATTAAAGCCCCGCCCCATAGCTCCTGAGACTGTGGGTCCCCACCCACCAGCACAGACACCTAGCCACACCCCTCTCCTGTACTGGCCCCTCCACCCCGGCCTGCGCGCTCCATCCGCAGGGGCTCTCTACGGAGCCCCACCCTCCCC
>NW_005360548.1:1038896-1062050 GCF_000412655.1 Myotis brandtii
TGCCCTGGGGCCCGCGCGCGACGGGCTACCAAGAGGCGGGGTTAAGGTCGTGGGGCGGGGCTTTGTGTTTTGACTCTTCAGCTGCTCTTAGTGGGCTGTGGAGATTCATTGTCTCAGAGCTGCTGTTTATTGGTTTTTGATCTTTTTGTGCCTCGGTTTTCTCATCTCTAAATTGGGAATAATTCCAGTTCTTGCCTCATAGGGTTATTATGGAGATTAAATGAGTCAGCATTTGAAAACACTTAGCACATAGCTAAGTGGCACATAGTAAGCACTATGTAAGTGCTAGTTATTGTTTTTGTTGTTTGGGCTGGAGGTGGAGTTAACGTGGAGGGGTGGAGCGGGTAGCTTAGTAAGGGATGTCTTAGGTAACATGGATGAGACGGATGTGGTTTATTCATGCAACAACTATTAGTTAAGGGCCTTTTATTTCCATATAGTATTCTAGGTGCTTGGGTTACTGAAGTGAACAAAACAGATAGGGTGCTTACGTTCTAGTGGAGAGAGACATATTTAAGCAAAAAAAAAAAACACAAAAGTAAAGTAAATAGTAAGTTAGAAGGCAATATGTGCCACAGATGCCAGGGAAGAAGCTGAATTTTTAAATAGGGTGAGTCAGGAAGGGAAGAAAGACCCGAAGGAGGTAAGGAGGTAAGCTGTGGGGCCATCTGGAAGAGCATTCCAGTGCAGACACCCCAAGCTGGGAAAGTGCCTGGCTTGTTGGAGGGAGAAAAAGGAAGCCAGTGTGGACAAAATAGTCAGTGAAGAAGGAATGAAGAGATGAGGCCAGAGAGGTGAGAGGGAGGGATGTTTTTAGAGGACTTTATGGGCCATGGTGAGACTTTTGATTTTAATCTGGGAGGGTTGTGAGTGGAGAATTGACTGTGTTGAACTAGTATATTAGCAGGAGACGGTAGGGGAGCAGGGTGAGGAGTAGGGAGGCCAACAAAAAGGCTACTGTGATTATCCAGGAAAGAGATGGTGATGCGTGGGGCCAAAGTGATATTATTGGAGGTGAAGAGAAGGGTTTGGATTCTGGATTTATTTTGGAGGAGGAGCCTTCACGCTGGATAGGGGGTGTGATGGAAAGGGAGGGGTCAAGGAAGATGGTAGTCTCATACATGGGGAATACTGGGTTGGGGCTTATTTGGAGGAAGACCAGAACAGTTTGGATTTGTTAAATGAGAAATGTCTCTTGAACACCCAGGGGGAGATGTGGAAGGGCAGTTGGATATATAAGTCTAGGAGGGAGGGGAGAGTGCTGGGCTGGAGAGAGACACTTGGGAGTTGTCAGCATATTTATGACCTTTAAACTCCTAAATCTGGATGAGCTTCCCAAAGGGGTGAGTAGAGCATGTGGATAAAGGGGTCTAAGGCCTGAACTCTGTGTTAGTGTGTCTTTAAGAGGTCAAGAGGATGGGGAGGAATCATCCTAGGAAGCTGGAACTTGACCATTGGACTTGGCTACTCGGAGGTCACTGCCTGGGACCCTGAGGAACAGTTCAGGGCTCTGGGATGGGGTATCACAAGTGTGATTGGAGAAGTGGAAATAATGCAGAGACAGCCCAGTGCATTTTGCCATTAAGATGAAGAGATAAGTGGGCAGGAGCTCCAGGTGGAGTGATGTCAAGACAACTTTTCATATGTAAGAAACACTGGCATGTTATATGCTGATAGGAATTATGTAGAAGAGGGGGACAAAACAATGATGGGGAGGGGAGAGTTGCTGGAGGAATTGACTGGAGCCAGGAGTGGGACAGTTCATTCCTCAGAACAGGTGGAGAGTGGAGTAAGTCACCACAGGAGGGGGGCGGGGGGTGACGAATAGGGTGAAAGCTTCTGGAAGTTGCCTTCTGATTCTGTTCTTTCAGTAAAGGAAGCAACGTCAGAGTCTGAACAGCTTCTCCCCTCAGTTGCCCATTCCCTTTGACCTGCCCCCTCTGCCAGTTCTGAGGGAAAGCAGTGGTGGCAGGTGGAGGGGAGGAGAGCAGGGGAGAAGGCTTCATGGCACAGGCTGGGGAGAGCGTGATGTCAGCTGTGCTGAGGGGCAGATGGAGGGGACAGTGGGGGGTAGGACTTGGGCAGACACTAGCAGGCAGAATTTGAAAGGCCATGTGTAAGGTGACTGACTAGAGGGAACCTGAGCCTGCAGGGAAAAGAACCATGTCAGGAGGAGTTTTACTTGAGCAGGGGGTGAGGTGCTGACTTCCACTGACATCCAGTTCCAAAATTCCTGGTCTTGGCTCCCCGGAACTTTGCCTCTTGACTGTCCCCTTTCCCACCTCCACCCATGGAAACTTCATTCTTTTAAAAAATATATATTTTTTTATTGACTTCAGAGAGGAAGATAGAGGGAGAGAGAGATAGAAACATCAATGATGAGAGAGAATCATGAATCGGCTGCCTCCTGCATACCCCCTACCTGGGGATTGAGCCCGAAACCCAGACATGTGCCCTGACCAGGATTCAAACCTCCTAGTTCATAGGTCAACCTTTAACCACTGGGTCCACTGGCCGGGCATGGAAACTTCATTCTTTTCCCTCCCCTTCTCCTGCCTGATGTGGTTCCTCTCAGGACAGTCGTGCCCTGTAAATGCTAGGGCTCTGGGCCCTGAACTCTGTAGACAGATGTCCCCCAAATTGGGACATGGAAGAGAGGCATCTGTGGACTCCAATGCCCAGCCCTTTCCCCAGAACAGTTCCCTGACAATCCCATCTCCCCACTCTTCACAGCTCTACACATTTTTTTTCCTAAATATATTTTTACTAGAGGCCCGGTGCACGAAAATCATGCACTGGAGAGGTCCCTCAGCCTGGCCTGCGCCCTCTCGCAGTCTGGGACCCCTTGGGGGATGTCCGCCTGCCAGTTTAGGCCCTCTCACAGTCCGGGGCTCTTGCAGTCCAGACCCCTTGCTCCTTACCACCTTCCTGCTGGGCTCCTTAGTGCTGCCATGAGCCCGGCTTCTGGCTGAGCAGAGCTCCCCCTGTGGGAGTGCACTGACCACCAGGGGGCAGCTCCTGCATTGAGCGTCTGCCCCCTGGTGGTCTTTGTGAGATAATTAAAATGAAAAAGTCAAGTCACCAATCAGTATTATTACAAAAACTAGGGGCCCAGTGCATGAGTTTGTGTACCTTGAAAGGAACTGTGGGCCATGAGACTGTGGTGAGCACAGGTGTGGGTCTTGGCCCATCCTCTGCGCCCCCACCTGACCTCTCCCGCTGAGGCCCCCGGTCCCCTGTCTGCCAGCAGCCCTGCTCCCGCCACTGCCGCTCCCATGTGCTGACGGTACCGACCCCGCTCGCACCTGCTGATGGCACGGAGCAATTGGGGCCGGCGCCAGCAGTGGGTGCAAGCAGGGCTGTCGCCAGCAGTGGGTGCAAGAGGCGGCTGCCGGTCCCGATTGCCCCTCAGGAGCAGGGGGAGGTGGAGAAGCCTTGAGGGGTGATTGGGGCTGGCAGCTGCTGCTCACACCAGCTGACAGCGCCGAGCTATCGGGGCCGGCACCAGGCAACGGCAGTAAGTGCGAGTGCCGGGCGGGACCGCGGCTTGGGGAAGCAAAGAATTTTCAGTAACCAACAGAGGCTCGCCCCGATGATAGTGACCGGCGCCCTGACTTGGTCTGGTGACCCCGCTCACCTGCTCCACCATCCCACCACGGCCGACGCCTGCCATGTTCTGCACTGCCGCCTGCTGCTGGCACCCGCCATGTTCCACGTGCACCCCCTGGTGGTCAGCGCATGTCATAGTGACTGCTTGTTTGGTTGTTCGGCCCTTCAGTCTATTTGCATATTAGGGTTATATATATATATATATATATATATATATATATATATATATATATATATATATAGATTGATTTCAGAGAGGAAGGGAGAGGGAGAAAGAAGTAGAATGATGAGAGAGAATCATTGATCGGCTGCTTCCTGCACACCCCACACTGGGGATCAGCCTGCAACCCAGGCATATGCCCTGACTAGGAATCAAACTGTGACCTCCTGGTTCATAGGTCGACACTCAACCACTGAGCCATGCCTGCCTGGCTCTGTACACATTTTTAAACCTGGCAAAAGATGAAGGGAATATTGTAACTGTAAAGTTTAACTGTTTAAGAAAAGGTCTGAAATGTGAGGATAGGGGAGGGGAATGGGAAGGCGACAGGCGTGGTCTGAATGGGTGTGGATTTGCCCAGTGGAAAGGCGGAGCTAAGGCCATGGGATGGGGGCTTCCTTCTTAAGTGTCCCGTCCGCACCCCCCCCTCCCCCCACTTCAAACAGGGAGGAGCTGCTTTGCTGTTCAGTCTTGCGCTTGGGATAGGTGGGAGCCAAATTTTTGGGCGGGGCCTCGCCGCGCACGGGTTCCAGGGAAGGGGAGGAACCAGGCGTGGGTGGAACTGAGAGATGCCCACCCCTGCTCACCTCACCTGCAGGGGACCAGCTGCTGAGCGCCCGCGTGTTCTTTGAGAACTTCAAGTACGAGGACGCACTACGCCTGCTGCAATGTGCCGAGCCTTACAAGGTCTCCTTCTGCTTGAAGCGCACTGTGCCCACCGGGGACCTGGCGCTGCGGCCTGGGACCATGTCTGGCTACGAGATCAAGGGCCCACGGGCCAAGGTGGCCAAGCTGGTACGCGTCCTTAGCCCGGCCCCAGCGCTGAACTGTCCCGGCGATCTCGTCTCTGCGCCATGAACCCTACTCCCTTACACCGCGGGCCAGCCTGGCCCTCTGTCTTGTCACTAACCCAACGCTAATCCCACCCTTTGCCTCCAGTTCTGTGACCCTAAACTCCTCCCTGGGTGGGGGACCCACCCAGACCAGGGCCCTCACCCACTTTGGAGAGGTGTCCTCACTCTCAGCTCCAGGCTTGCGAGGAGTCCTGGACCAGGGGATTCCAAATCAGGATTCCAGGTTTCAGCCTGACTGCTCCTCACTTACTGCTGAGTGACCCTGGACAAGTTTCTTTTCTTCCGTAGGCCTCAGTTTCCCCATCTCTAGAATGAGGGTATTGAGGAAAATCCTGATTGAGGACCTAGAAGTCTTGGGTCCCAGTTTCTACATTCCTGTTGACTCACTGTAAGATTCTAAATGAATATCTTCGCCTTCAAGGGCAGTATGATGAAATGACAGGCAGGAAGTGGGGATGGTGTTTTGGGGAGAAAATGCTGACTCCATCACATCCCCAGCCTGGTACAATACCAGGTGGGGCTCCCCCTGTCCACCTTAGGCCTCACTGTCCCACTGCCTCCCGCCTCTCTCCTCTCTCCCCAGAACATCCAGAGTCTGTCCCCTGTGAAGAAGAAGAAGATGGTGGTGCCTGGGGCCCTGGGGGCCCCTGCAGATCTGGCCCCCGTTGACGTCGAATTCTCCTTCCCCAAGTTCTCCCGTCTGCGTCGGGGCCTCAAAGCCGAGGCTGTCAAGGGTCCTGTCCCAGCTGCTCCCACCCGCCGGCGCCTCCAGCTGCCGCAGCTGCGTGTCCGGGAAGTGGCCGAAGAGGCCCAGGTAGCTCGGCTGGCTGCCGCTGCTCCTCCCCCCAGAAAAGCCAAAGCGGAGGCTGAGGTGGCAGCAGGGGCCCGTTTCACAGCACCCCAGCTGGAGCTGGTTGGGCCTGGGTTGCCGAGCACAGAGGTGGGTGTCCCCCAGGTCCCAGCCCCGAAGGGACTGGGGAAGGAGGCCCCCGCAGTAGAAGCAGCCACTGGCTTTGCCCTACACCTGCCAACCTTGGGGCTTGGAGCCCCCGCTGCACCTGCTGTGGAGCCTGTGGCTGTAGGGATTCAGGTTCCCCAAGTGGAGCTGCCCACCTTGCCCTCGCTACCCAGTCTGCCCACGCTGCCTTGTCTGGAGGCCCGGGAAGGGGCTACGGCAGCACTGACGGTGCCCACCCTGGACGTAGCAGTTCCTGCTGTGGGGGTGGACTTGGCTTTGCCGGGTGCGGAGATGGAGTCCCAAGAAGAGGTGCCTGAGGTGGCCCTCAAGATGCCCGGCTTCAGTTTCCCCCGCTTTGGGGCCCGAGCAAAGGAAGTAGCTGAGGTCAAGGTGGCCAAGGGCAGCCCTGAGGTCAGGGTGAAGGGGCCCAGACTTCGAATGCCCACCTTCGGGCTTTCTCTCTTGGAGGCCCGGCCCGCTGCCCCCGAAGCCGTTGCTGAGAGCAAGCTGAAGCTGCCCACCATCAAGATGCCCTCCTTTGGCATTGGGGTCTCGGCACCTGAGGTCAAGGGGCCTGCCGTGAAGCTCCCCAAGGCCCCTGAGGTCAAGCTCCCAAAAGTGCCAGAGGCAGCCCTTCCAGAAGTGCAGCTCCCAGAGGTGGCACTTCCGAAAGTGTCTGAGATGAAGCTCCCAAAGGCGCCCGAGATGGTGGTGCCCGAGATGCCGCTCCCAGAGGTGCAGCTGCCCAAAGTGTCTGAGATGAAGCTCCCAAAGCCGCCCCGAGATGGCGGTGCCCGAGGTGCGACTCCCAGAGGTGCAGCTGCCAAAAGTCTCAGAGATGAAGCTCCCAAAGGCACCCGAGATGGCAGTGCCCGAGATGCAGCTCCCAGAGGTGCAGCTGCCCAAAGTGTCTGAGATGAAGCTCCCAAAGGCGCCCGAGATGGTGGTGCCCGAGATGCAGCTCCCAGAGGTGGCACTTCCCAAAGTGTCTGAGATGAAGCTCCCAAAGGTGCCCGAGATGGCAGTGCCCGAGGTTCGACTCCCAGAGGTGGCACTTCCGAAAGTCTCAGAGATGAAGCTCCCAAAGGCGCCCGAGATGGCGGTGCCCGAGGTGCGACTCCCAGAGGGGCAGCTGCCAAAAGTCTCAGAGATGAAGCTCCCAAAGGTGCCCGAGATGGCGGTGCCCGAGGTGCGACTGCCAGAGGTGCAGCTGCCAAAGGTGTCAGAGATCCGGCTGCCAGAAATGCAAGTGCCAAAGGTCCCAGATGTGCAGCTTCTGAAGGCACCTGAGATGAAGCTGCCCAAGGCTCCAGAAGTGCAGCTAAAAGCTGCCAAGGCAGAGAAGGTAGAGGGGGTGGAATTTGGCTTCAAGATGCCCAAGATGACCATGCCCAAATTCGGGAGGGCAGGGTCCCCGTCACGAAGCAAGTCAGGCGAGGCAGGGGCTGAGGTCTCAGGGAAGCTGGTGACACTTCCCTGTCTACAGCCAGAGGTGGACGGCGAGGCTCGTGTGGGTGTCCCCTCTCTCACACTGCCCTCCGTGGAGCTAGACCTGCCAAGAGCACTCAGCTTGGAGGGGCAGGTTCCAGTGGCTGAAGCGGGCAAGGTGGAGCGAGCAGAAGGCAAGGTAGCACAGGCAGAGGGCAAGGTGGAATGGGCAGAGGGCAAGGTGGCAGCAGGGGTTGGGGAAGTGGCCTTCCGGATGCCCTCTGTTGAGATCGTCACTCCACAGCTGCCCACCCTGGAAGTCGAGGAAGGGAGGGTAGAGGTGATGGAGATGAAAGTCAAACCCACCTCCAAGTTCTCCCTGTCCAAGTTTGGACTCTCGGGGCCAAAGGTGACCAAGGCAGAGGCTGAGGGGGCTGGGCGAGCCACCAAGCTGAAGACATCCAAGTTCGCCATCTCACTTCCCAAGGCTCGGGTGGGGACCGAGGTTGAAGTGAAAGGGGTCGGGGAGGCAGGCCTGCTACCCGCTCTCGATCTGTCCATTCCGCAGCTCAGCCTGGATGCCCATCTGCCCACAGGCAAAGTGGAGGCGGCAGGGGCCGATTTCAAGCTCAAGGGTCCCAGGTTCACCCTGCCCAAGTTTGGGGTCAGAGTCCGGGACACTGAGGCTGGAGAACTAGTGACAGGGGTGTCCGAGTTGGAGGGCAAGGGCTGGGGTTGGGATGGGAGGGTGAAGATGCCCAAACTGAAGATGCCCTCCTTTGGGCTGGCTCGGGGGAAGGAGGTGGAAATCCAAGGTGGGCGTGTTAGCCCGGGAGAAAAGGCAGAATTGATGGTCGGGCAGCTTAAGATCCCTGAGGTGGAACTGGTCACGCTGGGGGCCCAGGAGGAAGTGGGGGCAGAGGGGGCGGTGGCCGTCAGCGGAGCACGGCTATCGGGCCTGCAGGTGTCCACAACCAGGCAGGCAGGCACTGAGGGCCAGGAGGGGGTGCGAAGGATGCCCCTGGGCATCTCGCTGCCTCAGGTGGAGCTGACCAGATTTGGTGAGGCTGGCCTGGGTGCCACCTCGGGGCAGCCGGCTGAGAGTGCAGCCCCTTCAGCAGAGGGCACAGCAGGCTACAGGGTCCAGGTGCCTCAGGTGACCTTGTCTCTGCCTGAAGCCAAGGGGGAGGGTGGTGAGCTGTTGGTGGGAGAGGGCGTCTTCAAGATGCCCACTGTGACCGTGCCCCAGCTTGAGCTGGATGTGGGGCTGAGCCGAGAAGTGCAGGTGGGGGAGGCAGCCACAGATGAGGGTGGGCTGAGGCTGAAGATGCCCACATTGGGGGCCAGAGCTGGGGCTGGGGTCGGGGGACCTGGAGACCAGCCCCCAGGGGCCGAACGATCTTTCCACCTTTCACTGCCCAACCTGGAGCTCTCGCCTCCTGCCATGGGCAGCCATGCTGAGTACCAGGTGGTAGAGGGTGAGGGAGACGCTGGACACAAGCTCAAGGTTCGGCTGCCCCGGTTTGGCCTGGTGCGGGCCAAGGAGGGGGTTGAGGAGGGCGAGAAGGCCAAGAGCCCGAAGCTCAGGCTGCCCCGTGTGGGCTTCAGCCAGAGCGAGGCTGTTGCTGGGGAAAGCTCCCCCAGCCCTGAGGAGGACGAGGAGGAGGAGGAGGAGGGCAGCAGGGAAGGGGCTTCTGGTCGCCGTGGCCGCCTACGAGTTCGCTTGCCTCGAGTGGGCCTGGCTACTTCTTCCAAGGCCTCTCGGGGGCAGGAGGGCGAGGCAGCCTCCAAGTCCCCTGGTGGGGAGAAGTCCCCCAAGTTCCGGTTCCCCAGGGTGTCCCTAAGCCCCAAGGCCCGGAGTGGGAGCAGGGACCGCGAAGAGGGTGGGTTCCGGGTCCGACTGCCCAGCGTGGGGTTTTCGGAGACAGGGGCTCCAGGCCCTACCAGGATGGAGGGGACTCAGACTGCTGTCATCTGAAGCCCCAGGACAGAGGGAGACTTCCCTCCTGTCTTCCCCTCCCCCACCCCTTTTGTGTGTGAGTTAACCAGCACTAACCCTCAGAGGGCCAGGAGCCGCGGAGGCCTCCTGCCTGGCTCATTGGCAAGAGTGCCTGTATCTTGCCAAGCCATGTGAATAAATAATCCAGAGGTAGCCTTGTGTCTGGTCTTCTCTGTGTATTGGGAGGGTGTGGGGGGTAAGGGAGGGTGCAGAGAAAAGAATCCCAGAGAAGGAAGGAGGGGGGACATGATCCTGGCCTGAAGGAGCCTGTGTAGGCAGACACAGGCCACCTCTGGTCTGAGGAGAGTCAGGGAGGCCTTGGGATGGGCGAAGTGGGAGGGGGGGGCCGTCCTAGCCCTTCAGAAATCCCAGGGGCCCCTGAGCAGAACTCTGGGAAGTTCCCCAGCAGAACATAGCAGCAGGACCCCTCTTCTGGGGACTCCGCCTGCCCTGGGGACACCCCCCCCCCCCCCCCCCCCCCCCCAGCCAGGACAGCCCCAGGGGCCCTAAGAGAGCAGACTGATTGCTACCCACCTGCCCTCTGCTGGCCACTTCTCCACCAACAAGAGCGCCTCTGCATCCTGGCTGTGCCTTTTCTGTCTGGCTGGTTTGACAGCCTGGTCCACCCGGCCCCACCCAGGAAGGCCTCTCCTGGCCTCTCCAAGCTCCTGGGTTCAGAGCCTCCACTCAAGACATGTGGTTGCCTCGTAGGACTAAGTCCTGGGGGCTCAATCTCGGCTCCCAGGGACCCAACCTCACTCTGGATTTATGCCCCTAAGCTCCTGCCAGGGCCTACAGACACCCGCCTCCCCCCATCTCTCTGCCATGCCCCAGACTACTAGGAAGACCTGCTTTCCCATTTCAAATCTCCCCTGATGCCCCCATACCCACCCCTCCACTCTATTCCCATCCCAGAGGATGAAGGGCCATGCCCTTGAGTTGTCACAGACCCCCACTTACTCCAGTACCTTCTCCCTTCAAGCCTGCCCCCCTCAGGTCACTACCCTGTCTCATGCTTTCTCTTTGTCTCCACCAAACATGCAGGGGTTATCTGCCCTCATGGCACACACACCCCTTGACCAGCTCAGCTCTGTAGCATGTGGGGTTTTCCTCCCACAATGGCTACCCCGTCCAGTGTCTGAAGTGACTTCTCTGTGATCACACAAGGGCTTCCTCTGTCTCCCTTGTCCTGACTTCTCAGGCCCCTTCCTCCTTCCTGAACACTCCCCTCTCTTCTCCACTCCTCTCTTTCCTTGTGCCCTTTGGGCTCATCCACTCCCACACCCATCCTAGGCCTGTCACCCTTCCGGAGGCTTCTGCTCCTCACCTCTGGGTGACAGCTCCCAAATTCTTTCCTGGGTGCATGAGGGGATCCACTGGCCTCCACATGCCTCCCCTGGACATCTCCTGAGCACTTGGAGGGTGTGTGGGGTGGTGGTTCAGAGCTTGGCTCTAGAGCAGGGGTGGGCAAACTTTTGGACTCGAGGGCCACAATGGGTTCTTAAACTGGACCGGAGGGCTGGCACAAAAGCATGGATGGAGTGTTTGTGTGAACTAATATAAATTCAAAGTAAACATCATTACATAAAAGGGTATGGTCTTTTTTTTTTTTAGTTTTATTCATTTCAAACGGGCCGGATCCGGCCCGCGGGCGGTAGTTTGCCCACGGCTGCTCTAGAGCCATACTTCTCAAGGTCAAAGCCTGTCTCTGGCACCCAACTTTTTTTTCAATTAAATGGAGCTATTAAAATGTATGGTGTGCCCAGCCAGCGTGGCTCAGTAGTTGAGCACTGACCCATGAACCAATTTCTGGTCAGGGTACATGCCTGGGTTTTGGGCTCGATCCCCAGTGGGGGACGTGCAGGCGGCAGCCAATGGATGATTCTCATCATTGATGTTTCTGTCTCTCTCTCCCCCTCCCTTCCTCTCTGAAATCAATCAAAACACACAAACAAACAAAAAATAAAACGTGTGTTGTAAGGATAAGGCTTCTAAAGCACTCAATATTAAATTCCCTAACCGGGTCTTAGCATCCTCTCCTCCAAAGTGTTTCTGTCCATGTCCCCATTTCTGGGACACCTCCCCCCACCCACCCCAACTTGTCAGTCCCTTAGCCTGGCCTCCTGGCCTCCTGAATGTCTCATCCACAAGCCTCTTGCCTGTCTCCCCAACCTCTCCCGCCTGGGCCTGCTCCAGGCTCAGGGCCTCCACTCTCGCCCCTTCTGATTCAGCTTTCTTCACACAAGTAGCTTTCTCACACTCAAAAGCCCTTCTGTGTCTCCCCAGTGCCTTCAGAACAATGTCCAAAAACTCCTTAGCTTGGCACTCAACCTGAATCCACCTTGGCCACACCTTCCCCCATGTCAGCCACAGGCTGGGGCAGGTATTTTCTGAAAACACACACACACACACACACACACACCCCTTTCGCTAGGAAAACCTGCCTTTTCTCACCTGTTTGGGAATGTTCCTTGCTTCCACCTGAGGTCCACCATCAGACCCCCCTCTCAATGGATCCTTTACTTGTCCAGCCTCTTCAAGATTCCGCCACTGGGTGGGGGAGGGGGTTTGACCTGCCACCCCACCCCCCATTCCAGCGAGGGGCTCAGGTCTCCAACAACAGAACTGGAGCCACTTAGCAACGCTGGAACCCATTTGGGGGGGCCTGGGGCCCCTCGTCCCAAGCCAGGAGGGCTTTGGGGGAGGGGTGCAACTCTTGGCATATTCCCCGTGTGGCCCAGGGGGCTGTGAGGTGCCCGGGAGGCGAGGGCAAACCTCACAGGGGTAGTAGGCACGAGTGACGTTCTCTTTCCCCCACTGGGGGTACCTCGGGGACAGCGGCAGAGGAGGGCCAGGAGGCCTTCAAGACAGAGGTGGGGCAGAGGTGGTGGCAGGGTGGTGTCTGGCGGCCGGGGCACCATGGCCACCATCCAGTCAGAGACTGACTGTTACGACATCATCGAGGTGCTGGGCAAGGGCACCTTCGGGGAGGTGGCCAAGGGCTGGCGGCGAAGCACGGGCGAGATGGTGGCCATCAAGATCCTCAAGAATGATGCCTACCGCAACCGCATCATCAAGAACGAGCTGAAGCTGCTGCGCTGCATGAGGGGCCTGGACCCCGAGGAGGCCCACGTCATCCGCTTCCTTGAGTTCTTCCACGACGCCCTCAAGTTCTACCTGGTTTTTGAGCTGCTGGAGCAAAACCTTTTTGAATTTCAGAAGGAGAACAACTTTGCGCCGCTTCCTGCCCGGCACATCCGCACGGTCACCCTGCAGGTGCTCAGAGCCCTGGCCCGGCTCAAGGAACTGGCCATCATCCACGCCGATCTCAAGCCTGAGAACATCATGCTGGTGGACCAGACCCGCTGCCCCTTCAGGGTCAAGGTGAGGGGCTGCCCTGGGTGGCAGCATCTCCTGTTGTCTCCTCCCAGCCTTCCCCAGCCCTGGACGCTCTGGTTGTGAGGAGCAGGAAGACAGTGAGGGGTGACTGCCCCAGTCCAGGTGGGAGACATGGCTGGGCGGGACTAGACTTGTGGGGGGTAGTGGGAGGAGGGGCACGGGTGGGTCTGAATAGATTTTGGAAATGGAGACAACAGGGTTTGCTGATGGGTCTTATATGAAGTGTCAGAGAGGACTTGAGGGGGCACAAAAGCCTGTTGGCCTGAGCAACTGGAGGATGGCAGTGCCATACCTCGTCACAGTGAGTTTGCCTGTCAACAAACACTTTCTGAATGCCTGCTCTGGGCCTGACCCTGTGCTGGTGCAAGCTCCTGGGCTCGCCCATCCCACCCCGACCCTGTCAGAGCTCCTGGGCTCCCCCATCCCACCCCGACCCTGTCAGAGCTCCTGGGCTCCCCCATCCCACCCCTGCCCTTGTGTCTGTTTCTGGGTTTGTTATTGTCCCCTGATGATAGGAGCTAGGATTGCCGTGAGAGCAGGGCCAAGGCAATTTTGGTCACCACTGTGCCCTTGGCACCCCCAGCACAGCGCTGCTGTGGAGTCAGTGCTACATGAATGTCAGATCTGTGTGGGTGTAACAGTGCTTGATAATGAGGAGGACCTGGGCTGCTGGGAGGTGTCTTTCTAGTGGGTGACTTAGAGACGCATGGAGAGAGACACTGAGAGGGGAGAGACACAGACAAGCCATGAAGCGGCAAAGAAAGAACAAGAGATACAAATGAGACAGAAAGACAATGATAGATTAAAAAAAATTCATTCATTCATTCATTCATTCATTCATTCTAAGCTCCTGCTCTGTGCCAGTCACTGTTCAAGGCATCTAGGGACTCAGCAGTGAACAGACAAAATCATGCCCTCATGAGACTCAAATCCTAGTTGGTTAGAAAAACAATGAACTCAATAAAATATAAAATATATAGTTTGTGAAATGGTGTTAAGAGCTATGGAGAAAAGCAGAGGGCCAGGAAGGGGACTAGGAGGGGGAGGGTACTGGTGTTTGATAGGATGGTGCGGGGAGGCCTCCCTGAGAAGGTGACTGGAGTAAAGACCTGAGGAAGTGAGGGTGAGCGACGTGGACATCCAAGGAGAGAGCATTCCAGGCAGAAGAAACAGCCCTGCAAAGGCCTGAGCTGGGAATATATCCGGCTTATTCAGGAACAGTGAGAGGCTCCTGGGGCTGGAGCAGGTTAGTGAGGGGGAAGGTGGGAGGAGCTGAGGGCAGAGATGGGACGGGCAGATTGTAGGAGCCTTCGGGCCTGTGGTGAGAACTTTGGCTTTTATCACAGGATGTAGTAAAGCCACAAGAGGATGCTGAGCCGGGAGGTATGTGACCCGACTCAGGTGTTCACAGGATCTCTCAGAGCACATGTGAGGAACACACTGGGGGGCAGAGGCGGGAGCAGGGAGAGCTGTCTAGGCAGGAAATGATGGAGGCAGGACCAGGCGGGGCTGTGGCTTCGATGCACAGTGAGCAGATTCTTGATCTGTTCAGAAGGTGGAACCAACAAGATTCGCTGATGGACAAGGTGTGGGGTGAGAGAGCACGAGAGGGGTTTAATGCTCACAGGCATCCATTCTAGTGGAGAGAAACAGAAACAGAGGTACCAACACACAAAGCAGCGACAAAGGCTGCAGGAGGCAGGCAGCGACATAAGCGGTAAGACTAACTAACAGACAGCGACACACAAATGGCAGAAGCAGACAGACACTGGGAGAGACGCCAGCTGAGGCCCAGATCTGTTGTCCCCACCCCATGCCTTGCCCACTGGGCTCCCTTTCTACACAGGTGATCGACTTTGGCTCAGCCAGCATTTTCAGCGAGGTGCGCTACGTGAAGGAGCCATACATCCAGTCGCGCTTCTATAGGGCCCCCGAGATTCTGCTGGGGCTGCCCTTTTGTGAGAAAGTGGACGTGTGGTCATTGGGTTGTGTCATGGCCGAGCTGCACCTGGGCTGGCCGCTCTACCCTGGCAACAACGAGTATGACCAGGTGCGCTACATCTGTGAGACCCAGGGCCTGCCCAAGCCCCACCTGCTGCACGCCGCCCGCAAGGCCCACCACTTCTTCAAGCGCAACCTCCACCCTGATGCCACCAACCCCTGGCAGCTCAAGTCTTCGGCTGACTATCTGGCTGAGACCAAGGTAGGGGGGCAGGTGCAATGAAGGCAAGCAGTGTGGGGGCTGCTGCATAAAGAAAAAAAATCTAGCCCAGCCAGCATGGCTCAGTGGTTGAGCACCGACCTATGAACCAGGAAGTCACGGTTCGATTCCCGGTTAGGGCTGTCAGGGCACATACCCAGGTTTTGAGCTCGGTCCCCAGTAGGGGCCATGCAGGAGGCAGCTGATCAATGATTCTCTCTCATCATTGATGTTCCAATCTCTCTCTCCTTCTCCCTTCCTCTCTGAAATCAATAAAAATATACTTTAAAAAAAGAGTTAACACATATAAAGCACTTTAGAAAGTGCCTGTATTTAGTAAGGGTCTGAATCTGAGCTCTGTGCTCCGTCTTCCAAGGTGTGTGACTTTGGACAAGTGTCTTTGACCTCTCTGTGCCTCAGTTTCCTCATCTAGAAAATGAGACGAGAAGAGCATTTACCTCCTAGGTTAGCCTCAGGGAGGTCTGGGAGCTTGGCTCAGCTGTGAGGATTGTCACAAGAGAGATCTGGATGAGACCAACGGTGGGACTGGAAGTTTGAGGGTCACTCTGGGGGCTGCTGCAGCAAGAGGGGTCTGGGTTATACCACAGTGTGACAGAAAGGGTAGGGTAGCCCCTCTGCCAGCTGCGGATCTGGGGTCAGGCAAACGCGTGCAGTGTGAGGGATCTAAATGAGGCCCAGGTGGGACTGGACGTTGAAGGCAGCCTGTCTGCCACCCCTGTGGCTACAGTCACACACCTGTGCAGAGTCTGGGTGAGACAGCAGAGGACTGGAAGTTTGGGTCAGCTGCAGGACCTGTCACAAGAGAGGTCTGGGTGAGACCAAAGATGAGACTGAAAGATGTGGCAGCTCCTCTAAGGGCTTCTTGCCTGGGGGTTGCCAAACTAGTGTGGCAAGGAGGTTCAACCACTGGGAGGCCCGGAGGCCTGGGATGGAGTGTGGGAGCTGTAGCAGCAAAAGGGACCTGGGTTTGATTCCAAGGAGGACTAGAGGCTTAGGGCAGTTGCTCTGCTAGCTGCTCGCTGGTAGGGGCTGGGCCCACAGCTCCGGTGAGGACTGGGGGTCTGGGGTGAGGTGTGAAACTTGAGTGAGTAATAACTCTGGGTTAGATGTCAGGAGGACCAAAACACATAGGCAAGTGCACTTCCAGCAGGAACAGGGCTCTAGATTCGACTAGACACAGCGGTTCTCAACCTGTGGGTCGCGACCCCTTTGGCGGTCGAATGACCCTTTCACAGGGGTCGCCTAAGACCATCCTGAATATCAGATATTTACATTACGATTCATAACAGTAGCAACATTACAGTTATGAAGTAGCAACGAAAATAATTTTATGGTTGGGTCACAACATGGGGAACTGTATTTAAAGGGCCAGAAGGTTGAGAACCACTGGACTAGAGGGACCAGGTTTGGCCCTCCCAGCAGTAAGAGGGCTTCAAGTCAGATCACAGGCAGAACTGGAATCAGGATTCAGATGTGTGCACTTCATAGCAACAGGAGAGCTCTGGGCCAGACTGCAGGGCCTGCTGGAAGTTACAGGAGTGACTGGGGCCCAAGGCCTCGGTGTGGTGTCAACCCCTGCCTGCTGTGTCCCACCTGCCCACTGTGTCCCACCTGCCCGCTGTGTCCCACCTGCCTGCTGTGTCCCACCTGCCCACTGTGTCCCACCTGCCCGCTGTGTCCCACCTGCCTACTGTGTCCCACCAGGTACGCCCACTGGAGCGCCGCAAGTACATGCTCAAGTCACTGGACCAGATTGAGACGGTGAATGGCAGCGGGGCAGCTGGGCGGCTAACCTTCCAGGATCGGGAGGCGCTGGCCGAGCACGCTGACCTCAAGAGCATGGTGGAGCTGATTAAGCGCATGCTGACCTGGGAGTCGCACGAACGCATCAGCCCCAGTGCCGCCCTGCGCCACCCCTTCGTGTCCATGCAGCAGCTGCGCAGCGCCCACGAGACCACCCGCTACTACCAGCTGTCGCTGCGCAGCTGCCGCCTCTCGCTGCAGGTGGAGGGCAAGCCCCCCACGCCTGTGGTGGCTGCTTCGGAGGAGGGGCCCCCCTACTACCGCCTGGCTGAGGAGGAGGAGGCCGTGGGTCTCGGCAGCGTGGCGGGCAGTGGGCCCTTCTTCCGTGAGGAGAAGGCACCGGGCATGCAAAGGGCCATTGACCAGCTGGATGACCTGAGCCTGCAGGAGGCGGGCCATGGGCTGTGGGGCGAGACCCCCAGTGCGCTGGCCCCACTCAAGGCAGCTGTGGCTGGCCTCCGGGTGCCCGACTCGGGCCCCGAGCCCATCCTGGCCTTCTACGGCAGCCGGCTAGTTGGCCGCCACAAGGCCCGCAAGCCGCCCACAGGCTCCAAGTCCGACTCCAACTTCAGCAACCTCATCCGGTTGAGCCAGGCCTCGCCCGAGGAGGAGGGGCCCTGCCGGGGCAGCGGCTGGGCAGAGGGAGAGCACCGCGGAGCCTCCGCAAAGCCGCCCACCATCCCGAAGCGGGACGGGGACGGGCCAGACGTCAAGGACATGACTATGGATGCTGAGGTGAGTCAGGTGGGCAGGAAGGGTGCAGGTGGTTGGGGTCAGGGGTGCCCACAGAGCTTTTGGGGGGGGGTGAACCTGGCCTTGGCTCCCCACACATGTGTTGCCAACAGCTGGTTCAGAGTCCAACACACACTAGCCCAACCTCGGAACATTACCAGGCTCCACACGCTAACCCACACTCAGGACACAGCTAGGATGGGCGAGGCTCTGCTCATACTAACATGCCGTCAGGCTGTGTAAAAACTCAGGGCACAGTCATCCACCTGGAGGAAGTGACGAAGGCCCCGCACATGCTCACCCACCCTCGGAAGATGTGACAAAGCCCCAGCAGACACTAACACCCTCAGGACACACTGGTCTCAGCACACACTATCGAAGCCCCAGGATGTATCAGGGTTGCAACGGTATAGAATCGTCTTCAGGAAGTGACAAGGGGTCAGGTGGGACAGGAGGGCGTCCATGAGGGGCAGGATGGTGGCTTCTTGGCTGATGCCCTCTCTTCTACCCAACAGAGGCCGAGCCCTGAGCTCTTCGACCCCAGCACCTGTCCTGGAGAATGGCTTAGTGAGCCAGACTGGGCCCTGGAGGGCATCAGGGGCCCACGGGCTCAGGGGCTCCCACCCCGCCATGCCCACCCACATGGTCCACCCCGGGCCACCAGCTTTCTGCAGCATGTCGGCGGGCAGCATTGATGGTGACCCCACCTCTACCCATCACTGGTGGCTGAGCTAGCTGGGCTGGCATCCCTTCCTCAGAGCCATCCCCTGAACCCACACATTCTTACAGAAAGTTATCCAGAAATTCCCATTCCCCCACCCACAGTGCATGCCTGCACATACCCCCAAACACAGGAGGGCCTTGGTGTCTGGCCTGTGACCACCTTGATCAGAGGGGCACAGAGAGGTGGCTGCACCCTGTTGGCCCTGAGCACGTTCTTGGCCCTGCTGTCTCTGCCTATTTCAATAAAGAACTGTTCACAGCCCTGCCTCATGCCTGTCCTCGTGCTGCTGGTGGTGGTGGTGGTGGTGGGGGTGGGGGGGGTTCAGGCTGGTGCCCAGGCCTGCTCTGATGCTGCACCCAGTTGGCCATTGGCTCAGGCTGGAGGCTGGGCTCCCAGGACACTGGAACAGGCTGTGCTTGGCACACTGACCCAATCCCTAAATATGCACAGTGCCTGGCACACAAGCACACGAGAACCACCCTCAGAACACTGTGTCCGGCAGGTGCACATCCAAGCTTGCCAGATGCCAAGGTCTCATTGTGTGTTTACCTGTCCTTGTCACTACAGGCTGGCCATGCTCTTGGCTGGTGCAAATTCACACTTGGTGCATGCGCCAGTGTTCAGACATTCAAGTCCATCCTTGGGCTATGGCGATGGTTCATCTGCTGGGAGCACGCCAAGTGTGTGGCACACACTAACCCGTGCTGGCTACAGGACGCTCAGCATACACCAAGCATGCCGTCATACACTGCATGCTCAGCACATGCCAGCCCATGCCAGTTACACATGCCAGCCTATGTGGTTACACGCTGAGAGCTCAGCACATGCTAAACTAGTGGGCCACATGCTGTATGCTCAGCAATGGCAGGCCACTCCCTGAAGATCAGCACATGTCAATCACATGCTATGTGCTAGGCACATTCCAGCACATGCTAAGAGCTCAGTGTACATGCTCATGTCCCCACCAGAGGCCCATGCTGGCTGTCCCCGATCCCAACGACACCCTGCCTCACACCACTCAGTCAGGCAGAGACTGTACAGACAAGTTGTTTACTTCTTATTAGAACCTGGGCCCTCTTTGCCCTGGGAACGGGGGGAGGCCGGGGGACTGGCCCAGCATGCATCCCCACTTCTTCTGGGGCTGATCCCTCCCCCAGCTCAGCTGGGATCTGGGGCCACAGCGTCAGGCCGTCGGGGGTGAAGGTAGAGGTGGGAGAGCAAGGGGTCTGTGGAGCCACAACGGGACAGACAGAAGCAGGGCTACGGGGACAGGGACCACGACCCAGGGCATCTGGGTGTGTGGGGGCCTTGAAGGCCTCAGCCTGTCTGCTGGGACAGGTCTCAGAGCAGGCGACAGGCATTGCCCACGCTGTCGGCTGAGGCGTCGAGGTCGTGGCTGTAAGGGGAGTCCCAGTCCCTCAGGAAAACAGCCTCCAGCTGGCTCCGCAGGCCGCCCTCGCCGTTCTGTGTCACCAGCAGCGAGGTGCCCGCCGTCTCTGTGAAGTAACTGCCAGACCAGTTGGAGGTTCCTACAGGGCAGGGGGCAGAGTCAGGGCCTGTGGCAGTGCCTGGACCCCCTCCTAGCCCCTGGCGGTGCTCGGACACTCACCGATGTAGGCGGCACGCTCGGTCACCATGTACTTGTTGTGGTTCACTCGGGCATACGGGATCCGGGCCTGCGCCTTGTCCGCAGGGACCACAAAGAGTTTCTGGGGGAGAGGGGAGAATGGAAAGCAGTGGGAGGTGCAGTGGGTTAGAGACGCCCCCGGGTGTGGGGTGGGGAATGGGGACAGGTCTGTAGGATTGGGGAATCCGTGAAAACCACAGGGCCAGAGCAGGGTCTGGAGGGGTGGCTTTCAGGCAACGCTGGCTGGGAGGCCCAATGACTTCATTTGCCACCGTTCCCTCTAGAGTGACTCCCAGAGGGGCTCCTCTAGAACGGCCCCGGAGGCCGCACCTCAGATGTCCCATTTTCCAGACAGCCTTCTGTCCCCTCAGGCTGGGGCAGGTGTTTCCTCTGGGCACTCCCATCCCACCCTCACCCTCCACCCTGCCCCCCCAAACCTGGGTCTCACGCACGGTCTCCCCATCACCGCGCGGTTCACTCTGGGCTGTCTGCTAGGTGAGCTCCACAGTACTTTGTGCCCAGGACTGCCCAGCACAGGGGCTAAGGAGTGGTCTGTGGCGGCGCTTACCACCTGGATGTCGGAGTGGGTGTGGTTGTCACGCAGGGCGGCCAGGGAGAGCAGGAAGGCTCGCATGGACGGCTCAGAGTGACCCCAGCAGCTGACCAGCAGGCGCACCTTGATGCCCCGCTCGTAGGCAGCCCGCCGCAGCCCGTCATCGATGGCAGGCCAGAACCTTGGGGCGGGGGGCAGGGTACAGGGTGGCGTTATCCACAAGCCTCACTCCTGGCTTTATGGAGCGAGGCCTGGGCCCTGCCTCAGCTTCTGAGAGCCCCCAAACCCTAAGACCACTCATCTCTGACTCCCGGTCCTGTTCCTGCCTCCTTAAATACCACATCCTTTACTCCCTGATTCTGGCTCCCCTTCCTGCCCCCCCAACCCAGCCTTTCCATCATCTTGTCTGCTGCTCCTACTACTTTCTCTGAGCCCCCCAACCCTGCTGCCCCAACCCTGAAAACTCAGCCCCCATTCCCCAAGCCCTCATCTGTCTCCAGCCCATGCTCCCTGCTTCCCACTCCAGAAATCCTGCACCCCCTGCCTCTGGCCTCCAGTCCCCATCTCACCCCCCTAACCCCAATATTCTCATCCTTTTCTCTGACCCCTCTGCCCTTGTCTGGAGCACCGAGGCCCCTCTCCCTGTTACCTCTGTCTTCTCTGCCTCTCCCCATCGCTTCACCTCCATCTGTCCCCTTGCCTCGGCTCCACTGCCTGCTTTCTGGGCCCCTTCACTCCCTCTCCCACTCCAGTGGCTCCCTGTCCACCCACCCAGCAGTACCTGCGCGGGTGGGAGAACTCCATGGTGGGCAGGTAGTTCATGACTGCGATATAGATGAAACTCCGGGCATTGTCCACCACGTTGAGCAGAGCCTTCAAGTCTGGGGTGCGGCCACTCGGACACAGGGGTGGGGGCGCACTCTGGGGGCGAGGGGACAGGTAAGACGTGTGCCATGCCAGGGGTGCCATCACAATGGACCCGTGTACAGGCAGCTGAATCTGCAGCCTCCATGAAGGGGAAGGATGCTTATGACGTCCATTTCACAGGTGAGGAAGCCGAGCCGCAGAGAGGGTAAGTGACTTGCCTGAGTCACACAGCTGATAACCTGAGCCAGGATTTGAACCAGGCTGTCTGGTTCCAGAGTTTATGCTCTAACCCAGTGGTTCAAGACAAAAGGTCCCCGATCCAGCACTAACAGCATCAACTGGGAACTTGTTAGAATTGCAAGTTTGTGGGCCTCACTACACATGGCATCCTGAATGAGGGTGCTGAGGTGGAGCCCAGGAATCTGGTGATACAGCATTCCCTGTGGTGGTCTCTCTCTTTAAATTGGTTTCAGAGAGGAAGGGAGAGGGAGAGAGAGATAGAAACATCAATGATGAGCTTCCTCCTGCACGCCCCCTTCTGGGGATTGAGCCCGCAACCCAGGCATGTGCCTTGACCGGAATTGAACCTGGGACCCTTCAGTCCACAGGCCGATGCTCTACCCACTGAGCCAAACCGCTAGGGCACTCCCGCTGGTTCTGATGCACGCTCAGGTGTGAGGACCTCTGCTCTTATTGCTTTCATCCCTGACTCACTCACAGGCCCCCCTGAGGGCACCCCTCATGTGCCCGTGCCACACCAGGCCCTTTACCCAGCTCTCTCCAGCCTCAGGACAGGTGAGCAAACTCAGGTTCTGAGAGGGGGAACCCTCAATCCCCTGTGGGAGACCACTGGAGTACAGGACCCCAGCATCCATACACCGTGTATGGCCCCCCACAATGACTGGGTTTGGCCAGGTGACTTGTTTGGGGGTACTGACGGGGACGAGGTTGGCCACCCCAACTAGTGAAAATACCAATAGCTAAAAAGAGCAGTGCCTTGCCCTGGACAGTGTGGCTCAGTTGGTTGGAGATCATCTCATGCACTGAAGGGTCCCAGGTTTGATTCTGCTCAAGGACACGTACCTCGGTTGCAAGCTCAATCCCTAGTGTGCAGGAGGCAACCAATCGGTGTGTCTCTCTCACATCGATGTTTCTCTCTCTTTGTCTCTCCCTCTCCCTTCTACTCTCTCTAAAAAAAATCAATGGAAAAATATCCTTGTATGAGAATTAACAAAACAAACTCCACAACAGCAGTGCCTTGTCTAGAGTGCTCAGTATCTGCCACAGAGACAGCCGGCGCTGTCCACAGAACTTCTGCAGCGATGGAAATGTTTCTGTACCTGCACTGTCCTGAGGTGGCTGCTTGCTGCATGTGGCCACTGAGCACTTGGAATGTGGCTAGTGTGACTGAGGAACTGAATTTTCAGCTGGATTTAGGGCTAATGGGGAGGTATAGCTGGGTCCATGTAAGCTCTAAGAGGTTGTAAACATTTTCTAGATAAAACTGAGGCCTAGTGAGGTTGGGATACAGCCCAGGCCCCTAAGTAGAGTGAGCAGGAGTGAGGGCTAGTGGTCCGGACCCCCTCCCCACCAACCCCTGGGCAGGGCTGGATGGAGGCCGTGTGAGGGCATGTGGCCAGGGTGTGACAGGCCACTCTTCCTTCAGACTCACCGCCAGGTAGGCCAGAGCAGGGGTCCCGTTGAGGCAGATCTCCATTGGTGTCTTTTGATTGTAGAGGGTGTCATAGGACTGGGGCCAGGTTGACGGGATGGAGCTGCCCTCCTGGCCCAGGTACCAGTAGGCCTCGAAGATCTTGGTCAGGTCTTGGGCTAGACAACTGCAGTTGTACATGACCACGCCCAGCTCCTTGACCTGTGGGAGGGAAGTGCTGGGCCTGGGGTAGTGGCCTCATGTCCACAGCAGCCCCATTCCTTCCCATGCCCTTCAAAATCCCCTCTCCCTTCTTTTTTTTTAAAACATATATATATTTTTTTATTGATTTCAGAGGGGAAGGGAGAGGGAGGGAGAGACAGAAACACCAATGATGAGAGAGAATCATTGATTGGCTGCCTCCTGCACACCCACACTAGGGATTAAGCCCACAACCCAGACACATGCCCTGACCAGGAATTGAACCGTGACATCCTGGTTCATAGGTC
>NW_005360548.1:1062147-1066452 GCF_000412655.1 Myotis brandtii
CATCTAAAGCCCTGGAATGGGCATGAACTTGATTCAAGACTAATATCTTTAGTCAAATTTTTATGAAAATCAATGTCGCTCCAAAGCTCCAGGTTTCCTGAACCGTTGCATATGCTGTCACTTCTACCCTCCAATGAGGGAGCTCCTGCTTATTCTTAGGTTTCAGCTGACAGTTTCCTCCTCCAGGAAGCCTCCCCTGACTGCCCAGACTGCTTCAGGCATTCCTCTGGGCTCTCACGGCCCCTTGGGTTTCCCTCATCACTCTCTCTGGTAGCAAACCCATCTCCCCATTGGACTGGGAGGAAAGACAGCAGGGATGTCTCAGCCACAGCTGTATGTTCAGCATCTCCCCAAGGAGTTGGTGAGATTAGGGGCTGAGCAAATGATCACTGCCTGAGCTATGCCCTCTATCCTGTCTTGTGCTGGTTCCTACAGATCCTTCAGTTATCAGATTAGTTATTTCCTCCTCTGAGAGCCCTTCTGATACCTCAGCTTGGGGCCCCCTTCCTGGCTCAGACCTCTCTGCTTGTGCTTCCCCCATCCGAGCCTTGACTCCTCTGGGCCGACACTACCTGGTGACTGGCCTGTCTCTGCACTGGGTAGTCCATCTGCTACCTCCGTGTTCCCAGCGTTACCCAGAGCAGAGCTGGGCTTAGAGGAGGCATCAGAGAATGAATAATGAAGCCCAAATGGGTGGACTGGGCCTTGAATGCCCTGGAGAGGGCCTGGCCGCTGTCACTGGGGACCAGAGGAAGCCCCAAGCTTCCATGACAGGTGGAGGGCAGTAGAGGGCTGGATTTGGGGACTTTCCTGGTAGAGAGTGGGAAGGAAGCCATTGAGGACTGGAGAGAGAACTCTGGGATTGAAGAGGGTGTCATTGGAGGCTGGGCACCTGTGGAGCGGGGAGTGGTCTGGAAAGGCGGGTGGGCAGGGTGCAGGCAGACCTGGGTGAGGGAGCGCCAGTCCATGTTGGCACTGCCGATGTAGAAGTGGGTCTGGTCCACCACCCAGAACTTGGTGTGCAGGACGCCATGGGTCAGCTTCTGCATGTCCACCATGCGGACCTGGGCACCTGCAACCGACAGGAGTGGGGGTCAGGGGCTGGCTTGGACAGCCCAGCCCAGCCTGCACCCAGCTCCCCACAACTCACCGCTCTGCAGCAGGGCCTGCAGGTCCGCCTGGGGCTGGGGCCCGCTGGGCTTGCTCACAGCAATGCGAACCTTCACACCTCGAGGTGCCAGGGTCTGGAGCTGCCGGAGGACTTCCTCACCCTTGGGAGGGGGGCATGGGGAAGAGCAGAGCCTCTGAGGGGCTGGTCCAGCCAGCTCTCCAGCCCCACACAGCACCCCATGGGGTTGTTTTGATACTGGGCTTCCAGATGAGATCAGGAGTGAGCAGGCTTTACATTAGCCAGTATGCCCAGGGATGGCTTTACAGGTTAGGATATTAAAACCTTTACTTGTTTTAATAACTGGCCGCTCTGAGCTTCGTCAGGGCCTCCCTGCCACTCCCGTGCCATTCCAGGGACCTTCCCAAGATCCTACCTTGGAAGTGTCAATGCCTGGTACCATAGGGGCCTCCAGGCACTTTACAGGATACTGGGGGTTTGGCTTAGGCTGGGGGCCTGGGAAGGTACAGGTGAGGCTTGGTGATGCCAATAACAGTAATAGTAACAGCCCACGATTCCCTAGTTCCTACTTGAGAGGGGCCTGTTCTAAGTCCCTTCACGTCTGAACTCACTGAATTCTCACCTCTCTCACTGAGGGGGCAAGTCTGAGTACCATCCCGAGGAAGCTGCAGATGAGGAAGCAGCGCCGGAGGATTCAGTGGTGAAGCAGGACTCGAACCCAGGCTGTCTGCCTCCCAGGCCTGTGCTTGCGCTTTGAACCACTCCAGTGGGAGCAGCAAGGAGTGCGAGTACCTATCATTTCTAACTTTTGTAATTTTTTTCAGGTAGTGCTTAAGGAGCCCCACAGTGGAAATAAATTTTAAGCCCATTTCTCACAGAAAGAGGCAGCAGAAAGAGAAAAAAAAGGGGGGGAAACTTCTGTGATTTTCAACGAAGGGGTGATCCACCTAGACTGCTCCTTCCCAAACCTTGAAGCTTTATGGTTTTTAAGTTTGTCTGCAAACCACAACAAGAATATACTAATAACAAATGCTTATAAAGGGCTGACTGTGTCAGGCACCACGCTATAATTTGCATGATTAGCCCATTCCATCCTCATAAGGGGTGGGTGCTATACATTGGCCCCATTCCACAGGTGAGGAAACTGAAGCCTGAGAGTGGAAGTGACCTGCCCAGGGGAAGCGGCAGCCTGGCTAGAGGCTGGGCTGTTTCTCACTCGGCTCTTCCATTTCTTGGGGTGACAGGGTCGGGGCAGCTTGTGAGTAAGTGACATCTGCCAGCCTACTCCCTCATAACCAAACCCACACCCGACATTCAGAGGCCGACAGAGGACGGGGACAAACACCCCCGGTCCAGAGGGCCATGTGAAGACAGTTGCTTCCAAACACCTGTGTCCAACCCGTTGAATGAGACATGCCTACCTGTCTCCTGGGCTGCAGGAAAACCCCTTGCACCCCCACTCCTAATGCCTCCCACTGTCCTCTTGCTTCCCACCAGGGCCCGGGTTGCCAGGTACCTGCTGTGCAGAGGGCTCCTGAGTGTGGGTATCATTGTTGGTGAGGGTCCAGTAGAAGGAGGCGATGTCCAGGCTGCTGTGGGCCCGGGCGAGCAGGCCCAGCCAAGCCTGGCTGGTGGAGGGGTGGCTAGTGGAAGCCTCAGGGAAGTCCAGGCCCTCGGGGATACTCTCCACCAGCACTGCTCTGCAGGACGGGGGAGGGGCGGCTGGTATCAGGCATAGCAGACCCCCAGCTCACCTGTCTGCCCACCCAGGATGGAAGACTGTATTGTGCGTGCCTGTAGTCATGATTCTCTGAATTCATGCCTTTGTCTACCTGGAGGTGTGAAAGGAAGGTGTGTATGTGGATGTCCGTGTGGATGCCTGTCCGCAGATGTGGACAGATGATGCAGTGTGTGTCTGTGTGTGTATGTGGATGTCCGTGTGGATGCCTGTCACAGATGTGGACAGATGATGCAGTGTGTGTCTGTGTGTGCCTGTCTCTTCACAGACCTGGACAGAAGATGATGCTGTGGCTGCCATGGGAACAGTGTCAGGGGATGGGGGTGGGCACGGAGGGAAGAGCCTGTGGTGCACTTGGGAGTCTGCAACCACCTCACAGTCATGGGCACCGGGTGATGCTGACGGCAGGCCCTTCCTGGTGTGTCTAAGAGTCCCTCGCTTGTCAGGGCTCTTCCCCCACCATCCCAGGCTCTCTACTTCCCCACTTACTCGCAGGGGTCATAGCAGGGTGCTGGGGGCTGGTTGGCTCCAAAGAGATGCAAGTCGCTGTATTCCCATAAGAACAGCTGAGTCATCAGGGCACCGAAACCCACAACAGCCAGGATGAGAACCAGCAGGACCCAGCGGGCTTTCTGTGGGAAGAGGCGGTCAGCCAGCCCAGGGGGCACAGCCCGGTCCATGCCTGAGACAGACCCAGCGTGGCCGCGGGCTCCTACCTTCTCGGCAGCCTTCCATGCCTCGATCTCATTCATGGGCAGCTCCCCGACGGACTCCTCAGTAGGCAACTTCAGCTGGGGAACAACAAGGTGGTTTGGGGGTGACATGGGGGCCCCTACTCTCCACTGTACCCAGTCCCTCCCCACTGGGGCCCCATCCACCTACCTCCTGATACATCAGTTTAGGCTTCATCTTGCCAGGCAGCCGCGGGCACGCAGAGTGCAGGTAGGAAAGTGGGTGTATCAGGGTCTCCAAACTGTGGGAACAAAAGCTGGCACTGTGTGGGGGTGCTCTGGGCTTTTGGATGACACCACACAAAGAGGATGAGTCTTGGGGCTCACGGGATCCACTGGGTTCTGTCCATGATCACGGGGGTCAATGGCACGGAGCCCGCCAGCCCAAAAGGAGGAAGCAGACCGCTGGTCAGCAGGGATTTCGAAATCCCTCAAGCTCTAACGCCTCTGCTCTCTTCCCAACGACGTGCGGTAGCCGCCCTTTTAGTGCCCGCTCTGCAACCCACCAGCACCTTGCCTTCTCTGAGCGCTAATCTCGACATTCCCAGAGAGACAGCTTCGGATGGGGTCAGCTCGGCGGAGCCCCAAACCTCTGTGCCTGGCTTTCCTAGCCAGGGGGCATTTTCCAGGTGCCTCCTCCGTTCTGACCCCCAGGTACCCACCAGCCAGCTCAGGCCGGGAGCCCAGGACCATCCTGGGGCTCCCGC
>NW_005360548.1:1066468-1076543 GCF_000412655.1 Myotis brandtii
CCCGCCTCCCTCCCCTGCCCGGAGGGGCCTCGGCTTCGGTCGGCAAGCTGCAGCTGCTACTCTGCGGGGCCCCAGCTTCTGCCCCAACAGGCTGAACTGGGGCGAGTGGAAGGCGGGGGCGGGGACCGAGGAGGCTCCGCCTCTGCAGCAGGGAGTCTGCGCAGGGACCAGGCGGGCCGGGCCCCCAGGTAGGTTCCGCCTACCTGGCCTGGCGGGGAGAGTACACGGCCGGGGCATGGACTTTGCTGCACCCGACCCCAGAGCCACCCGTACAAGGCAGGGAAGCCACAGGTAAAGAAAAAGGATCCCGCGTCCCCGCCGGGGGCTGGGCTGGTTAGAACCTCCTGCCGCCCAGCGAAGAGGGCGCGGTCTGATCCCGTAGGGGGCGCTGTGGAGGCGGCCGAGGGATGTTTCTCCGTCTCTAGAATTCGGTGAGAAACGTACTCCCGGGTGAGAATTTAAAAAAGACACCGCCCCCACCCCCCCATCTTTTCTCTCTACAAACCTTGTGAAGTTTCGTACCACGGGCATGCATTGCCTAATCAAACATAAATACATAAGATAATGTTTTAAAAACTTATAAAATAAAATGGAGACATCAAAGTTGAGTGACAGCTCACGCTCTGCGTGGGAAGAGCAGGGCGGGGAAAGGAGACGGTGGGTTTTCTGTTGGAGTCTATTTTACTTGATTTATCATTTTTTTAAAAGCCAACTGATAGGGATTTTTAAAAATGTTGTTTCTGAATCCAGGCTCTGGCTCGCGGATAGGCTGGGTTTCCCACCTCTCAGTCTCCTATCTCCCAAGGAGGATTAAGGCCATCACTGCAGATATAAATTGGAGAACCCTTCCCCACCCACTTCTGTCAGTGAATGGGGGGCAGGACCCCCTCCCCCCAGCCAGGCAGGAAGTTAACAGATAAATGCAGAAAAGTATATTTTTGAGAGAAGAGCGTCAGAAGTGGTTGCTTTGAGAGCGGGACTTGGGGGTGGGTTAGAATTGCATTTTAATGTATTTGTATTTTCAGGATCCCAGGTTGGGGAAGGTAGAGCAGCTAGACCCATCCTCTCATTGCAGGGAGACAAATGGAGACGGGGCAAATGGATCCAGCAAGAACTGGCAATTTACCACGGTATTCTGAGATTACAGAGCAGAAGATAGCAAGGAGACAACAGTCTTAGAGGTGGTTGGTAGCAGGGTTTCAGGGTGGGGGAAGGAGGTATGGGGCAGGAAACAACTTAGGCCTTTTTTGTTAACCCTCGCCTGAGGATATTTTTTCCATTGCTTTTCAGAGAGAGTGGAGGGGAGGGAGGAAGTGGGAAAAACATTGATGTGAGAGACACATGGACTGGTTGCCTCTTGCATAAGCCCCCATCAGGGGCTGGGAGCGAACCCACAAACCAGGTAGGTGCCCTTGACCCTGAATCTGAACCCATGACCCTTTGGTCCTTGGGCTGACACTCTAACCATTGAGCACACCAGCCAGGACTTGCCATTTATTTATTTATTTGCAAAGGCCTTGGTGAGAAATGTTGCATTAAGATTAAAGGGTTGGAACAGCAGGTGTGACGTTAGGAAAGCTGAGATGAACAAGGGCAAAACTGAGGGAGCAGTGAGGCTTGGAGAGGTGAGGGACAGGACTGAACACACTGAGCCTGGGGAACTGGGATGCCGCTAATAAACCGAAAACAGGAAGAAAATAGAGGGAGTTCACTGAAACGGTTAGTGACCTTCTGGCTTTCAAATTCTACTAGTATAGTGATTACAGGGACTGTAATGAGGAGTTTGGTTGTAACTTCTGTTGTACTTTCATCAAAGCAAAACACTAGTACTGGAGAAGTGGGTTCCATATATGAGGATTCATATATGAGCCTCTACACTTATGTGACCGTATAACCTTGAAAAATGACAATGCAACTGTGCCTTAGTTTCTCCATCTGCAAAATGGGCATGGTAATAATAGCACTTTTCATAAGGTTGTTCATGAATTTTACACATATTTATTGAGTACCTTGTGTACTTGGTATTGTTTTAGGCTCTGGGGATAATGCTGTGAACAAAACAGACATGAGGAAAGACAGACAAAAAGCAAAATAAGTAAATTATATGTAAATTATAGTAATAAGTACTATAGAGAATCAGGAAAGAGGGATAGGGGTAAAGGTGGGGGTGGGGTTGTTTGCAATTTTAATTAAGTCAGAGAAGGCCTCTCAGAGAAGGAGCTACCTGGACTTCCTTGGGGAAGTGTTCCAAGCAGAGGGAAGGCCAGTGCGTCTGTAGCACAGTAGGCACGCAGGAGAGGGAGAGATGAGTCTGGGAGGTGACAGGAGCAGGCCATACAGGGTTACCTGGACCATGGTGAAGACAGGGCCTGAGCAGAGGAGGGTCCTGCCTTTTGTGTTGTAGTGGGTTGAACTGTGGCCTCAAAAAAGATATATCTGATGTGGGCATTACCCCTGGAACTTGTGAATGTGACATCTACAAAGGGTCCTTACAGAGAACAGACTGACGGTTGCCAGAGGGGAGGTGAAAAGGTGAAGGGATTATGAAGTACAAATTGGGCCCTGGCCAGTGTGGCTGATTAGTGGCAGTCTGTGCACAGAAGTGTCTCTCTCACATCGATGTTTCTCTCTCTCCCCCTCCCTCCCTTCCACTCTCTCTAAAAATCAATGGGAAAAATATCCTCCAGTGAGGATTAACAAACAAACAAAAAGAAGTACAAATTGGTAGTAACAGAATAGTCACAGGGATGTAAAGTACAGCATAGGGGAGATAGTCAGTAATATTGTAATAACTATGCAAGGTGCCTGGTGGGTACTGGAAATATCAGGGGAGCACGTGATCAAGTATATGGTTGTCTAACCACTATGCTGTACACCTGAAACTAACACAAAATAATATTAAATGTAAACTGTGATTGAAAAATAAAATTTAAATTAAAAGAAAAAAAAGTCTTTGCAGATCTAATCGAATAAAGGATTATCTGGGTGGGCCCTAAATCGAAGGACAAGTGTCTCTGAGAGACAGAAGAGATTGGAGTGATGTAGCCGTAAACCCAGATATGCCTTGAGCCACCAGATTCTGGGAGAGCCAGGGAACAGAATCTCCCCTAGAGCCTCTGGAGGGTGGGGGGGCCATGGCCTCGCTAACACCTTCATTTTGGAGTTCTAGCCTCCAGAATTGTGAGAAGAAACTTCTGTTGTTTTAAACCACCCTGATTGTGGTAACTTGTTAAGGCCACATGGACAACTGGTGTGGTTTGCAGGTTCCCCCTGGCTGTGTGGTGAGCAGACTTGGGGAAGGGGGTACAGGAGCTGGAGCAGGGAGACCAGGGTGGAGTCAAGGTGGACAGGACCAGGGTGGGGGCAGCCACTAGAAGATTGGATGGAGTCTGGTTACATTTTAAAGGTGGAGCTGATGGGATCTCTAATCCAATTGGATGCAGAATCCAGGTAAAGGACGGAGTTGAGGGTGACTCCAGGGGTTTGGGCCTGAGCAACTCAAGGATGGAGATGCCAGTAGCTGAGCTAGGGAAGATTAAGGAGGAGCAAATTTGAGGAAAAGAGCAGGAATAAATAAAGAATGAATGGCCCTAGCTGGTTTGGCTCAGTGGATAGAGCATCAGCCTGCGGACTTAAGGGTCCCCGGTTGGATTCCAGTCAAGGGCACATGCCCAGCTGCGGGATTGATCCTCAGTACGGGGTGTGCAGGAGGCAGCCAATCAATGAGTCTCATCATTGATGTTTCTATCTCTCTCTCCCTCTCCCTTCCTCTCTGAAATCAATAAAAATATATTAAAAAACAACTATCCAGGTGGATCCTTCAAACTAAAGGATTAATACATATCAAGCGCACAGAATGGGCATGTAAGAGGTTCTGAATAAATGTGATGTGTCAAGTCTAACAGGCAAAAAAAAAAAAAAAGAAAGAAAGAAAGAAAAAAGGCATCATCATTACTATCCCCAACTCCAGCCAAGGTGGTTGCAGTTCAGTTGCTATTTAATTTTTAAAATGCACATAGGACGTCTATGGAAATTAAAATATGAGGCTCAGGCTCCTAGCTGGAGTGTCCTCCCCCCACATTCTAGTCTTCAGAAAAGGACTGTGAATTCAGCTGGAGAAGTATCGGGCGCTCCCACCCCAGGTCCCAGGGGAGCAGGCAGGATGAACTGAAGGGCTGGAGCAGCAGGGCTCCGAGCCAGGCTGGCAGGTGCTGGCATTGTCCTCAGCTGGTCTCCTGTGTTCCCAGGTTCCTAGAAGCCCCCACGGGGCTCCAGTGCAATGACCAGGCTGGTCCTTATGCTCCCCTTCCTTGCACCTCTCCCGCCCATGGAATGTCCTGTCCCCTTGACCTGTGCCCTCCCTGCTTGTGTGACACCACAGACCGCAGGAAAGGAGGAAGCAAAACCCACAAGGCTTTTGAGACACATTGGTACAGCTCCCCTCCTGGGTGAGGGGGTGGGGTTGGGAAGATTTGATCCCTCCTCCACAGCTTTGGATTGGAGAGTCCAGGGTTCAAATCCCACACTGTCACTTCCTTCAGGAGTCACCTCAGGCTGGGGGCTTTGCTTCTCTGAGCCCTGCTGGCCTCATCTATAAAATGGGATCATCTTACAGTTTAGACACTGTCTGGGGCACAGTGGCTGGGGGATCTCCAAATGGTATATGGGGGTGGGTCTCAAAGTCCCAGAGCCCCGCATCCAGGTCTCAGCTCTGTGTGTCACTGGGAAAAGAGGCTCCCTTCTCTGAGCCTTACTTTCATTCTCAGATAGTGGGCGACTTATATACCAACCTCACATTTGCTGGGAAGTCAATGAATCCATCCACGGCAGGCAGGTAGCACAGCACACTTCCGATAGAAGCTGGCTGGTGAGAACTGTATGTCCCCTATTTGATCACAGATAATCTTGTGTGTCCCCTGAAAAACGAAGTCTGTGTCTGGTTTATTCCTCTACCCCCGCTCCCTGCCAGTGCCCAGCATACTGTACACTCAAGAAATGTCTGTTAAAAACAGAAGAAATGGAATAGAATGGAAATCTCTGAGAAAGGATTTTCTTAGCTGTCTCTCTAGTCCTTGTGACACTTGTTTTATATACAGTGATAACCAGCTTGTGTTCTAAGCCCAGAACAGATGGAGTAGGAGCAGGTCATAGCATCTCAAACTGAGAGTAAAATTCAAGGTTGATTCAAGCCATCTGAGTGCAAAGGAGGGTGGGGGCCACTTAGCTGCTGAAGCACACGTGAAGCACCCACAAACCCATGGACCTCCCATGTGGCTCAAACTGAAATGTTCTCGTGTTTAAAGGAGCCAATTTTCCCTTGATCATGCAGGCCTCTTTGGACTGAACAATCAACTGTCTGTGGTTAAGTCTACAGAAAACAAAACAGAGCATTGGTTTTGTAAACTTTTTTGTTTTTGTTTTTAGCAGTAGAATCTTTATTTCAAAAGACTCCTCCCTAGAAGGTGCCTCGCCTGAAAAACAATCAAATAGGTCAAAATAAAACAAATAAAACCCATCATGAATGGTGAATACTTCTGATTTGGAATTCAAAGTCTAAGCTGTCCCCTCCCTGTTCAAAACCCCACTGTGGGTTCCCATTGCCTTCAGGACAAAGTGCCATGCCCTCTAGGGACCCCACCATTGCAGATCCAGGTCCCCCTCTGACACCAAAGCCATCTCCAACTCTCACCTCCTCCCTGAACTCCACTCTGGAAGTCTCATGGCCTTCTAGATACGTCCCTCAAGGTGTCCCCAACCCCCTTACACCGCTATGTCCCCAACTCTCCTTAGCATCTCTCCCAAATCTGCTCCTCCTCTGGGCCATTTCAAGGACAGCCGTCCTACCCATCCTTCAGGTCTCACCCTGTGTGCCAGCTCCTCCAGAAATCCCTCCCTGACTCCGAGGGAGCCCTCGGCTTCATCCTAGACGCCCCCCCCCCATGTGTCTCCTTGGCCTCCTGAGGGTCTCTCCCACCCACCCCTTATCTCTCCCATAGCTTCAACCTGGACTCTCTGGCCACCTCCTTTCCAGCCTTCACTCAACCCTTCCAATCCCCCTCCGAGTGTGACTTGCCTTCCATCCCCACTCAAAAACTCCCCGTGGGCCCCAATGTCCTCACTGTGGATCTGAGTCCTGAACGATCTTCCCGAATAACTTACTCTCCTCATCCTTGATGACGCAGCCATTTTTAATATCTTTCGGTTCCTTGAACTGAAACCACTTTTACCGCCAACCCTCCCACAGCTTCTCCTTTCATCTTGCTCACGCCTATCAACCAGAGTCCCATCTATTCCAGGCAGCTCTCCCTCACCCCCTAGTTGGTTCAGGTACCCCTTTTGGACTCTGACAGTCCCCCGAGGTTCTCCATCCTAGCCCTGACCACTCTAGGCCGTCACTGCCTGGTGATGGAGCTGTGTCTCCCACTGGACTGTGAAACCTACGAGGGCAGAGTGAGGCTGTCTCAGTCACGTTTATGTCCCCATTACCACCCAACACAGGGACAGTACATGGCAGGTGCTCAGGGGCCAATTCATTCATCTAGTTATTCAACTTGTATTTATTCAGTGAGTACCTGCTGACAAGCCCTGTCTAGAAATTGAAAATACAGCATAGAACAGAAACAAAATCCCTGGTAAAGATGGCATCTGGGGGCGGAGAGGGGGGGAGTGAAACAATAGATAAATGAGTGAAACATAAAATGTGTCTTGGAGAAAAAGAAAGCAGGGGAGGAGGATGGTGGTATTACAACAGAAAATGGTGGATATCTGAATTCAAAAATAACACAACATATCGGGGGGAAAGAGCATTATTAGCCCTGTTTTTCAGATGCAGGGCAGGGCTCAAGGAAATTACTACCTAGGTTGCATAGTGTCGGTTTGTTGGCCCGGAATTTGAACAGAGCTCAGTTCTGCTCCAGGATACTACACTGACAAACCAACTCATGGACAGCGAAGAAACAGAATGTCTTTTCCTTGCAGCTCCGAGGGAGGCCTGTGCCTGTGAAAGTGCAGGATGTGGGGCTAGAAGGTAGGGTTCCTTATGTTTATCAAACCAGGCACTGATCTAAGCAGTTTATACATTTAATTCTTTTTTTTAAAGCCCCATTTAACAGATAAGGGAACTAAAGACCCAGAGAGATTGTCATTGGCACAAAGGGACACAACCAGGAAACAGTGGAGCCAGGATTTGACCTCAATCTGCCTCAGGCCCAAGGGGTGGACAGGTGCCTGTCCTGTTGTTTACTATCTGCAGTTCTGTAGATGCCCCCCCTCCTCCCTCCCCAACAGCAGATGAACCCAGAGGTGGCTCTGGCCTCTCAAAAACTACCAATATCCCTTCCCCTCCCAATCTTTGAGGGGGACATTTGATGCGTCCTCCAAATAGAAAGGATATATGAGTGCAGCTTTAAGAAGAGGACTCTGGATCTCCTTCCAACCAGGCTGCTCTTGCCAATCCATCCTTGGTACTTTGCCGCTGCTTTGGGTCACATCATGTCACATCAAATGGTGTCCCTCTTCTCCGCCAAATCCTCCAGTGGCTCCCGCCCACCTCACTCAGAGCCAAGCTGATGGGCCCTCAGCACTCCACGGACCTCATCCTCCAGCCCTCTCCTCCCTCACTGGCCTCCTTGCTACCCCTTAAATATTCCATGTTCTTCCCTCAGGGCCTTTGTATTCACTGTTCTCTCTGCCTTAAGGGAGAGCCACGCCACTCTCCCTTAATCTGGGTCTTTGTTCAAACATCACCATATCAGAAAACCTTTTCTGACCACCTTATTTAAAACTACAACCTTTATCATGCAGTCCCCACCCCCCTCCTAAAACATCCTACAATCTACTTCCCTGTTTCTAATTGTCTCTTGTCTCTGCTAGATTGTAAACTCCATGGGGCCAGAGATCTCTAGGTTCGTTCACTGATGTGTGCCCAGTGCCTAGCACAGGGTTGGGCATGTAGAACATGCTTTCTAAATAGTTGCTGAGTGAATAACTTGTGTTTTCATTCCCGTGTTGCAGGAATGAAACTGAGGCACAGGCACATTAAGCTATCTGCCCAGGTCATGCAACTATTTAAGTACGATATGCTAGAATCGCCCGACGGGCATGGCTCCGTGGTGGAGTGTCAGCCTATGAACCAGGAGGTCACAGTTTGATTTTGGTGGAGTGTCAACCTATGAACCAGGAAGTCACACAGTTTGATTCCCGGTCAGGGCACATGCCCTAGGTTTCGGGCTCAATCCTCAGTAGGGGGCATACAAGAGGCAGCCGATCAATAATTCTCCCTAACCATTGATGTTTCTATCTCTCTTTCCCTCTCCCTTCTCCTCACCATTGATATTTCTATCTCTCTTTCCATCTCCCTTCTCTAAAATAAAAATATATATATTAAAAAAAATAAATGCTAGAATCTAAAAAAAAATATATTAAAAAAAAATAAATGCTAGAATCAAGGTTGGAACCAGGGTGTTGCAGATCCCAGGGACACACCACTAGCCACTGTCCTACACTGCCTCTCGCAGGCAAGCTGACTAAATAAGATACTTACCATTCTACCTGGGGACTCAGGGTTGCTGACGTTTGACTGAGGTGTGGTGGGACCTGCCTCATCTCTCTGTATCCTCAATTCTAGAAGTCAAGGGAGGTCTGGGTCTAAGCGTCCTCTAGTCTCCCCCCAGCCCCCACGCCTTCCTCAACTCACACCACTGTACCAGCTAAATGCTCTCATTTTTTGGGTAAAGATCACTCAGTCCAACAAGGTGAAGAGATAAGGATTAACTATTTACGTGAGCAAGATTCGTGATGGCTGATGGGCCACCCCCTCAAGTGTGGTGCTGTGGCAGATGTGAGGACAATGTGGAGATCGTGATGTGGGGTGGCTGCCATGGCAGAGGGTATCTGCATGGTATACGGTGTGTGACTGACGCCATCGCAATGATGAAGAGGTGGGGGCAGGGAGAGAGCAACAATGAGGAGGTGATGAAGGTGACTGGACGAGGGTGAGAGTGACATGGTTACTAACAATATTAGCCCAAATCACCATGTCAAGCTGGACATAACACAAGAATAAACTGGCAGAATCCTCCCAATCACCCCTGATTTAGGTGTCCTGTGTGCATTTCATAGAGGAGGAAGCTTGGATTGCAAAGGTGTGACTGGTAGCCAAGGTTACCCAGAAGTTTAGTGGGGGAGCTGGATTCTGGCTCTACCCCGCATGGTGGTGAGTATGTGACACGGGCAAATGCTGGAGATGTGGAGGGAAAGAACCCTGTAAGGCAGTGTGGCTCCTTACGGGGAAAACCAGAAGCATGAGGCATGGACGGTGACAGCTAGAGGAGCAAACGTGACATGGGAGAGATGGTGACACAGGGCGAGGATAACACAGGGGAACATGAACGCGATTTAAGGTGAGGGTGACAGGAGACGTGCGAAGGTGACACGGGTGTATGATGACAGTTTAGCTGGCGACATAAGAAGCCGATGGCGACTACAAGGCACAACTGTGCGCTATGGTGGCAATGGGCGCTTAAAGGGGACAACAGCGAGTTAAGGGGGTTCATGGCGACAGAAGGAAGGTGATAGCGAAAGAGGGGGAATGGTGACAATTTAAGCGGGATGCGACGTAAGGGGAGGAATGGCGATATAAAAGGACCGAGAACAACATAAGGGTAGAGACGCATTACCGACACGAGGTGACAACACAAGGAGGGCAGCGGAGGCGCCGCGCCCCCAGATCGCACAGTACCTGCACTGCCCGCTCCCACTCCAGCACCCAGCCGGGCACGAACCCTCGGTGTTGGAGCTGGGCCCCACACCCCCGCTGTGCGCAGGCGCACTCTGGCTGGAATGCGGGTCAGCGTGGGCCTCGCTTGTGCGTTTCTGATTGGCCGCGCTCCTCGCTACTGCAGGGCGGGGGGAAGTGCCTTGGAGACTGTGAGTGATCACGTGACGGCTGCCGCCTTACTCTCGTTGGTGGCGGCCCTGGCGGCTAGAGCGGCCGCGGGCGGGTCAATCTCGCTTCCGGCGGCGGGAGCGGTGCTTTCGGGATGGACCTCCGGGCTAGGGGAGGGGGGAGTCTGAC
>NW_005360548.1:1076567-1077947 GCF_000412655.1 Myotis brandtii
AGGGCCAGGTGAGGCGTGGGCCGGGAGAGGTGGGATTGGGCAGGAAACGGTGGGGATGGATGGCATCCAGGCTCACTGGCGCTGCGTTGCGGTCCTGGATAAACGACTTTTTTCTTTGAACCTCAGTTTCCTCCTCAGTAGAGTGGGGGATCAGTATCTGACTATAGCTTCCTCCTTCTGGTTTGGAATGAGAAGTCAGCTCGCGCTTGGCGGAGCCCCTCGCTCTGCGCCTGGCACTGTGCTCACTCGTTAATATACTATTATTGTTAGGTGTGATGATGATGTTTGTGCTTGGCGGGGAAGATCTGGATGTGGGAACGTGGAAGATTGTTGGACTTGGAAGCCAACAGATTTCAGTTCAAGTCTCAGCTCCCCTAGCAGTGGGCCTGTGCCTTCGCCTCTCTGCGCCTTATTTCTGCAGTGAGGGCTAGTAGTCCGAATATCATAGGGTCCTTGTGAGGATGCTGACGAACGTGCGTGTAAAGCTCCTAGCACAGGGCCTGGGACAGTATTGAGTAGAACTCGCTAGACTCATAATAATGATTTTGAGAGTCATTGTTGTTGCTGGGACTTCCAAGGCAGTAAAAGGAGGGAGGAAGCTCAAAGACAGCAACAGGAACAACCTGGAATCTGGAGTCAGGGAAATCGACATCCTGCCACTTACAAATATTCCAAATCCCACGATTTTTCTTTTTCTTTGAAACTACTGATGCATTTTCCTCCAGTCAGTTAACTTGAGAGAAGGAAAAGTGGCCTGGCTGGCCATGAGAAAGGAACTCTTCACTTGAAATACAATGGAAGCAGAACAGTCCATTAAATTGAGTGTGATTCCATATTGTCAGGTACATGGAACTCATCAAGTTACCTAATACTCGGTTCCCAGCTCACACTTTGCATAGGACTAGTATAAGTCAGTGACTGTCCTTTCCTTTTCCTAGCTCACTGAAGATTTATTTATTTTATTTAATGCACACAGATCTCCTGCCGAGCATTGTTCTAAGTCAGTGGTTCTCAACCTTGGCTGCACATTAGAATCACCTGGGAATCTTTTTAAAATCCTGATTTCTGGGCCTCATCCTCCGGAAATTCTGTTTCTTTGTTACTAATGTTGTGGCCCCACCCCATAACAAAGAAACAGAATTTCCGGAGGATGAGGCCCAGAAATCAGGATTTTAAAAAGACTCCCAGGTGATTCTAATGTGCAGCCAAGGTTGAGAACCACCGTCTTATAAGAACTCTTGTGATTATATTGGTCCCACCTGGATAATCCAGGATACTCTCCCCATCTGAAGATCCTCAACTTAACTACACCTGCAAAGCCTCTTTTGCCACATCCTATGTAATCCTATATAATAAAAGGCTAATATGCAAATTGTCCCC
>NW_005360548.1:1079944-1097891 GCF_000412655.1 Myotis brandtii
CAGCCCTCCTGTAGTTCTGGATGATGTCTGTTTTGTCTTTTCGTTGTATTTTTGAATTTGTTGTGGGAGGCAGCAATTTCCGGTGTTTACCTATGTCGCCATCTTGGTTTCTCTCTGAACTCATTTACTCTTAAGAATAGATACTCTTATCATTCTTATTTTATAACCAAGGGAAGTGAAATCCAGAAAGGTTGCCCTGCCTGCGTGGCTCCGGCACCGGCGTGGCTCAGTGGTTGAGCGTCAACCCATGAACCAGGGGGTCACAGTTCAGTTCCTGGTCAGGGCATATGCCTGGGTTGTGGGCTTGATCCCCAGTGTGGGGCGTGCGGGAGGCAGCTGATTAATGATTCTCTCTCATCATTGATGTTTCTTTTTAAATATATATATATATATATGTGTTTATTTATTGATTGATTGATTTCAGAGGGGAAGAGAGAGGGAGAGAGAGATAGCAACAACCTGGGCATATACTCTGACCGGGAATCTTGGTTCATAGGTTGACGCTCGACTATTGAGTGATGCCAGCTGTGCTCATCATTGATGTTTCTATCTCTCCCTTTCCCTTCCTTTCTGAAATCAATTTAAAAAAAAAAAGAAAGAAAGAAAATTTAAGCCCCAGAGTATGGGTTAGGAAGTGGTAAATTAAGATTTGGATCCACACCTTGTAAGGGCTTAGCACAGGTTATCTAGTATATGGCAATTACTTGAGTTTTGGGAGTGGTCATTTTTCCATTATTATTAATGTTATAATTTTCACCATTCAGAGAGTCAGCGCTGGAGATGGGCTTTTAATGGTGGAGAGAGGAAACTGAGTCCAGCAGGGAATTCTGCAGCTGTAGGAGGATACCAGTACTTAAAGGCTTCTGGTAAGCGTTAACTGAAACCTTGCAAAGACAGATCACAGTGCCTGCTCATAGTAATCCCTTGACCAGCATTATCATAGCCATTGGACTGACTTGGGTTCAAGTCCTGGCCCTGTAGTTACTTATTGTGTGACCTTGGAGCTGCCATTCTCATCTGTAACATGGGGATCGTTTTTACTTTCTTCCCCTGTGGTTGTGAGGAATCACTGAGATATGTATATACTCAGTCCCTAGCACGTGAACATTCAGTAGGAGCTACTGCATGGGCACTGGAATCAGGGAGAACTTGTTTTTGAATCCCAGTAAAGCCATTTGCTAGATGTGGCATTTGGCAAATGACTGCACTTCAATGAGTTGGTTTCTTTCATTGATTAAAATGGGTCTGATGCTAGTCCTCACTCATGAGGAGGTTGTGAGGCCTCAGCATGATGCCTGGCTCTGGTCCTGGTATATGAAATGTTTTTCTGTCTGACTCATTGAAGCCTCTTCTTGCCCTGCCCTTTGAGAGATGCAGGTATGTTATCTTTGTCCACTAGTAAAATCCAGGAGGGAAAGTGGGTGTTAGAGCGTCAAGTACAGGGTGGAATGATGTCTGTGATCATGTTCATCAAAGGATGCAGCAGGAGCCAGGGAAAGGCAGATGAATCCTAGCTGGCGGCAGAGGAGAGAATCTCACGAGTGGGGACTTAGGGGAAGCTTCACAAAGCAGGCAGCAGCAAAGCAGAGTGAGAAGGGCTTGCCAGGAGAACAGGAGAAGATAAACATTCCAGGCACAAGTGACATTCTGTGTGAAAACTGGGAGGTAGGCAAAGCCCCCGAGTGTTAGAGGAAAGGCTGGGGTGGGCAGCCTGGGAGTTAAGAATAGCCCAGGCTTGGTGAGCATCAGACAGTGTCTCAGGTGCTTTGTACATAGAAACTCACGGCATTTGTCTAAGGCAGTGGTCGGCAAACTCATTAGTCAACAGAGCCAAATATCAACAGTACGATTGAAATTTCTTTTGAGAGCCAAATTTTTTAAACTTAAACTATATAGGTAGGTACATTGTTATTAACTTAATTAGGATACTCCTAAGGCTTAGGAAGAGCCACACTCAAGGGGCCAAAGAGCCGCATGTGGCTCGTGAGCCACAGTTTGCCCACCACGGGTAAGGTAAGTAATGTTTGTATCTTCCCGGTTTACAGATGGGAACACTGAGGCTCGACGTGTAATTTGCCAAGGCCATACAGCTAGTAAGTGGTAGAGCCAGATATGAGCCCTGCAGTCTGGTTACAGAGTCCTTACTCTTTTACTACTTCTGTTCAGCCATCAGAATGCAGGGGGGAGGGAGGCAGATTGAGTGTGCTGGACAGAGGGCCTTCTGCACCCCATAGAGGAGGTGGACGGGGATGAGGGCGAAGGGTCACAGTTGGGGGCTGGGGTGGGTGGCAGGGAGCAGAGGGGAGGGTGAGGGCAGAGGAAATGGAGGATACGGCAGGGTCAGAGAAGAGGATGGGGGCTAAGTGGGAAGTCTGGGCCAGGGCAGTGTGGGACGGATGTTCCTGGAGTCAGATAGCATCGAATCATCAGGAGAGAAAGTTACTTCCTTTAGTTTCTTTTCAGTGCTGCTGTTAATGTCCAGGAGAAAGTTTTCATTGGTGCTAATATGTCTCTAACACCTTTCTAGCACCTGCTAATCTCTTAGGTGAAAATTGGCTTTTCATTTCTTCTCTGAGGCCCCTCATGATTTGGTGCCCCACCTGTCTGCCCTTGTCTCCTCTCACTCTCCTCCTCACTCCACTGCAGCCAGGCCAGCTGCTGCTGCCCCTCCAACATGTCAGATGGGCTCCTGGCTCAGGGCACTGGACTTCCCTTCTGCTGGAGCACTCTTCTTCTGTAAAACCACATGGCTCACGCCTCCACCACCGTTGGGTCTCTGAGTGTCACTTTAGAGTGTTCTCCCCTGATCACCCTCTTTAGGATTGCAACCTCTTTCTTCCCAGGCCCTCCATGTTTTCTCCGGGACACTGAAGGCTTTCTGACACACCACACCTTTTTTAAAAAATATTTTTATTGATTTTTAGAGAGAGAGGAAGGGAGTGGGGGAGACAGAGAGAGAAAGATCAATGTGAGAGTGAAACGGCAAAATATTGATTGGCGGCCTCCTGCATCCCCCTTCTGGGCATCAAGCCCATAGCCCAGGCATGTGCCCTGACTGGGAATCGAACCGTGACCTCCTGGTCATAAGTTGATGCTCAACCACTAAGTCACACCGGCCAGGCTGACACACCACATCTTAACTATTCTGCTTGTTTCCTCTCTGTGTCCCCCTTTCCCCTTTCCTTACCTAAATGCCAGGCTCGGTGTTTTTGTTCACCTCAGTATCCCTAGCTCCTAGAACAGTGCTTCACACATAGTAGATGTGAAGCACACAGGTTTTGAATGAATGAATGAATGAATGAATGAATATTTATGGTTAAAGTCTTGGGTAGGGGGTGTCTTTTTCCCTCCTCTTTTTCCTTTTTTTCCCCTTCCTCTCTTTTTCTAGCTAGAGACTTTTGAGGTGTGTGGAATAGAGCTGTGGACATTTGCTGTCCCTGGGCCTTGTCCCAGGCAAAAGTGATAGCGGTGGTGGCAGCTCTGTCCCAGGCTGACTTCCTGCCAGCTGCTCCAGTCTATTCCTGGGCTCTGAGCCCCCAGTCCAGGAACTCTCCTCTGGCAGGCAGATAGGCAGCGAGAGAGGGACAAGCTCTCACAGCCGGTGGCAACTCATGAGCCCTCTCCCCTTGTTCTCTCTTCCAGGCTCCAGGGAGCTGCGTGAGGGCCAGGGCGACAATGGTCTCAGTGACAATGGGTGAGTCTGTGGACTTCTCTCGGGGCCCCCTCTCCCCCCTGCCCTTTTTGGAGTATGACCTTGTTGGGGAAGACGTGGTGGGGGAGGGAGGGCCAGTCACAGGCAGGAACAGCTGTACTGGAGGTCCATGGAGGTGGGGCCAGGCCTGCTCAAGGCCTACCCGCTTCCTCTCTGTATCTTTGCCTCCTGCAGCCTCGTTTAGCCATAAAGAACTTGGGTATTGAAGTCCAGCAGACTCCCACATGGCCTCTCAGAGCCTCAGTTTTCTCGCCTGTAAAATGGAGATACTAATACTTCCTACAACCTGGGATGTAATAAGGATTAAGGAGGTTATCGCATGTAAAATCCTGGGCATAGTTTTTTGCAGTTCCTTTTGCTTTAGGCAGCTAGCTACTCCCAACCTATGTGGTACTTTTTTCCCCTTAAGAGCTTGATTGATATACAGTTTATATTTTGTACAATCACTTGTTTAAAGGCTACAATTCAGTGGTTTATATACATATCTTTTTCTTTTAAAAAAATATATTTTTATTGATATCAGAGAGGAAGGGAGAGGGAGAGAGAGATAGAACATGAATGATGAGAGAGAATAATTGATTGGCTGCCTCCTGCACACCCCCACTGGGGATCGAGCCCACAACCTGGGCATGTGCCCTTGACTGGAATCAAACCCAGGACCCATGAGTCCACAGGCCAATGCTCTATCCACTGAGCCAAACCGGCTAGGGCTACGTATCTTTTTCTATTCGCAGATTTGTGCAACCATCACCACAGTCGATTTCTTTCAAAACATTTTCATCTCCCTCCAAAAACCCAATGTCCATTAGCAGTCACTCCCTCCACCCCGGACCCTGGCTCCACTAACCCACTAATCCACTTTCTGCCTCTATGGATCTCTACATTTACTGTTCTGGACATTTCATTAAATGGAATCATTACGTGGTGCTTTTTGATACTTAGACAAAAGTGCCTGCTTTTGGCTGATGGAAAACAGAGCGCCCTGGCTAAGCAGGTGCCTAGAGCCCATGCAGAATAGAAGGCACCTTTTCCTCTGGGCAGGAGCCCACCTTTCTCAATTAGAGATACAGGCCTATGGCCTGGTGGGCAGGGGCCTCCTAGGGAGAGGTGTGGCTGTGCGTTTGTGCCGAGCCCTGCACTGCCACCTATGAGACATCTGACCTGGAGTGTGTCTCTTTTCCTGCACTGAGCCTCAGTTGTCTCAAGCAAAATGAGCACAGCAATACCAAATTTTTTCTAATCTCAACTAGCATTGCCCAACCCCCAACTGGTGTGGCTCAGTTGGTTGGAGTGTTGTCCTGTGCACTGAGGGGTTTCGGGTTTGATTTGATATTTCTCTCACTCTCTCCCCCCCGATCCCCGCCCTCCCTTCCTATCCCTTCCTTTCTCTAAGCATGTCCTTAGGTGAGGATTAAAATAAACAAACTAGCATGGAATGTTGGATGTAATATTATTTACCATGAGAAAGAAAAAGAATGTTGCCAATTAAACTGGCAGCCTGGCTGGGGTGGCTCAGTGGTTGGCATTGACCTATGAATTAGGAGGTCACGGTTTGATTACCTGTCAGGTCTGTCAAGGCACATGCCGGGGTTGGGGGCTCGATCCCCAGTAGGGGGCGTGCAGGAGGCAGCCAATCAATGATTCTTATCATTGATGCTTCTATCTCTCCCTTTCCTTTTCTCTCTGAAATCAATAAAAATATATTAAAAAAAATAAAACAAAACAAAAGACAACTGTGGCACACCATCGATTGTGAGGTAGATCCTGGTTTCAGAGATATGAAAAATGAAAAAAAAGATTTTACTTGAAATCAATGATCTTACCTAACACCGGGCCTAACAGAGCAGGGTCAGTGTGAAGGTCACACCCAAGAAAACAAGAAAGACGTTTAGAAACAGTAAGCCAGGGGCGAGGTGCCCACCCTCCCCCTGCCTGCTTCCTCATTGGCAAAGTGGGGGAATCAATGCTGCTTAACCACGGTTGTCAGGCAGGCGTAATTCCATCATCTGTGTAAAGCACTCAGCCCAGGGCCTGGCATTTGATAAGCATTTAATTTGTGGGAGCCGTTGCTGTTGTGGTTTTGCTGCGGCTGTTCTCTAAAGAGAATAATGTGAGTAATGAGTCCTGTCCACCCCCACCAGCCACTTCTGAGTGGATCCAGTTCTTTAAGGAAGCCGGCATTCCTCCGGGACCTGCTGTCAATTACGCTGTGATGTTTGTGGATAATAGGTAAGGGGCACCGAGGGGATGAGCTGAACTCGGGGAGAGGTGGGAGGAGACAGGGAACTGGCTGGCCCACCCGCCCTGGTCCACCGTGGCCTCACTGCTGACCCTCCCCTGCAGGATCCAGAAGAGCATGCTGCTGGATCTTAACAAGGAAATCATGAATGAGCTGGGCGTGACTGTGGTGGGCGACATCATTGCCATCCTCAAGCATGCCAAGGTGGTACACCGCCAGGTGGGTGCTCTGTGCCATCTCTGTTCCTGGGTTTGGGGAGGGGCGGGGCAGTGGTATAGCTGACAGGAGGCTTAGAAGCAAAGGCAGGCAGACCTGGGATCCAAGGCTGGTTCTACATTTGCTGTGTGACATTGGGCACATTGCCTAACCTCTCTGAGCCTTTGTCTATCTGTAGTATGCACATAGGCAAACCTATTTTGCAGGGTGATTGTAAATATTATATTGTATAAAGCCTAGTACAGTGTAGACAGTAGGGCTTCAGTAAAAGCTGTCTGTATTATTATTATTACTAGAGGCCCGGTGCATGAAAATTCATGCACTGGAGGGGGGGTCCCTCAGCCCAGCCTGCCCCCTCTCACAGTCCGGGAGTCCTCAGGGGCAGGAGGCGATGCCCCCGTCACACCTCTGCTGCTGCCACTGCCGGCAGCGCAAGCCTCGGCCGGCCCTGGTTACCTGAGCCTTGGGCGGCCCTGGGCAGCTGGGGGGCTGAGGGGACTGGGGGCCTCCGGAGGCAGGCACGTGCCCGGCCTTGCCGCGTGCCTGCTGCCCCGGCGGGGCTGAGGGAACTGGGCACCGCCATCTTTGAGGAGGGGGCAGTCAATTAGCATATTCCCTCCTTATTGGCTGTGGGCGCCACCATCTTTGAGGGTGGGGCAGTCACTTAGCATATTTCCTCCTTATTGGCTGTGGGCGCCACCATCTTTGAGGGTGGGGCAGTCACTTAGCATATTTCCTCCTTATTGGCTGTGGGCGCCACCATCTTTGAGGGTGGGGCAGTCACTTAGCATATTTCCTCCTTATTGGCTGTGGGCGCCACCATCTTTGAGGGTGGGGCAGTCACTTAGCATATTTCCTCCTTATTGGCTGTGGGCGCCACCATCTTTGAGGGTGGGGCAGTCACTTAGCATATTTCCTCCTTATTGGCTGTGGGCACTGCCATCTTTGTGATGGTGTGAGAGTCAATTATCATATTCCCTCTGTATTCGATGGGATTGCTAGTTGTCATCTTACTAATATAATGATCATGACCAGGTTTCTTCTCTGTCCCCAGGACAGAAGCTTCCTATGTGGGATCCAGTTGGTGACTTGGCCAACAATATGGTGGTTCCGTTCATTATTGGCCCCTCTGGTTGGCCCCTCTGGTTACAGTGTCCTTAGACCAGGGGTGGGCAAACTTTTTGACTCGAGGGCCACAATGGGTTCTTAAACTGGACCAGAGGGCCGGAACAAAAGCATGGATGGAGTGTTTGTGTGAACTAATATAAATTCAAAGTAAACATCATTACAAAAAAGGGTACGGTACAATATGGTGGTTCCGTTCATTATTGGCCCCTCCGGTTGGCCCCTCTGGTTACAGTGTCCTTAGACTAATGATTTCACCTCCCTGAGTCTCTCTGAAACAGGTTTTTGACACACCCTGCTGCATAGGATGGCTTTGGCCATCTACCAACAGTGTATGTGGCAAGGAGTGCCAGGTTTGGGGTGAAGTGCTTGTGAAGTTACGATGGCGCACACTTAACCATGTGCTTGCCATCTCTGCCCTTTATACCTATTAATTCATTTGCTCCTCCCTCCACTTGACCAAGAAGGAAACTTGCTTCAGAGCTGTACTCCAGCTTCCGCATCGCGGCTGCTGAGTTATTCTCATGTCCAGTAGCTCCCTCCATCCCAGAGATGGTCTTCATAGTTCCACCATGAGAACAAGCCCCTACAGCGAGGCTTTCTCCAGCCAGGGGCATTATCTGCGTTAGCACGGAGATGGTCACAGAGCAGCACTTTTTTTTCTTTAAACTTTTAAATTTGGGAATAATTTTTGATCTCTAGAAATGTTCCAACAATAGTACAGAAAGTTTCTATGTGTCCTTCACTCATCTTCTCCTAATGTTAACATCTTACATAGTGATGGTACATTTGTCAAAACTAAGAAATGAACAGTAGTATGCTGGCATTAACTAAACTACAGACTTTTTGGATTTCATTCATTTCCATTGATACCCTTTTCCTGTTCCAATGCCTCACTGCATTGACTGATGTCTTCTTTGTCTCTCTCTTCAAAAATTTATTTGAGAGAGAGAGAGAGAGAGAGAAACATTGATTTGTTGTTCCACTTATTCATGCATTCATTGGTTGCTTCGTGGATGTGCCCTAACTGGGGATCAAACCCACAGCCTTAGCTTAATGGGACAAGGCTCTAACCAGCTAAGCTCCCTGGCCAGGGCTAAATTTATTTTTCAATTACAGTTGACACACAATATTATATTAGTTTCAGGTGTCAACACAGTGATTTGACATGACCTTGACAGTTTTGAAGAGCACTGGTCAGGTGTTTTGTAGACTGTCCCTCAGTTAGAGTTTGTCTGATGTTTTCTCCTGGTTAGGAGTGAAATGTCTTGAAATCTTTTCTCTAGCAGCTCTGAAACCCTAGTTTGGTTTAGATTTCTGAGTCCCCTGTTCCCTCACCTCATGCCCCTGTCCCCATGGTAACCCAGGCACTTTTTTTTACAGGACATGTGCAAAGCTGCCACTGAGTCGGTGCCCTGCAGCCCTAGCCCCCTCCCGGGCGAGATTCGCCGAGGCACCCCTAGTGGTGAGTCCCATCTGCTCATTCTTACACTCCTGCAGTGAAGGGAACACACCTGGAGTCTGCAGAGGTGGCACCAAAGGCATCTGAGGCCCTCTTCTCTTAGGGAAAATTACACTGGGTGATGAGGGGCTGGTGGTAGTTCTGTCCTGTAAAGTCACTGCAAACACCGCATTAGTGAACACTGAATCATGCGCCTACGGGCAATACAAGGTTAGGTTCCTGCAAACCTCTGATCACCACATTTAAAAAAAAAAATATTTTATTGATTTTTTACAGAGAAGAAGGGAGAGGGATAGAGAGCCAGAAACATCGATGAGAGAGATCGATCAGCTGCCTCTTGCACGTCCCCCACTGGGGATGTGCCCGCAACCAAGGTACATGCCCTTGACCGGAATCGAACCTGGGACCCTTCAGTCCGAAGGCCGACGCTCTATCCACTGAGCCAAACCGGTTCGGCAGATCACCACATTTTTCCTTAGCTGATCAATACTGAACTTCTTTTATGCGTGTTTCCATTTAAAGACACTTTATTTCCTAGCTATTGTTGATTCATTAACATTGAACTGTGGTTAATAACACTATAACTCATTTCTGAACGGAGCTAATTTCACACATGTATTTTTTCCATAAGGCACATACATCAGTGCCTCCTTGCATTTAGGAACACAGACAGCATTTCAGTGCTGTGCTTAGGGGGCCGTTTTAATCAGCAAAATCATAGGCCATGGAAAGAACACTTTTTACAGTATGAGAGCTGAAACAAGAACACAGCGTGTGGCTTGTTTGACCTCAGTTGGGAGTGTGGGTGTTGGGCGATTCAAGTTTTTCGCCATTCTGTGCATGTCTGTGAATGACCACAGACGCACTATGAGTGTTAGTTTTGGAGGTTACAAGTAAATTTTAATGAAGAGGTGAATTTGAAAATATGGAATCTGTGAATGGTGAGAACCAGCTCTATTTATACTTTTGTTTCTTCATTAGTATGATAACTTAAAAAAAATTAAACCTAAAAAAATAAATAAAAACCTAAAAAATTTAACATGCATATTTGTTAGCCTTTGCTACTTAGCAAGCCACCCCAAAACTGGTTAAAAACACCAACATTTATTTCCCATGGTTTTATGACTTTGTTGGTCATTTCTGCTCTGGGCCAGCTCAGCTGGTCTCGATGGGTGATCTAGGAGACCTCAGCACACATCTGATGGCTGGCTTGATGTCAACAGGGGCAATTTGGACACATGCCTCTCATTTCCTAGCAGCTAGCTCAGGCTCATCCGTACAGTGGTGGTTGCAGAACTCCCAAAAGCAGCATGGGAAGGCAGCCCCCATTTTTCAAATCACCTCTAAGCCTCTGCTTATATAACATCTGCTCTTGTCCCATTGGCCAGAGCCAATCACATGGCTCAACTCAGAGTCATTGTGGGCAGAGCCTACCCAAAGGCATGGTCAAGGGAGGCTGAACAAATTGGGGGTTCGTTTCTGTAAACTTCTCTTACAACTTACATGCAGAAAAGGGTTCAGATTACAGCTGAATGACTTCACAGACGGGACACCATGTGGGCAGCAGCATCCAAATCCAGAAACAAGCGTGACAGTGACTCCAATCATTTCGGGTGCCCACCACCCTGACTTCTAGCAGCATAGGTTAGTTTTGCTAGTCTTTCAAGTCTATATAAATGAAAGTAGATATATGTACTCTTTGTACCATTCTGAATATCTTAAATAGTTTAAAATAAATTTTAAAAATTAATTAAAACAAAAACACTAGTGGAAAAAATAGGCAATCAAATAGTAAGAGGAAACAGGCAAAGAGGGGAAGAGTTCTCCAAAACAGCATTCCTGATGCATAGGCAATCAAATAGTAAGAGGAAACAGGCAAAGAAGGAAAGAGGGGAAGAGTTCTCCAAAACAGCATTCCTGATGTGGCCACTTGTATACACTTTATAATATCACATGTATGTGTCTGTGAGCAGCAGTCATGATGTCAGAGCACAAAGAACCTGATGTTAACATTCAGTAGAGACAGACAGTTGTTTTCCCTCTGCCTGAATGGTGCTAACTTGCCATGATAAACGCATCCCTGACTGTCCCCCTCCCACGCTGGGATTGGCCTCTGCTACTTAGCCTTACATGCTACAGCCCTCACTTATACCCTAGGACATCCCTCTCTTGTTCTACAGAAAACAGGGCCCATCAGAGACTGTCCCCCATGCCCAGAGGGAGGTCACCTCTTTTCTTGCCCCAGACCAGCTGGAGCCAGACCCACATTCCCAGGCCTGGCTGAGTGATCCCCGCTCTGAACCCCAGTTCCCTTGTCTGTAAAGTTGGTTATCAGTAGGGTCTGCCTAGCACAGATGTTGGAGGTTTGGTGGTAGTGTTCATCTTTTCAGTAGATGCTTATCGAGGGCTGTGAAGTGCCAGAAATGTTGTGGGCACTGGGGATACAGCAATGAACAGGCAATGTCTCCACAGGGAGCTTGCATGCTCTGGGAGAATCCACCAGTAAACAAATAATGTAAGTTAATGTCGAGCAGTAATAAAGGCTATGAAGAAAGAGAAAGTGTGGTGTAGGGTAAGGGAGTACAGGTTGATGGGTGGTCTGGAAAGCTTTCGCTAAGGAGACCATCTGAGAGGAGACCTGCGTGAAGAGGCAGAGCAAACCTGTTGGCACTCCGGGAACTGCGTGCCAGGCCAAGGGAACAGCTTAGCTGAAGTGGAGCGTGGAGGGGAGGGTCGAGGTCCGTGCGGGGCTGCATAACTCACTGATGGGTGAAGTATGGTAAGGACCAGTCTGGTCTTGGGTCTCAGGAAAGACCCTCAGGGCAGGGAGGGGTAGGCTAGTTCCTGGAAAGACTGGCCCACCCAATCCCCAGACATCCCCACAGGAGGACAGCACAGTCACAGAGGAACTCTGGCTGCTCCTTCCCCATTCAGTCCCAAGGCTGGCCTCCAGCCGGCCTCCCTCCCAGAGCCCGCTGAACTGGACTCTCCCCTTTCCTCCCTGCAGCCGCCTCCCGAATGATTGCCAACAGCTTGAACCGAGACTCCCCACCTGGAACTCCCCCCAGACGGCCAGATACCAGCGCCTCTAAGATCTCTGTCACCGTGTCCAATAAGATGGCAGCAAAGAGTGCCAAGGCCGCTGGTGAGCAGACTCGGGCAGGTGGTGGGAGGAGCTGGAGGTGAATGTGGGTTGGCAGGTGGGGGTCATGTTCCCAGCGTTGTGAGTGCCTGAAGGCTACCAGGTTCAAAGGGTTTGTAATTGATCAAGTCACTGCACCTCTAGGGGCCTTGCTCTCCACGTCTATAGAATGGGGCTGGGGGTACCCTACCCAGAGGACAGTCAGAAGCACTTGAGATGATGTATATAAGCACACGTGCACTGTGGTTCAGTCTTTTTAATTTTATTTTATTGTGGTAAGAACACTTAACATGAGGTCTACCCTCTTAACAAAGTTTTAGGTGTACACAGCAGTACTGTTGACTATAGGTGGTTCAGTCTTTTTTAACAGATGTTCACTGAGCCCCGCACTGTGCCCGGCCCTGTGCTTGATGCCTGGGGTCAAAGGTAAAGAAGCTACTGTTTCCTCTCAGCAGCCAGAGGGATCTTTCAGAACCCTCAGCCAGATCTTTTCACACCTTTGTCTAGAACTCTCCAGGGCTTCCCATTATTCCAGCAATAAAATCCAGTCCTAATGTGGATTCCTCTCTTGTGTCTCTTCCCCTAGCTCGCTGCCTCCGGCCCCCTGCAGCTCCTTCCCCCTGTGGGGCCTTTGTCCCGTGTTCCCTTCTTCTGGAGCATGCTTCCTCTGCAGACTTCTGTGCCTGGCCTCTGCTCCTCTAGGTCTCAGCTTGAAAGCTGGGATTGGGACTCTGGCCTTAGGGCTCTCAAGCCCCCTCTGTGCTGCCGCTTCCCCCCTTTGTTGGACCCAGCCCACAACAATGATGTTGGCACAAGTGGAACCTGAGGCCCAGGGAGGGGGCTTCGTAATCTGACCCCCAGCCCCATCATGCCCTGTCCACCATTTTCACACCCTGCACGCTCCCTTTTGCTGCGGGCGTTTGGAAGTGCCCCAACCCCCTTCTGGCCTTGTGATTTGCATGCCATGAGAAAGAAAGTTAAAATTACTTTCTAAAGTATTGAAAAGATAGCCTGGGAGGACTGGCGCTCTTCCCCCTCGACACATTTGAGGGGATTCTTTTTTGTAAAAATGGAGTTAAAATTTAGTTATATACAGATTGTAAGTTTACGACTTGATTAATTTTTGGAAGGTGAGCACACCTGTGAAACCACTGCCTGGTGGGGCTCCGTAACCTTCCCTCCCAACCCAGGTCTGAGGGGAGTCTGGGCTGGGAGGTGAGCCTTTTTGGGGTGGACAGAGCCGCAGAGAATGGGAGGCCCACCGCAACCTGGGTGTCCGAGTGCCTTCTGCCCTGTCTGGCTCAGACCTCTGAGTTTCTCGGTGGTTCAGAGTCAGTGGTGACAGGGGTTGTTGGGAAAATAAGGGGTTCCAGTCATGCGGATGCATGGAGATAAAGGGCACATATGTGCCCTCTGCAGGGCATCTAGTCCCTATCCTGGGAGAACATTCTATCCTGAAGGCGCTCAGCCACACCCTCTTCCCCAGCTGCCCTGGCCCGCCGGGAGGAGGAGAGCCTGACTGTTCCCACCAAGCGACGCAGGGTCACTGCTGAGATGGAGGGGAAATACATCATCAACATGCCCAAAGGCACCACCCCCCGGACCCGCAAGATCCTTGAGCAGCAGCAGGCGGCGAAAGGTACTGGCCTGGCAGGGGTGTGCGCTGGCATAGCCTGTGCTTCCCTTTCGGTCTCATCCCACTGGCAGTGGCGGAGAAGCAGGCTCTAAAGGGATTCATGGGGTACTGGAACCAATCCCCCTCAAATACTGAGGGATGGCTATGCTCATTCTTGCTAATGGTTGTTTAATATTTCCACAGTATTTATATATCATATCAAGCTTTCTGTTGGTGGCTATTTAGGTTGTTATTTAGAGAGAGAACGTGTTACCAATTCATCAGATTTTCTCAGAGGCCTGTGACCCCAAAAAGAGTGAGAGGGCCAAGTAGTGATCAAGAACTCTTCCCGCACACACACCTGATGAACTTGCACTAGGTCCAAGGAACATATATCAATTTTAGTTCATCCTTCCCCCAGTTAACACCAGCCAGGAGCCGGTGGGTTAAGGTCAGTGTTAACCAACAAGTGTAGACAAAGCCTAACTGGGCCCAGTCTGTGCCTATTGTACCAGCGCTGCTTGGGGTCTAGGCTGCCATGTTGTCCCCTCCCTTGTCTGCACATGTTCACCCGGGTCTGGGCCACAGGGGCCACTCATCCGGTGCTCAGTGATGGCCTTGCTTCCCTCCAGGTCTCCACAGGACGTCTGTGTTTGACCGCCTCGGTGCCGAGACCAAGGCAGACACGACGACAGGCAATAAAGTGAGTTGGAGACTGGGGAGCCACTCGGGGCTCTCAAATTCTTGTCCTCCCTGGGTGTTGTTCCTGACACTTCCCACATCTCACCCCTGGCATACCCTGGGCCCATCTCAGGGCAGAAGACAGGGAAAAAAATGTCCAGCCCGGGGTCTGGCTGACTCCTGGATGCTGCCCTGTCCCAAACCACCCTCAGCATCATCCCCCAAAGCAACCCCACTCCTGGGCCCTGTCTCAGGGACACCCCACTGTCCTCATTCTAGGCAGTGACCAGACAGATGGCGCCATCTGTCTTGCCTGCTCTGCCACCTCTCCCTGTCTGGATAGGGCAGTGGCCTCCTAACCGGTCACTGTGCAGCTACTGAGAACCCCACCAGCCCTTCTGCCACAGCAGCAGTGTGTGCTGCCACAGGACAGGCCGCCTGCCGTCCCCTGCAAGCCCTTCACAGGCTTTTCACCGGCTCAGGGTGAAGCCCTCTTCTCCCCTTGGCCCTGCAGTCTGCAGGCCCCAGGCATGGTGCGTGCGTAGGAGCACCCAGCCTGGGCCCGCTGCACAGTGTGAATCTGCCACCGCCTGGCTGCATGGCCTTGGCCACGTCACGTATGCCCTTCCTACCTTGGTTTCCTGTATAGTACCCACCGCATAGGGTGAGCCTGCGGATTAAGTGAGAGGTACCTGCATGGTGCTGTGGGGTCTGGGGTGTGGTAAGCACCCTTCAGTGTCACCAGCTGCATTTCCTGCCTCAGCCCCTCACCCACCAGGCCTCACCCGCTCTGGCCTGAGCATGATATTGGCACTCAGGTTCATGTGGCTTGAAGATGGAGCCACGTCAAGAGCTTGGCCCAAGCGAGTGCTCCAGTGATTCTTACTCTGGCCTTGGGGACTGATTCAGTCTTGAGGGTCTGGCTTAAATGTTGGTGCTTCTGAAAGCTTCCCTGAACTCTGAGAAGAGACGAGGCTTCCCTGTCTCCTGCTCTCCAGCACCCTCCTTTCCTCCACAAACGTATCACTGTCATAATTAGAGAATTACTTGTGTCATTTCCAGTGCCAGGTCTGTCTTTCCCTCTGGACTGTGAGCCCCCTGAGGACAGGGCCAGGCCTGTCTTGGGCACCCCTGTGTCCCCAGCACCACCCAGCACAGGGTACAGAGACAGGACTCAGAAAATATCTGTCAAGTCATGACCAAATTTGTCTTTTCTCTCCTGTTCATCTGTAAACCTTAGCTGAGGTCTTACCTCTTTGTGGCATGTGCTTTCTCCTCTCCTCCTTACTAGACCCACTTCTGGTCAACTCTCAGATCCCATCTCAGATGTCCCTTCTCCAGGGAGCCTTTCCTGAACTCCACCCAAGGTCAGGAGCCTCCTCTGGGCTCCCCCAGCTCCCTGACTTCCCTGCCATGGCTCTTGCCAACATCTATGTGTTACCAATGGGTGTTTCTCTCAACTTCGATCTCCAGGAGGCCAGTAGGCACAGGGGCAGCTGTCCATGAATGCATGTTGAATGACTAAATGACTCACTTGTTCTGTCTCTGATCTCCACAGCCCACGGGAGTCTTCAGCCGACTGGGGGCTACCCCAGAGATGGACGAGGATCTGGCTTGGGACAGCGACAATGACAGCAGCAGCTCTGTTCTACAATATGCCGGGGTCCTGAAGAAGCTAGGCCCGGGCCCAACCAAGGCCAGTCCCCAGCCGGTGCCGACTGTCAAAGCCAAGGCCACAAGCTCAGCGATGACGGCCAACACCCCTACATTGCGGCGCCTGGCCCTTCCCTCCCGCCCAGGGTCCCTGTCCAAAGTCAGCATCATCCAGAGACTGGGCAAGGCTGCCCCTGTGCCTGAGGCCCAGGACAGCCAGGTCACGAGCACCAAGAGTAAGTCATCAGCCGAGGTCAAGGTCACCATTAAGAGGACTCTGGGGCCCCGGGGGAGCGGCTCCAGCGAGGGCCTGGGTGCCCAGATGGACCATGCAGGCACTGTGAGCGTGTTCAAAAGACTGGGCCGCAGGACCTTCTAGCCCACAGGTGGGGCACAGGCCCCTCTCCAGGCTCTTGACTCCATCAGTCTTCAGCCAGGGCCCACCCTGGGATGGCACTGCGGTCTCCTTCAGGCATTCAGGCCGGCCCGAGCTTTGTGGGGCTGCATCCCGTTTACTGAGTCCGAGATGGTTGTTGTGGCCTGGCCTTGCCACTCTGGGACTTTCCCTTCTCTCACGTCCTCTGTTCTGTCCTCTCTGACTGTGGCCTTGGCAGGGTCCTCTTTTCTACCTCTCCCGAGTGCCAAGTGCCCTTTATCTCTCCTATATCCCCCTCCCTCCCTCTCAGCAGCATCTGCTGCCTCAAACCCCAGCTTCTCGGCCTCTTGGTCCCCCAGAGCAGGTGTTGCCCGGAGGGTCTCCTTATCCCTCCACCCTGCCGCTTCCTGACTTCCCTCCCATCACTCCTCTGTCCCCTACCCCCCAACGTTAACTTCTTTTTCTCTCTCTGTCTTCACTCTATTCATTTATCTTCTGTTTTCTGTCCCTGTGGTAAGGCCCGACTGTCCGCTGCATCCTGCCTGACCCTCCTGCACCTCCGGCCTCCCAGCGGCCCCCTCGTCGACAGTGGCGTCGAGCCTGTTGAGACTGTTAGCAGCCTCACTCCCAGGCTGGAGGGACCTCCCCAGACCCTGGGCTGCAGCTGGGGCACCTCCGTCTTCCTGCCCCGGGCATCTTTTCTCTGAAAGGCAGTGGCGGGTGTGGGCAAGGGGCACTGGGAAGGGAGGCCAGTGCCGAGAGAGAAGAAAATAGCTGTTTTAATATATTTTTGACTTTCAAATGTTTTCCTCCCCTCCTTCAAGGTGAGTCGCAGGATGGTTTTTCACACAAAGCATAATGTGATGGAGGGGTCGAATGAAGGGTTGGGCTCTGTCTCTGAATGTCAGTCTCCCTGCACACATGTAGGCCATGTCTCTGCTGCAGGCCCCGAGTCCAAGGGAGTACTGGCCACGGTCAGCGTTCAGTTGGGCCTCCTCCTCCCTCAACAGAAAGCTGCCTCAGTTCTGTCACTCTGCCCTCCCCCTCCCTAGATTTCACCTGTTTCTGTCTCTCTCTCTGTTGGTGGCTTTCCAAATTGCAGGCTCCATTTGAAGGTGAGGGGTTCACATGGGTTTGATTTCTACTTGTTTGCTGCTGCACAGCCCCTCCTCTGTGCCAGGCCTGTTCTGGGAGCTGGGACTCTCCATGAGCAAGACAGACAAGCCCCTGCCCACGTTGCTAACTGCTCCAGCCAGGGAGATGGGCGGTGACGTGACCACGGGGGATTGAGGGATGCGTGAAAGTGACCAGGGCCTCTTTACTAATTTATTTTTTAAAATATATTTTTATTGATTTCACAGAGGAAGGGAGCGGGATAGAGAGAGAGAAACATCAATGATGAGAGAGAATCATTGATCGGCTGCCTCCTGCAGGCCCCCGACTGGGGATCATGCCTGCCACCTGGGCATGTGCCCTTGACCAGAATCAAACCCAGGAACCTTCAGTCCGCAGGCCAACGCTCTAAATCAGCTAGGGCAGACCAGGGCCTCTTTAGATGTTAGGGGTAAGAAGACCTTTTGGGGGAGATGACAGGCTGAGCTGGGAATGAGAGAAAGCAGCTACATAAAGTTCAGGAGGAGTGTTCAGGCAGAAGAAACAGCTGGGCAAAGGCCTGACTTAGACAAGGAACTCAGAGAGGCCTGTGTGGCCAGCAGAGAGTGAGGGA
>NW_005360548.1:1097945-1114075 GCF_000412655.1 Myotis brandtii
TGAGGCTCTATGACTCTGGGGGAGGAATTTGGGCATCACCCCCCAGAGCACTGAGGAGTTTGGGAGGGTTGGAGGCAGGCAGTAATGATCTGAGTTGCCTTTTGTGAAGCTGGCTGTGGCCCTGGGAGGAGGATAAATTGCTGGAAGGGTAAGGGTGGAGCAGGGAGGCAGTAGCCTGTCGAGAAAGGAAGGTTGGTGGTGGGGAAGACAGAAGTGGATGGGCTCGGGTGTGCTTCAGAGGAGCAGCAGGATGCTTCAGGTGCTCTGAGAGACTGGGCGTTGGGGTGAGGGGAGGATGGGAAGCACGCCTGGGTGGGAGACTTGAGCATCTAGAGCAGCGGTTCTCAACCTGTGGGTCGAGACCCCTTTGGGGGTCGAACGACCCTTTCACAGGGGTCGCCTAAGACCATCGGAAAACATACATAATTACATATTGTTTTTGTGATTAATCACTATGCTTTAATTATGTTCAATTTGTAACAATGAAAATACATCCTACGTATCAGATATTTACATTACGATTCATAACAGTAGCAAAATCACAGTTATGAAGTAGTAACGAAAATAATTTTATGGTTGGGGGTCACCACACCATGAGGAACTGTATTAAAGGGTCACGGCATTAGGAAGGTTGAGAACCACTGATCTAGAGGAAGGTACTCTTTGTGAGGCCGGGAGGCCAGGGAAGGAGGAGCGGGTTGGGTGGGAGGGCACTCAGCTTTTCAGCTTTCAACTTTACGGGTGAGCAGGCTGCTGGGGCTCGGGGCCACCTGGGCTGGAGGTCAGCAGCTTCGGGGAATTCTGAGGGTACCGTTGTGTTCAAAGCCAAGGGCTTGGCGACACCAGCTGACAAGGGGCATAAGAGAGGGGAGGACCCAGAAGGAGCATGGGGGCCCTTTTCCCATTTAGAGAACAGATCTGAAAAGGGGATTAGACCTTATCCATTTCTTTTTATTGTGGTAAAATATACATGACATAAAATTTACCATTTTAGCTCAGCCACCATGGCTCAGTGGTTGAATGCTGACCTATGAACCAGGAGTTCACGGTTTGATTCCCGGTCAGAGCACATGCCCGGGTTTCGGGCTTGATCCCCCGTGTGGGACGTGTGGGAGGCAGCTGATCAATGAGTCTTTCTCATCGTTATGTTTATATCTCTCTCTCCCTCTCCCTTCCTCTCTGAAATCAATAAGAATATATATTTTTAAAAATTATCATTTTAACCTTTTTTAAAAAAATATAAAATCCTCACCCAAGGGTATTTTCCCCCATTGATTATACTAGAGAGAGTGGAAAGGAAGGAGGAGGGGGAGAGAGAAAGAGAAACATTGAGGTGAGAGAGACAAATGGATTGGTTGCCTCCCTCGAGCACCCCTACCGGGGCTGGGGAGCCTGCAGCTGAGATACATGCTCTTGACTGGGAATCAAACCTGCGACCCTTCTGTCCACAGGCCCATGCTCTAACTACCGAGAAACCGGCCATGGCCCATTTTTAAATATACTGTTCAATGGTGTTAAGTACGTTCACATTGTTGTGTAACCACCACCACCACCATCCATCTCCAGATCTATTTTTGTTTGCCCAAACCAATCATCCATTTATTTTTAGTTTTTTGGGGGGTAATGTCATACTGGGAGGCTACTGTGTGTCAGGCAGTGTCCCAAGCACTGGGCCTGGGGTGTGAAGGGCTGGATCAGTATGAGGGACAGTGGTAGAGAGAGCAGCCATAGACCCCTCTCCCGGTGAGGGCCCAGGCTTGGCCCTCATGGGACTGAGGTTGGACCTCAGAAGGACAGCAAGTAGCGGTGATGCCAGGGTTGCAGAGTTCTCCCTCTCATGCCCAAGTCATAAGGAGGAGCGCGCGCGCGCACACACACACACACACACACACACGCGCGCGCGCACTTGCCTTGCTTGCTCTTCATCCCCCCTACCCCCCGCCCCACTTCATGGATAATTTTAGCAACTGCCAAGGTTAATTGGAAGTATTTCAGTTACTAAATTTAAGAGCACAGGGTAATTTCTAGATGTGTAATAGGAACTACAATGATGTAAACAAATGTATAGCTCATTGACCATGAAAAGTTTGCCTGCGTGGGTAAGTCATGTCACTGTGCTCTGTACAGAGGCTCAGAGGGAAGTAGACTATGGAAGGCCTCGCCCAGCCAGAGTGACAGGCCTGGGCTAGACGTCAGGGAGCTGACCGGGATCCTGGCCCCTATGCTGCCTCAAGTACAGATTTGAAATAGGGTAAGGGTGGTCCTAGGAGAATGGTTTTGGATTTTCTAGAGTTATCTATGTTCCCTGCCTGATCAACTTGCCCTCAAGCATTTGCAGCTCTGGTATGCCATGGGCCATGAGAGTCACATCCCATCCTGCCACCCTTGGCCAGAGGGACCCAAGCTGGATGCCTCCTCTGCTGCCAGCCTCTCTAGACCCCCAGTGTCCCACTCTTTTCATTTGGTGATTACTCCCAAACCAGCCCACAGCTGTGACCCACAGGGATGCATCATTTTTTCCTCTGGTTCTCTTAAATATTTTTGAGTATAAATAATACACATGGTTCAAAATGCAAAAGATACAAAAGGCTTTACAGTGAAAAGTTTCTTCTTGAGTCTTCTGGCCCTCAAGTCCTCCCCTCAGAGGCCACCACTGTCACCAATGTATTGGTAATTCTCCCATTCAGAGATATGTGTATGTGTGTGCCAACACACACACACACATACACACACACACACACACATGCGCGCGCAGAGGAACATGTACACACATCTTTTTTAAAATATATATTTTTATTGATTTCAGAGAGGGAGAGAGAATCATTGATTGGCTGCCTCCTGCATGCCCCCAACCGGGGATCAAGCCTGCAACCCAGGCATGTGCTCTGACTGGGAATTGAACCGTGACCTCCTGGTTCATAGGTCAATGTTCAAGCGCTGAGCCACACCAGCCGGGCTAAGCGCTCACATCTTAATGGCCTACTCTACTTAACCAGTTCTTTCTGGAAGGGAATTAAAGTTGCGTCCAGTCTCTTGCTGTTACGTGAAATGCTGCAGGGAATAACTTGTTCTCGTGTGGAGTCCCTTCAGTGGTGAACTTGCAGAGTTCTAATGATAGCAATTCAGTGCAAATACTCTATTGGGTCAATAGCATATCTGAACCAGGCTCTCCCCCAAGACTATTGACATTCTTCAAGTGATTTATTTATACATTTATCACCCCACTCTCCAAAGGAATTAAGAGCTGTTGGACTCATTTAATTGAAGAGTGCTGGAGGAAGCGGGGAAGGAGATGCTAAGAGCCAACATTGACTTCTCCAGGAAGTACTAAAATGCTTTGCTAAGTTGATGGACTTGTTGACTCCTCAGGGCCAAGGGATCACCATGAAAGTAAGGGCTTCATATTCTCATGCTGTAAACAGACGTGGGAGTGGAGGGGCAGCTAGCCCACGGCTCCGGCTCAGTCACAAAGCCAGATCTGAGCCAGCGCAGGAGGATGGTTGTCTTTGAATGTGGTCTTTGGATGAGGTTACCTCTGGACACATTACCTCTTCTGGCAGTCCCGCCAGTAGATGCAAAGCAAGATGGGAATGTGCAGTGCTGCAGCAGCTGCAAGGTCCTGGCCAGATCAATACCCTTCCTCCAGTGTCAGCCTGGTTTGGTGAGATGTGCAAGGAGTTGGGTCACAGTGACCTTTGGGATCTGAGCTGACTTAGTTTGGCGAGCTCTGCTCCTATAGACCTGACTTTGAAGGCTTGACCATTATCTACCCTAAACTTGATCTAGTTGTGAACTCCAAACCAGGCCTTTGCAAACTTCATCGAACAGGAACAGACTTGATTTTTTAGAACAGTTTTAGTAGAATTACAGAAAAATAGAGTACAGTTAGTACAAAGTTCCCATGTACCCCATTTCCAGTTTCCCCTATTAGTAATACCTTACATTAGTATGATGTATTTGTTATAATTAATGAACCAACATGGATACCTTAATATTAACTGAAATCCATGGTTATTCAGATTTCCTTAGTTTAACATCTTTTTCTGTTCTGGGATACCGTGTTACATTTATGTTGACAAACAAGGTGTTGTTATGTCTCAGTCTCCTCCTGGTTGTGGAAGTTTCTCAGACTTGTTTTTTATAATCTTGACATTTAGTTTTTTTGTTTTAAAATATTTTCTTGCTTTATTATTATTATTTTTTTTATGACCTTGACATTTTGAAGAATATTGGTCAGGTATATTATAGGATGGCTCTCAATCGGGATTTTTTTTCTCCTGATTATAGTGAGGTTACATGTTGTTCAGAGGAAGAGCTCAGAGGTAAAGTGCCATTTTGTCACCTTATGTCTAGGGTGCATATTGTCAACATGATTTATCACTGTTTCCATTAACCTTGATCACCTGGTTTGATTACCGACCATTTCTTTGTCATATTTGTACACTATAAAGTTGTTCTTTCTCTCTTTCCATGTGGACTCTGTGAAAGGAAGTCAGTCCGCACAGCCCACACGTAGGAGTTGGGGGGCTCATGCTGTACCTTCTTTAAGGAAAAACCCACATGAGTTATTTGGAATTCTTCTGCCAGGGAGACTTGTCTCTTCTTCTTATTCAGTCTTTTTTTTTTTTTCATCAGTATGGACTTATGGATGTTTATTTTAGACTTTGGGTTGTAACCCAGTGCTACATTATTTATTTCATTGTTTACATTATTTCAGCTTTGGCCACTGGGAGTTCTTTCAGTTAGCTCCTGTGTCCCTTTGACATACCTCCATCATTGTGTAGTGGGTATTTATTTTTGGGGGGGAGGTTGTTTGTTGGCACTTCCTTACTTTCTGGCACTATAGATACTCCAGGTTCATCTTGTGTATTTCCTGGCCTGGTCCTAGAGTGAGCCATTTCTACAAGGAGCCTTAGTGCCTTTTATTGTAGAACTAGTAGCCCTGCGCGTAGCTCGCTGCCCCGCCCTCCTGTAGCTCTCTGCCGCTTGTAGATCGGTCGTGACATTACGGTGTCCCGGCTAATTTGCATATTCCTCTATTATTATAATAGATGGTATTAGAAACCAAGATCTAGGGATGAGATTTAATATAGAAACCCAGTATAGAAAGCATGTTTAAAACAGAAAAGCAAAAACAAGCAAACAAAACAGAAAAGCAATAAATTATTAGCATACATTTAAATGCTTTTTAAAATTAATTTATGCAAACAGTACAAAATTCAAAGGTACAAAAGGATATATACAATAAAACTGTTCTGTGCCCAGTAGACTGGCAAGATATTCCAAGTCTCAGTGTTGGGGAAGATGTGGAGTAATGGGAGTATGTACACTGCTGAAGGAATGTCAGTTGGTATCAAGCACATAAAGAGCTTTTTTAAAATTTTAATATATTTTTATTGATTTCAGAGAGGAAGGGAGAGGGAGAGAGAGATAGAAACATCAATGAGGAGAGAGAATCATTGGCTGGCTGCCTCCTGCACGCCCCTACTGGGGATCAAGCCTGCAAACTGGGCATGTGCCCTTGACCGGAATTGAACCCAGGATCCTTCAGTCTACAGGCCAATGCTCTACCCACTGAGCCAAACCAGCTAGGGCATAAAGAACTTTTTATTTATGTATTTATTTTTAAAATATATTTTATTGATTTTTTACAGAGAGGAGGGGAGAGGGATAGATAGAGATTAGAAACATTGATGAGAGAGAAACATCGATCATCTGCCTCCTGCACACTCCCTTCTGGGGATGTGCCCACAACCAAGGTACATGCCCTTGACCAGACTCGAACCCCGGATCCTTCAGTCCGCAGGCTGACATTCTATCCACTGAGCCAAACCGATTAGGGCATAAAGAGCTTTTTTAAAAAACAAAGCAATACACACCACTTTATTAAGCCCTGGCCGGGTACTCAGTGGTTAGAGCATTGGCCTGCAGCCTGAAGGGATTCCAGTCAAGGGCACGTACCTCAGTTGCAGAATGGATCCTGGGCCTTGGTTGGGGTTCATGTGGGACGCAACTGATTGATGTCTCTCACATTGATGTTTCTCCCTGTCTCCCCTCCCACTCTCTCAAAATCAATGGAAAAATATTCTCAGGTGAGGATAAACAAAAAAACACATAAAAACAAAAAAAAAAGCCCACTTTCTGGAGATATAGTTCACATACCAGACAACTCACCCACTTAAAGTACACAATTCACAGAATTGTACATTCACCACTACATTTTAGAACATGTTTATTACCCCAAAAAGAAACTCCACATCCCTTAACCATCATTCCCCAAGTCTTCCCATACTCTGCCCCCCACTTGAAGCCCTTGGCAACCCTGAATCTGCTGTCTCTATAGATTTGTCTTTTCTAGATGTTTCCTATCAATTGAGTGACATAATATGTGGCTTTTTGTGTCTGGCTCCTCTCTCTTAGCATGTTTTCAAGATTCATGTTGTAGCATGTGTCAGTACTTCATTTAATTTTATTGATGAATAATATTGCATTGTGTGGATAGATTATAGTTTTTTATTTTGTTGATGGACATTTGGGTTGGTTCCACTTTGGGGCTATTATGAATAATGCCTCTTGTGAACTTCTGTGTGGACATATTTTCAATTCTTTTGGGTATATACCTAGAAGTCTAGTTGTTGGGTCATATGTTAATTCTGTTTTTAATCATTTGAGGAACTGCCGGACTTTTTTCCAAAGTGTTTGCACCATTTTACATTCCACCAGCAGTGCATGAGGGTTCTGATTTCTCCACATCCTGCCACTTGTCTTTTTTATTACTGCCATCCTATTGGTGTGAAATGATATTGCATCATTCTGGTTTTGATTTGCATTTCCCTGATGGCTAATGATGTTAAACATCTCTTAAATATGTTTTTAAAATTGATTTTTAGAGAGAGAGGAAGGGAGAGGGGAAGAGAGATAAAAACATCAGTGAGAGAGAAACATCATCAATTGGCTGCCTTCTGCACGCCCTCTACTGGGAATTGAGCCAGAAACCCAGGCATGTGCCCCGACTGGGAATCAAACCAGTGACCTCTTGGTTCATAGGTCAGTGCTCAACCACTGAGCCACACAGGTTAGGCCGTGTTAAACTTCTTTTACTGTGCTTTTTGGAAAGAGCTGACTTTTAAAGAAATTGCGTAGTGTTCCCTTGTGTGTATGCACCTTGATATATCAAACTAGTCCCTTTTTATGGATACGTAGTTTCCAAGTTTTTTTCTAAAACAAACAGTGTCTCTCGTGTATACCACATTTTACTCATGTGTGAACGTATCCATAGGGTAAATACCTAGAAGTTAAAAAATTACAGGGTAAAAGGGAATGTGCCTATGTTTTATAAGTTTGTATTTATGCCATTTGTGTATTTAAAAGTAAATATTGAGAATAATCAGAGTTGTTTGAAGAATATTCTAATTTTCCCTCCAGTGTTAACATCTAGCAGGTTCAGTCACATCAGAATCAGTAGCCACTTTATTTCTCTATTTTGTTTTGGTTACTGTTTTTGTGGTTTTTTGTTTGTTTGTTTTTAAATATATTTTTATTGATTTCAGAGAGGAAGGGAGAGGGAGAAAGAGATAGAAACATCAATGATGTGAGAGAATCACCGATCGGCTGCTTCCAGCACGCCCCCCACCGGGGATCGAGCTGCAACCCAGGCATGTGCCCCCAAACAGAATCGAACCTGAGACCCCTCAGTCCGCAGGCCGACGCTCTATCCACTGAGCCAAACCAGCTAAGGCTGTTTTGGTTACTTTTGCATAGACTTGATGTCAGGTTGAGGCCGGAGTTCAGAGCACAGAAACCTAATTCATTGTTCCAAAATTACCCCCTAAAGCTGCCTTTCTGCTCCTCATATTTAGCACAGGGCTTGCTCCTAAGTGATCAGCATAGCATGTCCTGGAGATTGTGTGGCTTTCCTGATGATCTGTTAGGATTAAGAGCTTGACCTCTGCAGCTGTGTGATCTTTGCTTCAGTTTCCGCTTCACTAAGATGGAGGAATAGTAGCGCCTGCATCCCAGGGTGATTGTGAAGATTACATGAGTCAGTTCACGTGAAGGGCTTAAAACAGTGCCTAGTACAGTGTTATCTAATTTTATCTCTGAAATTGATGATTTTCAGGGAAGATATTCAGGACCAGCAATAATTAGCACCACCACCTAAGAAACCCTTTTAGGACATTCTCATGGGCTACAAAAAAAAGAGCATTTTGGGTAACTTTTATTTTATTTTATTGATTGATTGATTTGAGAGAGAGAGAGAAACATCAACCTGTTGCTCCACCCATTTATGCATTCATTGTTTGCTTTTTGTGTGTGCCCTGACCTGGGATCGAACCCATAACCTCAGCTCTAATCAACTGAGCTACCCGGCCAGGGCTGGGTAACTATTTTTATACTAGAGGCCTGGTGCCCGAAAATTCATCCACTCAAGGGGGTCCTTCAGCCCGGCCTGTGCCCTCTCGCAGTCTGGGAGCCCTCAGGGGATGTCTGACTGATGGCTTAGGCAACCAACAGGCTGATGTGGGGGAAGGCGCTGGCCAGCAAGTGGCCGGCCCCACCCCCCATCGCTGTCCCCTCCCTCTGCCTGCTGGCACTTGCCTTTCTGCTCCTCATATTTAGCACCGGGTCATTCCGCCGTTTGGTAGATTTGCATATTTATAATTGTGAACTTATAGAAAAGTAGCAAGAATAGTACAAGTGTTTTCTGTCTACTTTCTATTCAGATTTGCCCGTTTGCTCATTTGCCTTATTCCCTCCTCTCCCCTCCTCCTCTCTATAAGCATGCATACATACATAGGTACATATACATATGTTGTGTTTTTGAGCCATTTGAGAGTTAGGTTGGAGAGTATCTTGCCCTTTTACCTCAGAATACTTCAGTGCATATTTCCTAAGAACAAAAACATTCTCTTTGATAAACAGTACAACTATCAAAACCAAGAAATTTAACATGGATAAAATATTTTTATCCAAACCCCAGTTTCATTAATTGTCCCAATAATGTTCCTTATTGCCATTTTTCCCTCTGGCTCAGAGTCTGATTGCGATCACATGTTGCTCTTTTTGGTTAATTTTAATTTTTAAATTAAATTTATTGGGGTGATATTGGTTTAAAAACTTATATAGGTTTCAAGTGTACATTTCTATGATACATGACCTGTATATTGCATTGTGTGCTCACCAGCCAAAGTCAAATCATCTTCTGTCACCATATATTTAGCCCCCTTTACCCTGTACTACCCCTTTACCCCCTTCCCTCTGGTAACCTCATACTGCTGTCTGTTTCTATGAGTTTCAGTTTTATATCCCACATGTGACTGAAATCATATGGGTCTTAGCTTTTTCTGACTGACTTATTTCACTTAGCATAATATTTCCAGAGTTCACCCATGTTGTTACAAATGGCAATATTTCATCTTTTCTTATGGCTGAGTAGTATTCCATTGTATATATGTACCACATCTTCTTTATCCAATCTTCTATCGAAGGACACTTGGGTTGTTTCCATGTCTTGGCCACTGTGAATAATGCTGCAATGAACACAGGGTGCATATATCTTTATGAATAAATGTTTTCAAAATTTTCAGGTAGATACCCAAGAGGGGTTGCTGGGTCATAGATGGTAACTCTATTCTTAGTTTTTTGAGGAGCCTACATACTGTTTTCCATAGTGGTTATACAGTTTACATTCCCATCAGCAGTGAATGAAGGTTCCTTTTTCTCCATGATCTCCCCAGCACTTGTTATTACTTGCCTTATTGATGATAGCCATTCTGACAGTGTGACGTGGTATCTCATTGTGATTTTGACTTGCATTTCCCTAATAGCTAGTGAAGTTGAGCATGTATCTATTGGCCATTTGTATGTCTTCTTGGGAGAAGTGTCTGTTCAGGTCCTCTGCCCAATTTTTTTCTCTGTCCATTGATGCTGAGTGATATGAGTTCTTTATATGTTTTGGATATTAATCCCTTGTTGGAGCTGTTGTTTGCAAATACTTCTCCTATTTGGTTGGTTGCCTTTTTGTTTCAGTGTTTATGGGTTGGAAGAATCAACATAGTTAAAATGTTCATATTACCCAAAGCAATATACAGATTTAATTCAATGCCATCAAAATCCCAATGACATTTTTTAAAGAACTAGAATTAAAAAATCATCAGATTTGTATGAAACCACAAAAGACCCCGAAGAGCCAAAGCAATCCTGAGAAAAAAAGAACAAAGCCGAAGGTACCACACTACCTGGCTTCAAATTATACTACAGAGCAACAGTAATAAAAAAGCATGATATTGGCAGACAACACACAGACCAACGGTTTGGCTCAGTGGATAGAGCATCAGCCTGCGGACTGAAGAGTCCTGGGTTCGATTCTGGTCAAGGGCACAGGTTCGATTCTGGTCTAGGACACGTACCTCAGTTGCAGGCTCAGTCTCCTCGGGCCCAGTCAGGCACATGTGGGAGGCAATCAATCAATGTTTTTCTTTCTTGTGTCTCTCCCCTGTCTTCCACTCTCTTTAAAAATATCAATGGGAAAAAATTTATTTATTTATTTATTTATTTATTTATTATTTTTTTTATTTTTGATATTTATTTTATATATTTAAATGCCATTTAACAAAGAAAAATCAACCAAAAAAAATGAGTTTGGCAGACAACACACAGAGACCAACGGTTTGGCTCAGTGGATAGAGCATCAGCCTGCGGACTGAAGAGTCCTGGGTTCGATTCTGGTCAAGGGCACAGGTTCGATTCTGGTCTAGGACACGTACCTCAGTTGCAGGCTCAGTCTCCTCGGGCCCAGTCAGGCACATGTGGGAGGCAATCAATCAATGTTTTTCTTTCTTGTGTCTCTCCCCTGTCTTCCACTCTCTTTAAAAATATCAATGGAAAAAAATTTAATTTATTTTTTAAAAAATCAATGGAAAAATATCCTCAGGTGAGGATTAACAACAAAAACCTCCAAAACACATGTATACGGGTAGATAATTTTTGATAAAGGATCCAAAAGCATACAATGGAGAAAAGAAAGCCTCTTCAATAAATGGTTCTGGGAAAATTGGAAAGCCACATGTAAGAGGATGAAACTAGACTATAGTTTGTCTCCATGTACGAAAATTAATTCAAAGTGGATCAAAGACGTAAATATAAGATCTGAAACAATAAATTACATGGAAGAAAACATAGGAACTAAACTTATGGACCTTGGTCTTAGAGATTTTATGAACTTGACCCCAAAGGCAAGGGAAATAAAGGCAAAAATAAATGAATGGGACTACTAAAAGCTTCTGCACAGCAAAAGAAACCGCCAACAAAGCGTGGTGGTGTTGCTTGTCAGAGTGGTTTCAGTTTACTTTGAAAGAGTGAATGTTTAAATAACAGTACAAAGGCCTCCCATCTTGCGGCTGACTCCAACCTACAACTCAGCGGGAGTCCCAGCCAGGATGACTAGCGCATGTGGTGCCATCTTGTGGCAACAGCTCAAATAGAGTTTATAAATCACCTTGTAGAGCAGCTATGAGATAATCTAATTTATTTGTTTGTTTGTTAAAATATATTTTTATTGATTTCGGAGAGGAAGGAAGAGGAGAGAGAGAAACATTAATGATAAGAGAATCATTGATCGGCTGCCTCCTGGGATCAAGCCTGCAACCCAGGCATGTGCCCTGACCAAGCCCTGACCAGAATTGAACTGTGACCTGATTCATAGGTCGGTGCTCAACCACTGAGCCACGCCGGTGGGCATTATTTTTATTAATTGATTTTAGAGAGAGAGAGGGGAAGCGGGGGGAGTGAGAGACATTGTTTTGTTGTTTCACTTACTTGTGCATTCACTGGTTGACTCTGGTATGCACCCTGGCCAGGGATCAAACTGGCAGTCTTGGGGTATGAGGATGATGCTCCAACAAAATGACGATGATGCCCTTCCTGGTGGCCTAAAAAAGAGATGATATTCATATCGTCTCAATTTTTCTTAATAAATTGGGAAACTGTGTTTTAAGTACTTTGCTGTTTCAAATCCATGTACTTTATCTTAGTATAAAATGAGACTTTACTGTATCTCACTCTGGACCCGGGCAGGTTAAGTCCAGTGCTGTGGGTTAAAGTGTGGGCTTGGCCTGAGACATCTCTGGGAGTGGATTTAGGCGCCACAGTATTCCGGCTGTGTGATACTTGGCCTCCCTGGGCCTAAATTTACTTCTGCAAAATAGGCTTTACAGAGACTCCCACCTGCAGGAACATTTAACAAGGTCATGTATAGTTCCCAGCGTTGTGCCTAATATGTAGGAGTTCTTCAGTGAAGGTTAAGAGATTATTAGTATGTGTTCAACTTTTTGTGAGTAGACAAGTTCAGACCTGAAGTAAAAATCACCCCAGTTCAGAACTTTAACCTTCCTAATAAAAACCACAGTCAGTCAACAGATATTTCTGGATCCCCAATTCCTAACTATGTGCTGGGCATTGTTCTGGGAGTTGGGAAGGTCTTTGTTCTCCTGGGAAAATTTATATTCTGGTTTGGGGGAAGACAATTACAAAATAGACAAAAAAATTATTTAGTGTTAAATGCTAGGTAGGGAATTCAGAAGATCTAAAGAGACAGTGACAGCCTGGCTTTGGATTTGGGATGGCCAGGGAAAGTCAAAGAGGTGAGATTTGAACTGAGTTCTGAAAAACAAGGAGAAGCCAGTCATGCAAAAGGAACAGCAAGTGCAAAGGCCCTGAGGTGAGAATAAGCTTGTCTTCTTAGAGGGGCACAGGAGAGGCTAGTGTGCCTAGAACATAGTGGTCAAGGGCAAGAGTAGCTTAGGATGAAGTTAGAAGGACAGGCAGGCACAGATCACACAGGGCCCGAAGGCCCTGGTGAAGCCTTTAGTTCTTATTCCACCTGGGATGGGAAGCCATCTATGTGTTTGAGCAGATCCATAAGGTGTTCAGTCTTGAGGGTAGAAAAAGTTTTATTCTAAGGTCTGCCCCAAAGTGCATTAGCATAGCACAACCACCAAAATGTCCTGGGACTCTCCCGTGTGTTCAAAAATTGAATGTGCATGGTGTCTTCTATTACAATTTTTGAAAGAGAACCATATTCATAAAAAGAAAATTGGAACCAACATTTACAGAATCCCTGAGCCTTATCTGTGCTTCTGCCAAACACTTAAAATCACTTTAAAGGATCTTCCCAAAACAGTAGCATCTAGGGTGGAGCTTAGTAACTTCTGGCTGGGGAGTCAAAGATATTTCAACATTTCTGTATAATGCAGGAAATGCTTTTAAATAAAAACGTTTTCTTAACAGTGCCAGACTTTGAGAATTTGATCAATGCTATGGGATTTCTCCCCTAAAAAAGCTCTGTGTAGGATGAAGAGGGCATTCTCATTCCTCTTGCTTTCATCTCCTGTATGTCCACGTGTCAGGGAGGGTTCCCTGCCTCATAGCCACCTCCACCACTGCCAGGGTCAGACCCCCAGACCTCCTGGGAATGGAGTCGAAGCCTCCCCACTTGGGGATCCTAAGAGCTGGTCCGTGCAGCTTGTCCAATCACCACTGGGAGCCCAGTCTCTTGTGAGAAGTGTTGAAATGTCTGCTCCCTGGACATAAGGGGGCTTTGAGGAGATGCCTTCTTCATCCCTCAAGGCAGGATCCTTAAGTCATTTTTTTCTGAATCAAGAGGCCTTTAAGTAGACTTCAGATGAGAAGTTACCGACCCTTCTCCCCAGAAAAATGCACAGGCAGCCCATATTTATAGCTATGGGAGGGAAGTTCACAGAACAGATTAGAGGGTAGAGAACAATTTGTGGTTTTAGGGAATTTTCTCCTCAATCACCCTTGATGTGGAAATTGAGAGAGTGAGGCTGAGAATGATAATTAAGTGGTTTCCCAAAGCACGCAGGGGACAAGAGTAGGGCCAATACTTCCCAGCGATCTGCATGATATAAGTGCAAATCACAGGTTCTTGTATCAGACTGTCAGGTTCAAATTCCACCTCTATCCCTAACTTGTCCTGGGACGGGTACTACTGCACTAACCTCCAAGATCATGTTGATAGGAACAGAATAGCACCAGCAGGAATATGTTAAGAACAGAACCTGGCCCATAACAACTGCTAAATAAATTCTGTTGATATTTTGCAATGAGGAAAGGTAGGCTCAGAGAAGTGAAGTTATTTTTTAAAAATATATTTTTAAATATATACTTTTTATTGATTTCAGAGAGGAAGGGAGGAAGAGAGGGAGAGATAGAAACATCAATGATGAGAGAGAATCTTTGATCGGCTGCCTCCTGCACGCTCCTAAGTGGGGATCAAGCCTGCAACCAGGGCATATGCCCCAACCAGGAATCAAAGGCCGGTGCTCTATCCACTGAGATACACTGGCCAGGCCAGAGAAGTGAAGTTATTTTGACAAGGACATAGGAAAGGCATGATTAGAACTAGGGCCTGTCCATCTCCAAAGCCACTGAACTGTTCACCTTTAGACAAGTGGTTTTATAAACTGCAAGGCATGAGCCAATAGTGGGTCAGAAAATCAGTTCAGCAGGGTCTCAAACAGCACTGGAAAAAAATATCAGAGCATCATTCATAAGGGTAAATAGTATTTGGTGACTTTTGTTTCATTATACTGTAAGTACACATATGTCTGTATTAGGCCTTAAAATAGTTTGAAAGTCATTACCTTTGACTACTAGGACCCCAATAGTTTAGACACAAGTGCACTGGAGGTTTCAGTGAGATAATCCATCCTGTGCCCTAGGAGGGGCTGGGATTTGAGTTGCCCAAGAAGATTTAGAGGTAGGGGGATGGGCTGTGAGCAGAAGAGCAAAGAGGGTAGGCCACAGTAACCTTGAGTCCAGATTGGAGCAGAAGGGCTAATTCTTGAAACAATTATTCCCCAAGGGCCCACTCTGTGCCAGGCCCTTTGCTAAGTACACAGTGATGACTGAAACTGTCCTGGTCTTTTCAGTCTTGGGACTCTGTGCAGTGAAGGAGAGAAACCTGTCACCAGACAGTAAGACTGAAATGGTTAGGGCTGTGGTGGCGTAAGCATTGGTCAGAGTTATCGACACTGTGATGGGGCAACACCATGAATTAGGAATACAGAGCAGTGAGTTCCAAGCTGAAAACCCATAGTTAAGGCCTAGTTCCAGCATTAGGTTTATCTAAGGCTCACCCCTGAGCAGGATTTGTGCAAGACACTCTCACACTTAGGTGAACCCAGGATTCTTCAATCCCAACCAGGCCTCCTAGGAGAAGTATGCCCTAACCAATGTATACTTGCCAAGCAGTGTGGTATACTAGAACACAAATTCACGATCTAACATGCTCCATTCAGCCTATACGAGAGAAGGGACTGAGTCAGATGTCTTAGACAGGTGTCTGGTACATCAGCTAATAAATGGGTCAGAATTTTGTAAAAAACGCTTCTCTTGCAGGGTGATTAAGGCCTTTGTAGGCTCAAGTTCCCCCATAAAAAAGTTATATCCCATATTTAATTGCATATGTGATGAGCAGATAAGAATATTTTGGAGTCCTAGAATGTCTAATTGATATAAACTATTGTTAACATAAAATAGTCCAATAGCCCAGTTACGCAGATATGATTGTCTCCATTTTGCAGATGAGGATACTGAGGCACAGAAAAAACAGTGCAGCCTTCTGCCCTGCAAGAAAATGCAAAGCTGGGTTTGTGTGGTTTCAGAGTCTGAGCTCAACCACGAGGGACATCCTGAAAAGGCAACCTCTCCTGGCCCCAAGTCGAGGGCTCTTTAAGAGCCTTGGACCCAGGAAGAAAAGCTAGAGCCGCGTAAAACGAGATCAAAGCCTATGCAAATAAGGAGCAGGGGCTGCCGGGAAACATCACTGCGGCTAGCCTCTGGGGAAAGCGGGCGTCAGTCGGAGCTACAGCGCCTGCTCATTCCTACCCGTTCTTTCCGTCTGGCGCCTGCGCGAGGCACATCCCTAACGCACACGGGCCCAAACTCGCCTATTGTACGAAGGCGCTCGGCTCTGAGTCCGCCTCTTCCCTTTCCTTGCGCTTGCGCTCTAGCGCTCTCCGAGTCTAGTTCTCGCTTTTACGTCAGTTCCTGTTGTGGCGGGAGAAGGCGGTATTTCCGGCCAGAGGGTGGGACGGGGCGGTAAGCGG